>NC_133485.1:6201204-6329547 GCF_025370935.1 Choristoneura fumiferana | reverse complement strand
TAAATAGTATATCGCTAAGTGCATATGAGATGTTTCAGGGATCTATGATTTTGTACTTGAATAGATCAAAATTATTCTTTCTAAATTATAAGTAACCTTGGATAGATAGGTGGTTTTAGATACATTTTGTATTGAATTTAGTTACATCTCAGATATAATATATGTCCTCCACATCGGTTTCGATGACGGCGACCCTGACTAAATATATCCATTGTATAAAATTTTGCAAAAAAAACAGCTATAAAATCTATTACATCTCAGATACTCAACGACTTTTATAATCTGACTACAAAGGAAGAAGACGCAAAAGTGATCAGTACCTACTCGTACACCCTTTATCGTTGGTGTTCCTGTACCTATTACTTCTTGTTTTATTCTTGCGAAGGTATAAAGTAAGCGAGCTCTTCATTCATTACGTGAAACAGCAACCAATACTAATTCATTCAACTAATTATTTAAGGTTGACTGACAGTGCCATCTTGGATTCCGCGAGCGTACGGCACAGTTACGCTGCCCGGTTTGGCTCGAACTTAAACATAGCAAGGAATTACGTTTACTCATTTTTTAGGAAACATGCTTCGTTTTGACTCAAATGCGTTGTGTGTGTCCAAGTGTTTTGAGGTAAACTGTAGGTAATGTTCATAAACTTCAGCTGGCAAAGACTCGATGGAGCTATTACCTATCCAGATTTTGCATCTGTTTTAATTACAGCTCTACCTACGTAAATATTTTCACACAGTATGGGTATACCTTTTTTTTTAACCGACTTCAAAAGTTCTCAGGAGGTTCTCAGTTTGACCTGTATGTACGTATGTATGTATGTTCGTCTGCGATTATCTCGCGTTTGGCTAACCGATTTTGATGCGGTTTTCAGAAAAGTATTAGTTACATTTAGGAGAAGGTTTTGGTATTTTATCTTTATTTTAATTTAGAATTTTAACGTAATTCTGTCATAAAACAATGTAACAATGTAACTAAGCCGTGTTTGGGCTTAATGGAAACGTTGTGAGATGTAGGTACTTTGGCAACAAATCACTAAAAAGTAATCAAGCAAATTTTTAGTAAAAAAGTAAAACCGACTGCAAAAAACTTGAAAATAATTTTCTACTAGCTTGAAGTCGGAGCCTCAGCACGAACCAGCAGGAATGGAACTACATATGTATATGTCTACCTCACCTTTGTACTATGTATATATTATTTGGCTTCAATCACTTCTGCTGGCTGGTGCTGAGGTACCCAGTTCAAGCTAGTAAAATAATTATTTTTAAGTTTTTTGTAGTCGGTTCTATTTTTGTTAAATTTTATTTTTGAGTCTGTTTTACTTTTTTATTAATTAATTAGCTTGTTTATCCTGCGGTTAAGCAAAAGCCTTGCGATTTAAAAAAATTACATTATTTAAAAATGATACGTCAATTAGGTACACATAATACGAGTAAGTAAATCCTTTTTTACTCGACCCCGTTTTGTAAGGAAACACATTCAATATCTCCCGCATCGTCTAATTATGGCGTTAAAGGCATATTCATGTCATCATCATCATCATCCCAGCCTATATACGTCCCACTGGTGGGCACAGGCCCCAAGCTCTCTCATTCTGAGTGGAGGCCAAGCCTTGGGCCGTAGTTCCCACGCGGGCCCAGTGCGGATTGGAAAGTCACACTGGGATGTTTGCATATGTGTGTGTATGCGTGTACGCTGCGTCGTCACGCACCCTATGAAATCAGTAATAAATCAGCTTTGCCACAACGCGGTTGTTTCTGTTGCTCCATACGTCTCAGTGTCGATCGAGGATTCAAAATTACCCACGCAAAATAAAAATAAAATAACGATAATGTCACAAATGGGAAATTTGATCAGCTTTGATTATAAAACATGTGAGTGGTCAATATTTAGAACAAAACTGACTTACTATCTAAAGGCAAATGCAGTAACAGATGAGAATAAAAGTGCAGTATTGATTACACATCTTAGTGATGAGTCATACCGTTTGGTGCGGAACTTAGCGTATCCGAAGGATGTGGATACGTTGAGTTATGTGGAGCTGCTGACATTACTCAACGAGCACTTCAGGCCGAAGCAGTGTACCTACGGGGACAAGGCGAGATTTTACGGGGCAACTCGGAACTCGGGCGAAACCTTGGGAGATTGGGCGGCGCGACTACGAGGCCTAGCAAGCCTTTGTGATTTTGGCGACGCACTGGAGACGGTTCTCGTGGACCGTTTCGTCCTAGGCCTGGGACCGGGCCCCGAGCGTGACAAGTTGTTCGAACAAAACGCTTCGTCGGTGAAGTTAGCGGAAGCATTACAAGTAGCGGAAAAGGCGGAATTGGCTAGAGACGCCAAAACGTTCATGACGAGCAATGCGGCGGGCATCAAAGAGGAGCCACTATTTCGCGTCTCGACCGGGGGCGGCGGCAGCCGAGCGAGCGGCAGCGGCAGCCGAGCCAGTGGCGGCGGCGAGCGGCGCGCCAGCGGCGAGTCGCGGGGCCGGCAGCAGGATGAACACAGATGCTTCGTATGTGGCATGAAGAACCACGATGCCGGCAAGTGTCGCTATAAAAACTATAGGTGTCAAAAGTGCGGTACAGTTGGTCATTTGAAGAAGGTTTGCCAAAACAGAGTGTCACGAATAAACAATATTGACAATGGGCCTAGTGAAGATTCGGCAAAGGAAACATGTTGCGACGAATGTCAAAATTTTAATTTAAGGTATGTCAATCTTGAACCAATTCAGATTAAGGTAAAATTAGGTACTAAACTTATTTCTATGGAGCTCGACTCCGGTTCTGGTACTTGCGTAATCGCGGAGTGTTTATACTTAGAATTGTTTCCTGATTATCCATTAGTACCTAGTAATTTACGAATGTGCCTTTATAACGGACATAAAATTTCACCATTAGGCTATTTTACAATTGAAGCAACTTACGAAAAACAAACTAAATTGATAAATATTTTTGTTGTACAAAACGGGGGACCTCCCTTGCTCGGCCGAGATTTTATGTCCGCATTTGGTCTAGTTTTAACGTCAAGGTTGAATAATATGAGTGAAGACCGCGATGTACTCAGATTGTTGGAACAATATCCTGAATTATGGCGAGACGAACTCGGGTCATTTAATAAATTTAAAGTTAATTTAAAATTAAAGGACAATTCAGTTCCTAAATTTTTCAAACCCCGTACCGTACCCTTTGCCCTTAAGAATAAAGTAGAGGAAGAAATAAATCGTTTAGTAAGTTTAGGTATATTAGTACCGGTTAACCATTCACAATATGCCACCCCCATAGTTCCTGTTCTTAAGGAGAATGGGAAAGTTAGGATTGCAGACAGCAGGTGATTTTTCCGTAACATTAAATCAAGATCTAGTAATTGACAAATACCCGTTACCGCGGATCGAGGAAGTGTTTGCCAAAATAGGAGGGGGCGAACATTATAGTAAAATTGACCTTAAGAATGCCTACAATCAATTTTTATTAAGTGACGAATCCCAGGAACTTACCACTATCAATACCCAAAAAGGATTGTATAAATATACTCGCTTGGTGTACGGGTTAGCTAACGCGCCTGCGATATTCCAAAAATCCATGGAAACCCTATTATCGGGTATCGACGGAGTAAGTTGTTGGCTCGATGACATTTGCGTCACTGGTCCTAACAAGCATTCACACCTCGAAAGATTAAAAATAGTTTTGCAACGACTAAAGGACGCGGGCCTAAGACTACAGAAGGAGAAATGCGAATTCTTCAAAAGTAATGTTACGTATCTGGGCTATGTTATTAGTAAGGATGGTTTACAATCATGTCCAAGTAAAGTTAAGGCTATAATTGATTCACCAGATCCCACCGACGTAGCGGGAGTTAAAAGATTTTTAGGAATGGTGAATTATTATAGAAATTTTATTCCGAACGCCTCTGCTGTAATGAGTCCGCTTCACGATTTACTCCGCGCTAACACCGAGTGGGTGTGGGGCGCGCCGCAGCGACAGGCTGTGCAGCGAGTCAAGCGCGAGCTGGCGTCGGAGCGCGTGCTGGCGCACTTCGAACCGACGGCGCAGCTCGTGCTGAGCGTGGACGCGGGCCCGGCCGGCCTGGGCGCCGTGCTGGCGCAGCGCGACGCCGCCGGCCGAGAGCGGCCTCTAGCGTACGGCTCGAGATCGCTATCGAGTAGTGAAAAGAATTATAGCCAGATTCAAAAAGAAGCCACGGCTATCATTTTTGGAATAAAAAGGTTTCACCAATATTTGTACGGAAGAAATACCCCATTCGTCCTAAAAACTGATCATAGACCGCTCGTTTCGATCTTTAATTGCAAAACAGGTATTCCTATGACGTCAGCGCTGCGCTTGCAAAGGTATGCAATCATATTGTCTGCATATAACTACGTAGTGCAGTACACATCGGGCGGTAATAACGTAGCAGCGGATTATTTTTCGCGCGCTCCCTTGAATGACAATAGCAGTAATTCCGGTGAAGTTGAAGTTTACGATAAATACTGTTCATTAAACTTTCTGAATGAGAATTTACCTGCAGTGTCATTAGTTAATGTACAGCAAGCGACTAAAAATGATAATGTATTGCAAACCGTTTTAAAATATATGAATCGGGGTGGCCTAGAAAAATTAAATGTAGCTCAATAATTCCATATTTTCGCTGTAAATCTGATTTACAGATTGAAAATGGATGCCTGCTACGAGGTCCAAAAGTAGTTATTCCTCAGTCATTAAAAAACCGTATGTTAAATGAATTACATAATTCACACTTAGGCATTGTTAAAATGAAAGCCAATGCTCGCAGCAGAATGTGGTGGCCAGGCATCGACGCTGATATCGAGCGACATGTCGGCGGCTGCGGCGTGTGCGCCGGCGTGCGCACCGCGCCGCCGCGCGCGCCGCCCGCGCCCTGGCCGCGGCCCGCCGGCCCGTGGCAGCGGGTACACATTGACTATATGACCATAGGGCAAAGGGTCTATTTAGTGATGGTAGACGCATATAGCAAATGGATCGAATGCTTGCATATGGCTAACGGGACATGCACTAAGGCATTGATATTAAAACTAAAGCAAATATTTTCCATTTTTGGCATTCCTAATCTCTTAGTCTCGGATAATGATGTTAAAATAAACTCGGCTGAATTCAATAATTTTTGTTCCAACAATGGTATAGAATACATGACGTCACCCATTTATCATCCCTGTAGTAACGGACAAGCGGAAAATATGGTACGTTTTTGTAAGAAATCATTGAAATGCATACTTAATGAAAATTTGTCTCTTCAATTAGTCCATGACAATTTAATAGGTTATTTGTTTGATTATAGGAACTCCGTGCATTGTACCACAGGTGAAACTCCGGCCAAGCTAATGTTTGGCCGTAATTTAAGAACACGGTTGGATTTAATTTTACCAAAAAAATCTAATACGACCATCTCAATAGAAAAGAATCAATTAAAAGTCACTAACTGTAGGCAATTCAAAAATGGAGATCGTGTTTGGGTTCGTTGGTATAGTGCACGCAAAGAAGGTTGGACAGAAGGGTTGTTATTAATAAGATTGGTAATAGAATGTACAAGATATTTATTAACGATCATCACGTTGAATGTATAAGACATGTTGACCAGATGATAAAATACGTTGCTCAGGAGACTCATGGCTCTTGTTTGCCTGATACAGAGCCTGACGTTATACAGTACCGGGCGCCCCCTTCTCTACGATCAGACTTACCAAACATAACAGGCTCCACGTCTAGAGAGGAGGACGTGGAAAGGAATGATGGCGTGGAGGAGGGGGAGCAATGGACTGATTGTGAGGCTATGGATTCGGAAGGCACAGAGAGGTCTATGGAGGTGACTGAGGTAGCGCAGCCTGTACTACCCGTCGCAGACACCTGTGCATCAGAATCGATAGCCAACGCGGTTACGCCATGGCCGCAGCGTTTACGCCCCAGGGATCGCATAGGTCCTAAGAAGTAATTGATTAAAGTTTTGTTTGTTTTGTTAACAGGTACCATTAGGTTAATAAAGGTGGAGGAAATGGGATGTTTGCATATGTGTGTGTATGCGTGTACGCTGCGTCGTCACGCACCCTATGAAATCAGTAATAAATCAGCTTTGCCACAACGCGGTTGTTTCTGTTGCTCCATACGTCTCACACACACACCATCGAATTGCTTCGCAAGAGCCGTGGTGGCCTAGAAGAGCTGTGGTGGTCTAGTGGTTTGACCTATGGCCTCTCAAGCAGAGGATCGTTGGTTGAACCCCGGCCCGCACATCTGAGTTTTCGAAATTCATGTGCAAAATTACATTTGAAGTTTACCACGAGCTTTATGTTGAAGGAAAACATCGTGAGGAAACCTGCACAAACCTGCGATATTTATGTATGTTGTAATTACGAGTAGGTAAGCATAACTCACAATTAGAAAATCGCTAGCTTTCTCATTTAGTTAGTATACTTATTAATAGGATTCTAAATTAAAATAATCTTTACACTCAACAGAACTATAGTGAACTGTACGGTAAACACCCTCAGAGTGCGGCTACCTTGTGGTTAACTACCAACTATGTTCTTTATGTCGTGTATGTCGACGATATGATCGCTTTACCGAAGCACAATTAGCCGAGTCCCATTCAGCCTGTGGCTCGAAAGCTGAGAGCGCTATAGGCCTAATTAATAGCGAGTCTGATTGACTTGGAAACTAATAGCTGGCCAGTGTAAACCAAAAACAGTTGAAATTTAATGAACGAAACGTAGAAGTTTGCGTAGTTATCCTACTATATATATAATATTATAAATGTGAAAGTTTGTGAGTGAGTGAGTTTGTGAGTGGGTGAGTATGTTTGTTACTTCTTCACGTTGAAACGGCTGGACGGATTTGGATGAAATTTGGAAAAAAGTTAGTTTATAACCTGGATTAAAACATAGAATACTTTTTATCTCGATATTCCAATGGGATAGGGATAAAATCTCTAAATACCAATACCAACCGCTGGGCTTAGAGTCATGAAATTTAGTATGTAGGTAGCTGGACGTCTGGAATAATACATAGGCTTTTTATCCCGATGCTCCACGGGATAGGGATAAAATCTCGAACTATTAACCGCTGGGCTTAAGAGTCATGAAATTTGGTATGTAGATAGCTGGATATTGTTTTTAATGTAACGTCAATGAAAACACCAATTTAATTTTCGTGAAATCACATGGGAATTTTTAAAAATCCCAGAATTCCAATTCAGCTGCTGGACCTAATGATTTACGTGTGCAAAGCCGCGGGTAAACACTAGTTGTCAGATAAAATTCAAATTCAAATCAAGAACGCGGGAAAGCCAAGCCAGGACCAACTGGACCGTAAAAGCTACCAAAGGTAAAATTACGTCTTCTTTATTCTGCTAAGTGGCTGTTTCACCATCCATTGATTAGTGTTAACTGACGGTTAAATGTGATGCCGTCTCCGTCTATTCGAACAAAACAAATAGAGACCGCATCACACCTAACCGCCAGTTAACACTAATCAATGGATGGTGAAACAGCCCCTAAGTCTTTTAAGATAAGTGCTGTATTGTTAGCCCAAGCGTTGTGTCGACCCATAGGTTCCCATCACTGCTTCACACTTGCCGTTGCACGTTGAATATAGCGATGAACAAGCATTGCGCCACGAAAGAATCCACGCAAGTATTCTCTCTTAAAAATGCAACGCCCTCCTTAATGAATGCTTTAGCCTCCGCATCCTGTCGTCTGAAAACTAACAACACATAATTTACACATATGAAATTAAGGCAAAATAAGTTTTGGTTGAAAACTTCAGATCATTTCTAACTTTAATAAACTACCTATCTTAGATGAATGATTGGTCTCGCGCGCTCGCTCGACTAGATACCGCCGGCGTACTTGTCAAATGCGGCAACAAATAGTACGCCGAAATCGGCGTACCTGAGCCCGAGGCGAGTCAGTCGCGTTGCAAACTGTGTGTAATGTGCATGTCCCGAATTTTTGTTAAATTTTGGTCATGAACCGAAGTAAAATGCCAGTTTTCGCAGTGAAGCTGTTTAATAATAATACTACAAGAAATAAAAAGGACACTGGGATCACATACCATCAGTAAATATCGTATAATTTCGAAATTACAAAATAAAATAACATGAACCCTAAACGCCATTCTGTGTTGCCGCGTACACAAGAATCAAATTCCCCGTGGTTGAGATTTTAATAAATGAATGTTATTGTTATCATCATTAAATGATGATAAATTTAATAACTTATTTTATTTAAGTATCTAACGTAATTATTATATATACTTAACCTAGTTCTATATTATTTAATGTTTATCTTTGTGATATTATACACTGAAGGTGTATAAATTGTTACCCGACACTATTTAATTAAGGGGTGAATGTGTCTTAAAATTAAAAATGTTTTTCGTCTTCCCAGTCAAAAGCCCGATCAGCTGATTTACTTAGGTATTACGGGAAACGAAAAAATTGTTTTTTCGTATTTCTACCCATTTTCCTGAAATGTTAACTTTTTATCCGACTGCCCGAAGGAGGGTTATGTTTTTCAAGCGTATGTATGTAAGTATGTATGTATGCATGTACCTATGTATGTATATTTTGTAAAAAAATATTTTTAATTTAGTCTTAATTAACCTGTACATTATTATTAGGTTTAACTATAGGTGCAACGTGTTAAGTACGCAAAACTTCTTAGTTGGTGACTCAGTCCATGAATTTTCAGTAATCATTTGTAAATATTGAATGTCCTTAAATATATATATATTTTAATTAAAAGTGAGGCCTGATCATTGATATACCTACATCATACCTACCATTTTTTAAAGAAGAAACCTACGCCTAACCTATACACAAACATATTAATATATTCACTCTTATATACTTCTTAATTTCTAAGTATTTCCCAAGATACATTTTGTAACCAGGAACTTAATAGACCACAGAATAATTTATTTTCCCAATAATTCGCGTAACAGTGTAGCAGCTGGCAACACAATTCGTCACGCACACTAGCATCCTTGCAAATTGTCTTACACCGTTCTTACGCACACTACAATATTGAGTTGCCGCATTCACGAACGTTTTGTTTTTAGTTAGGGCGGTATCTAGTCGAGCGATGCGCGCGAGACCAATCATTCATCTAAGCTACCTATTTTATTATTTAAATGTTGTAAATTGAGGGTTAGGTCAGGTTGTAATGTGCGAGGACCTCAGGCCACGGACACGGGGACGTCCGTGACTTGCAAATGCTAGGTCCTTGAGGAGAATGGCGTGCCAAATGTTTCTTGCACGCCAGCTGGGAAAGAGGGACCAGGAATGGCCCCCAGTAGATGAATCCGGAAACGGATGACCGCCCTCTGGCGATGTAGCGGGTTATACCGTGGTGCCGCTGCGTCGCCGGCAAGGCGGCAAGAAAGGAACATCCCGGGGGTTTTAGTGGGTCAAAAGTCAAAACCCCACATAACCTCATCGCCTACCCGTGGTGACGGGGTGTCTGGTAGCAGATTTCACCCGGGCATAACAAAGGTTGTAATGTGCGCCGGTTAGTGTTTTTTTATGCAAAATATCCATTACCTACATTAGTTCTGTAGTTTAGACGTTGAGACACGCATTCAACTTACGAGTACTCCTTCCTTTCGCCTATACTCCCTTTCACATTTATACAACGAGAATGGATCAATCGTCAATTTTTAATCGATGCCCAATTTCAAAAAGGGGCCTTTCGATAATGATAAACACACTCAAATCCGTAACCTATGTCATTAACGACCAAACCCCGCTTTCTAGTTAGCTTGCGTAAAAGCGAAAACATGTTCCAGTAACCCAATAAGGATGGATTAAGTTCACTGATAACCGTGAAAATAGATACATTTGGAAACTTCGAGCTTTAAGAGACCGGCCTCGCCGTTTTGGAGCAAATTTTGAAAATCCTAAGAGCTTTAGAGGGTGTACTGCCTTTCGGCGAATTATGTTTCGCCAAATTTTCACTTAGGCAACCAACCTTTCGCCGGAACATTTGCATTTGGCCAATTTTCATACATAAGGTAGGTATATCAGTCATGATATATAATAAAATTAATAAATGTTAAATTATGTGGCGGTGAGCGAGCGAAGCGAGCGAGCAAGACGAGACTAGGCAGAAGCGACTTGGATAGGTTAGGTTCAGAAGGCTAAGGCGGAAGCGAAGCGTAGCGTAGCTTCCGCCTTTAGCCTCGATGTTTAGGTTTTTTTTTGTAACAGAACGGAAAAAATTCATTGGCTTGCTTGCTAAATTAAGGAATGCCAATCAACGCATTTGACGAAACACAAATGACATCTTAAAAAAATCCCAAGGTAATAATTTGCATAATAATCATTTATCAAATCATTAGTTGGGAAATGATATCAGGTGCGGAATGTTGAGTTGGAAATGAAATTTTCCCTAAATAAAAGTATGGATAATAGTTTGGGAGTAACTAATTTGCTAAATAATTTTCGCCAAAACATTATTAAACCGCTTTAGAGGTTAGTTTACTATAGCTACCTAGTAATATTACTATAGCAACCAGTATACCTAGTTATATTAGTAGTAATATAGTTAATTTAGTATAAGTAACTAGTAATTTTTTTTATCTAAGCGTCGTCGGTGTCGGGGGACGCTAAGGTTAATACTTTAAAAATACAACATTTGTACTTAAGTTTCCTGTTAACTTAGCGGTCCCCCGACACCGGCGACGCTTAGATAAAAAAAATATTACTAGTACTTATACTAAATTAACTTAGGCTAATTTTGCGGGAAATCAGCATAGTCCCCCGGGATAGGGATAAACAAATTCTTCGCAGATAAAGTCGCGGGCAACAGCTAAGTAGTGCATAAATATTTTACTTTTTAGTTGTTTTTGGCGGCGTTTTTTTTCGGACGTTTTTTAAATTTTAAATTAAGTTTTTTTATGTTGTCCACCCGTCTTCCAGCTGCTTGTTAACAGTATCTTAGATACAAAATCTTTTAGGTCGCAGTACCTGACCTTATGTTAATTAAACCCTTTGCAAGGTCCGAGTATAATCTTTTCCCTGCATAACGAGCCTTATTCCGGAAATGGGATATAAATCATCTGATTATTCTGACTTCCGGAATGACAATTTACTGAAGATGTAAGTTACTGAAGGCGTTAATAAGTGTAACTCTTTACGATAACGAGTTAGTATTTATAAGCAAATATAGGCAACATATAATTGGTTAGCAATAGTTGCAGAGTATACGCTTAAAATGGGTACTTACCTATGCAGTGCGGACAAAGTTAATTCAACATCATCATCCCGGCCTATATACGTCCCACTGCAGGGCACAGGGGGCAGTAGTTCCCACGCGGACCAGCGCGGATTGGAACTCCACACACACCATTGAATTGCTTCGCAGGTTTGTGCAGGTTTCCTCACGATGTTTTCCTTCACCGTAAAGCTCGTGGTAAATTTGAAATGTAATTCCGCACATGAATTTCGAAAAACTCAGAGGTGCGAGCCGGGCTTGAACCCACGATCTCTGCTGGAGAGGCAATAGGTCAAACCACTCGGCCACAACGGCTTCAACATATTCAACATCAGATTCGAGTTTCAGCCGCCTCAATTTCTGTGTCGCATTTCTCACTAATTGGCTGTAGATTTTGATGTCGTTTACGTTTGTTTGTTAGAGTTCCTGTACTTTTTACCAGATAACTGAAACTTTTTATCGGAATCCTCTGCCATTTTCATAGAAAAATATCCACGACAATGATGCGACAAACGCTCGATACGTAATGAGAATGATCCAGCTACGGTAATGTCCTTGTAAAATGTTCTTCTCTAAAACATTTATTGCTGACGGTACCTACTCTATTAAATAGTAGCTGTAGCTCGCGACCTCGTCACAATTAATGTTATCGCTATCCCGCAGGTGCTATGCAATTTTTGGGATATAAAAAGGTATCCTAAGGGGCTGTTTCACCATCCATTGATTAGTGTTAACTGGCGGTTAGGTGTGATGCCGTCTCTATTTGTTTTGTTCGAATAGACGGAGACGGCATCACATTTAACCGTTGGTTAACGCTAATCAATCGATGGTGAAACAGCCCCTAAGTCTTTCTATCAATGTCCCAAGTGCCAATGGGGACGCAGGGTATCATTGGCGATTACATCAGCACTGTTCAAATATTTGCTATTGACTAAGTATTTTAACAAAACTTTTGTCCCCGACGGTATTTGTTCTTCGAGCGATGTGGCCCGTTTATTGCCACTTCAACGTGCTCATTCCTCGAACTATTGTAGGTGAATTTAGTTGCAACTAGTAATATACTCGTATAATATCACTATATTGCTTACCCGCGGCTTCGCACACGTAAATCATTGGATCCAGTAGCTGAATTGAAGTTTTGGGATCTTTAAAAATTCCTTTGAGTATTCCCAAAAATTAAATCGTGGTCTTCATTGAGGTTACATTAAAGACAATCATGTCAAATTTAATGACTCTAAGCCCAGCGGTTGTTGTTTCGAGATTTTATCCCTATCCGTGGGAATATCGGAATAAAAAGTAGACTATGTTTCATTCCAGATGTCCAGCTATCTACATACCAAATTTCATCCAAATCCGTCCAGCCGTTTCAGCGTGAAGGAGTAACAAATATACTCACTCACTCACACACGCAAACTTTCGCATTTATAATATAAGTAGGATTGCTACATACCATTGGGCACACATTTTCAATGTAATAAAGATTACATTCAGCATGCTGTACGCAAACAACTCAAAGCAAATAAGTTATAATTTACATTCATCTGTGATGTGATACATGTTTACGTTAGAAGTCAATTAATGAACACGCGGGTCTGAGCGGTTTTTGATTGGCGAGCGTGAACTGACAGCTTGTTGTACTGTTCGAGCATAGTAAAGAGAACAAGTAGGCTTACTACGAACAAAAGTACATCGCGCGGCTAAAGTATTACGCGAGATAAATAATATTTTTAAATTTAGTATAACAATAATAATATAACGCCATGGAATCTGTTTAGTTTCTCTAGACACAGACATAGACAATTTTGAGTTAACTTTCTTATTCAATTATTTGCCGGTAGGTAATTAATTTAAAATAGACGCCGACAACCCTAAGCGTCCGCGCCGGAGTAGGCAGTTAAGTCTCCTAAAGGGTCGGAGTGGACCTACTTGTTCTCTTTTACTATGGTTCTAGGCATTCTCATTAATAATATGAGTTAAGATGTTGTATGTATCACATAATGTATGTATCTTCTAGAATAGATGCTACTTTTACGCCTTCCCTGTTTTAATGCGTTTAAGTTTTTTTTATAGTTTATTTAGGATAAATCCTAATTTCTCTCACTTCTCACGGGGTCCGCTATTAAATCATAATTCGTCAACCTCGTACGCGTCACTTGTCATTGTCACTTAACATTTCGACGTTTTTTCACGTGTGTTTAAGTTTTATTTACATTTTGTTTTTCAGTTTACGTCCAGCTGAAAGGTCGCTTAATTGGATGGTATTACGTAGCTCCATTAATATCTATTAACTGTACTAGTGCGTATGAGCGCCTTCATAAACAAATTAGTGCCTACAGTTAGATATTAAAAATGGTGATATGCAAATTGAGACATATTGCTTAGTAGCAGGCGATAGAGGTCAATTTGAAGCGATTGAAATCGTGTGGTCTTTTACATTTATCCGGGGTTCCTAGAAGCTAGAAAATAGTTTAATGATTATTAGGGGTCTTTAAGATTACAGGTGTTGTTAGCCCAATATAGCTTGAATCAAGTAATTCGTCCCTTTCCTTCATACGTGAGAGTACTTAGATAAGAAAAAGCCGGCAAGATCCGAAATATATGAGATCTTTTGACTAAAATTCATTAACGGAATACAGTGATCAGATTTTACACTCTTACTTGTTTCTAGTATACCGCCTGTTCTATTATGTATTACCTAAGTATATGATGCGAATAATACATTGAATTATTTATTTATATCGAAAACAGTAATTAAGTATGTATTTATAAAGCTCAGACTTTTTTTTGAACAATCAAGTTCTGGGTAAGTAGGTACTCGGATCGGAGAAGGTATCGGTTGTGATATTTGTACTGTTTAATTTGAATGATCTATAACGTTATGCCACAGTATGCCATAAAAACCAAAAAAAGACATCAAGCAGAGTACATATTATATTAGTATAACATTGCGTAGAGAGCTTCCTTTTCGAACCTTCATAACAACCAGCCAATATCGATTATTGTACTGGTTACACAGCCTGCCCCGAGATAGCACGATCGGCAGCACGCCGAGCGATTTTTCCATCCATTGAACGGTCAATACGCTCATCTTACTGTAGTTATCTGTCAAAACACGTAATGTATTAAGAATAAAACCGCTTGCGCGCCGTCAGTCTCACTTTGTTGTGGGCAGGCTGTCAGGCTCGGTGCTCACTCAAGAAAACAAACACTTCGCAGCTCGCTGGTTCGTCTGTACCCACCTTAATAAGTATTCACAATTCAAGTTATTCAAATTAAGCGCAAAATACTTGGTTCATTAAGCAAATGAATATTTAATTTGAAACTGGTGTTATGAAAGCTATTGCTTAGTCAAACTAACTTTTGTTTCCCCCGAGTAAACCCACTCAGTGCTTTTTAAAGCTATAAGCTGCGTTTCCACCGGAGATGTGCGAGAATGTGTTGAAAGGAATATATTTTTCATCACACTTGCTTGTAAACAGTGTCGTAACATGCATAAATTTAATCAATGGATGGTGAAATAGGGGGTAAATCTGCTTAATTTTTGTGAACTAGCTTTTACCCCAAGCTTAGAATGTAGGTTAAGTGAATGATTCCGTTTTTCGGGACCATTAGTAGTTTCTTAGAAATGCCTCGAATTTAAAAAAAGTTTTTAGCATTAGCTACTTTATAGTTAAATGCTCTGGAGTATAAGCAACGAAAACTGATCGGATCTTGATAATGACAAAATTAATTTCTTGAAGACCTCACAACAAACAACACAATTTCGGGCGTTCTGGCTCCAGACACACCAGCCATACTTACATACTACCAGTCATGTCCTTCGAGTATTCCTTTTGCCATAATTTCTATGACTATATTGATTATTATATAACCAACCAATCACCAGGGCTTGAATAAATTTAACTGAACTTGTCTTTGAGACTGACACAAATATTCTGGTTCATTTGATGTTCAGAATATAACGCGTAGAGACCGAGACGTGTGCCATCCTCAATTAAATGTTCAGGTGAAAAATCTTTGGAGGAGTGTGTTCATTCGTATTTACCCAAACAATGCTAAAAAATCTCGAATCGGAATAACTTATAACACTGTAGCGACACAAGATTGCTCAGCTTGCAATATTGCTAACACTCGTTAGCTATATGAACAGTCAAGGAAACTGAATAACGTACCAGGGTGGAACCTTTTCACAAACAATTTCGCTATGATTTCTTTGGCAGATGTATGGGATGTCAACATGACATTAGTGGCACAAAGGTTCCACCCTGGTACGTGATTCAGTTTCCTTGATTGTACTGTTTCAGCCTCAGTAGTCTCTCGCTCGCCATTGCAAACTAAGATGTCTCCGTTAGCAAGAAATGGATTCATCTATCATTTGGAATATGCCTGATGAAAGTTTCTATAAAGCATAATCCTCCATCGGGCAGTCGGGTTAAAATACCCATTGCTTTGTCAGGATCAACTAGAGACACTTAAGCCATTATTTACTATTATTATCTTGGGCTTTGGTTTTTACACTGGACTCAGTACGGTTGACGACTTAATATTCAGTTCATTATTTAATTGCTTCGCTTATTTGTGCAGGAGGTTTTGTTGCAATATTTCTTAGTTGCCTTAGTTTAGTTTTGCATCAAAATTGCGTGTTCAATTTTAAATTTTCGCCACAATAAAGTTAATATTAATCAGATCAAAGTTGTACAGGGCTACAACACAGGACTGTGGGAGTTGTTCGTGTGTTTTATGTGCTGTAAAGAGTTAGAGGTACAATTGGTACCTACTACTGTAAAGATAATGTAAGTAGTGTGAGTAGGTACTCTGCAAGAATGATCGTATACTGTTGCGTGTGCAAACCAATACGACAGCCTGCCTCTAAAAACTGGCGGCTTAAAAACTTTATACGTTACACCACGAACGCACTGGTTAACACAATGCCACTGTATGCGAACCATAAATTTTAATAGCCGCTGTCAACTAGAACTGATCGCTTAATTTATCTAATGACTATGTAAATTACTCCGCGTATACCAAATCGCTGCCGCTTCACGCCTTTAATTATACTGAAAAAAAAAACGAAACACGGAATTATCGCTCTTAACTACCCCACAATAAGAGCTCATGTGTCTATTGTGAAATCTTTTGTATCAGCATGACTAATTGGCTGTTTTGGTTACAAGGTGACATAGAGATGATAAATTGGTTTAAGTCGGAAGAACGTTAACACGCCGTGGTGTTCCAAATTCATGCATATCAAGCAAAATATTTACGTATTGTTTTTCAAATCACCTATTTCTGTGAATATGTAGGGTGCGTGTTTTCTCCTATTCAAAATGGGATAAAGAACTTGTAATGATGACATTGTAAGATGTTTTTTGTGATTAATAGATAAAATGAGTTTTTTGTACGAAATGCAAAAGATGTCAATCCTTAACCCGAATGTGTATTATTCTTACTCATAATACTTATCCAGTCTAAACTTGGAAAGTTTCATATTTAATAATGAAAATGTTACTAAATGCAAATATTTACTGCTGGTCGATGCCTAATTTATCTCATGTTTGAGACCATTACAACGCAACTTTAATGTGGTTATTAATGCTATACCGACTCAAATAAATTAAGGGCCTGTTTCGCTCAATTGTAAATTCAATGATAAATTTTATATACAAGTTATCTCTGATGCCGTCTTTGTTTGTTTTGTCCGAATAAATAGAGACAGCATCATTATTTATGTCACATAAAATTTACCAATGAGTGATTGATAAAATAACTTTAATAATATCTACGAAAAATCAAAATTACATAATAATTCAGAATTTTTCTATTTCAAAATCTTTGCCAAATGTTTTGTAACTATTAACCTTGTTTTTAATTCAATCACTAATTGCACAACCCATCTTAAGACGCTTAACCGCTAAATTATGCACAAGTGGCTCACCCTTTAAAGCTTTAGGGTATCTTTATGGTAACTGTGTCCCAAACTGTTCCGATAATCCCATTACACCGGTCGTTCACCTATGGAAGCTACTAGGAAGGACACCAACTTGTAATTACACATTTTACTAAGTAAACATTCATGTTAGTTCCTCTCTATATTTAAGACTACGTTGACAGCGAGCATCGGTCTTGCCCCATGCCAAGTCCGAGTGTCCATTTTAGACACATAATAATTAGCAATAAATGATGTGGGTAAAGAATGTGGAGAGTAAGCTAGACTACTTGTACTATTACTAATTCTGTGGCTAGACCAAGGGAGTCTGTAATTAGTGGCTCCTGGTAAGACCTGGGGACAAAAGAAATATTCTAAACTAGCTGTAGCCCGCGGCTTCTCCCCGTTGATGTTTTCTATATTTTCTTCCGTTTTTACCTTCTCCTGACAATAACGAACACAACAAACAAAATAATTAGCGACATCGGTCCAGCCGTTCCCAAGTTTTGCGCTTAGCAACATATTTTACGATTCATTTTTATTTATATAGATAGAAATAAGGTGGCAAATATGACATAGGAGAGGGAGCATCACTATATGACGATATGACGACCTGATACAAAAGTAATAGACGAGAAGATAGAAGAAAAAAGTGGAAGGGAACACCAAGGATAGGATAGGTACTTTGAATTATTAATAGATTACTTATTAAAGAAAAAGATATTGTGTCTTATCAGAATACGAAAGAGCTCGAACTAAAATTAAAAGACAGGAGGGAAATGAACCGACAAGAGCCTTACAGCCTTATTCATAAAAAGTAAGAGCCTCCTTGAAGGCTCCTTGGAGGCCCGATGCTAAAAAACATGATTCATAAACGTCTTTTAGCGCTAATCAGTCGATCAAGACTCTGCTAAAGTTAAGAGGACCGTAGACCCTCCTTTATCTCCCTGCTAAGTCACAAAATGGCCGCCACAAGTTTGAACAACTGACTTTTACAAGAGCAAAAAACCATACCGAAGATATTTTTAGTGAAAGGAGGGTTACGCAAAGATTAAAAAATCCAGGAAAAATTATTTTCAGGAATTTGTATTTAAAAATTCTCTAAATTAGGTATTTATTACTGCTATTTTACTAACAATAAATATGAAAAAAAAAAAAAAATAGGATGATTAACATAATTACGGGCTTTTTGCAACTTAAGTATAACATAAATATGCGCGATCGGAAATGGCGGGAAAACAAAATGTCGCTTTTTATTTTTTTTCCTGCTAATTTGCTGTCACTGCTGTAATTTTTTTTTTTATTATTGTTGAAGGCCATTTTTTTTTTTGATTTGTCAAGATGGCTAACATAACGCGTCTAATCCGTCTATCAGGAGCTCAACAACTAGCAGACTGCTAACAAGCGTTTATGAATCATACTTCTTGACAACCGTCTAACAAGCTTAATCAGTCTGCTAAGTAATAGACCGATCAAACCTCATTAAGGATTTTTTATGAATAAGACTGTTACTCTTTATTAATGATACACCTACGTGTATAATGAATCTGTACTTAGAAAGCAAATATTATATTATTATGGTGTACGGCTGAGGCGGATATGAGACCAAATGTCGCAAAAAAAAACTCAATTTACAGATTTAGACAGACAAAATTATTGTATTGTAAACTCTTTATTGTATATATGTCGGCGGCCGATCGTAAAATACGCCAGATCACGAAATTCCTAGGCATATCGTGAAATGCCGCCATTTCATGAATTGGCTAAGGGGACATCCGCCATATCGTCAAAACTCACCGTTTTAGCGATTTGCCTAGTGACGTTTAGGCAGATCATGAAATTCTAGGCATATCATGAAGCGCCACCATTTCAAGATTTGCCAGTTTTAGGCAGATCATGAAATTCCTAGGCATATCATGAAACGCCGCCATATCGGTTTCTGGCACTTCGCCGGCCGCTGCCGCGGCACGCTCGCTTCGCTCGTCGGCTCGTGCGTCGTATACAATTAATACTAACCACTCCTCGCTTCGCTCGTCGTACCTATATTTTCTATATAAATGAATAACAACTAGTCAATACTTTTTTATCAACAAAATACTAACCTCTAAAATACAGGCAGACGTCCATGGTTTTTTCATATTGTGCACAGAATCCATTTGATTCACATAAAAAGAACGGAGCTGATGTTCAAAAGCTTCTTTGCACTTCTATTTGAATTCAATCACTAGTTTCGGTTTTAAGGATCATTTTGTTGCGACGCCGACATTTTTCACGCGCTAACAAACACGACCGGTCAGCTGGTCACGGCCGCCATTGCATACGCAGCGCCACCAGTGGCCAAAAAAGAAACTATTTTACGATGTGCCCGGTATCGAGCTAGGAATATCGACGAATGCGTTGCTCTAATCGATCTGCCGTATTATTTCCAGGCACATCGTGATATGCCTGGCCAACGTTTAGGCATATCATGAAATGGCGGCGTTTCACGATATGCCTAAAATTTCGATCTGGCGGATTTTACGATCGGCCGCCGACATATATAAATAAACAAATGCAAATTAATGCTTAGTGCAAATTATGCACTAAACTAAGAGAAATATACACGAAACGTAAAATCCGATAAGATGGAACTACAAGATGTCTTTGGTAGACTACACAATCCTAAAAAATGGTGTGCTTGTTTATAAACATCAGCTAATGAAATGGTGAAAAAGCACTGACATACTGGTTTCCATAGTTTTCAAAACTTCATTACCCACAGCTGACCTAATGTCCGATAGACTAAACACAACTGTTTACGTTTGCCTAATTACTAGTGTCGGTCAAGGTACGCTGTAAAATGCTTTTCGGGTCGAGGCTGAGCCAAATATTCAGGAAAACAAGCAACCTACACGAAATGGCGAAAGAAAAGTAGTAACAAGTCAGTACAACGCAATACAATACAATAACTATTTATTGAACACCAACACGGGTAAATAGGTGTATATAGAGATTTTTCAAGGTAAACAATAGGCGTCCTTATCGCTTCAGAGCCACCAGTACCAGTATGTCAGTACTTGTATGTAGAGTTGACCATTCATATTAATTAGAATCCGTCTAAAAAGATCTACCCTCCGCTACACGCTCATATGGTAGTGCACCCTTAATAAGGGAATTGAAACTCAAACCTCAACCCAAAGAAAAATAATAATACTGCTATAATAGTCATAGTCAATAAGTAAGAATATTGTCAATCTTAAAATTGTCGCATTGGTTTACATACAGTTTAGATCACATATTATTACATATTTTCTGACTGGCCAACCTATTGTGACGGCTACGCTATTGTTAAATGCGATTTTTCTAGTAGATTAGAGCTGTACGTGAAACAAGAGCACCAGGGCTAAAACTAAACCTATAGTGTACCGGATTTGAGTAACCCTTTTCAATACGGTTATTCAGTAAAGAGGCATGCAAGTAGCTCGAATAAGGCAATATAGATTGTAATATTTCTCTTTATTCCCATTCCGCGTCTTTCTATGTTAATAAAGAACATAGCAACAAGGATAAAAAACTGGCCAAGTGCGAGTCAGACACATAACGAAAAAAATTAGTAATATTTTTCTAAGGATTTCGTATTTTATACGGAATCTTCCAAGTTAAGGTATATTTTATACCTTAGGCTGCTATTTACTCTTAAACTACTAATAATTCTCAAGTAAACTTAGCCGTTATAGTTTTCCTTGAAAGTTTGATATACTTACTACCATTCTGATTTTTTTTAAAATTTTCCACCCACCGGTTTTGATTTTAGAGGGGGGTGACGCTCGATTTTAATGAAAACAAATCACTGAATCAAAAAAAGTTTTTAAAAGACCTATCCAACGATACCCCACACTACAAGGTTGGATGAGAAAAAAAAATCACCCCCAGTTTACGTCTATGGGAGGTACACTAAAAAAATATTTTTTTTTTAATTTTTATTGTACCATTTTGTCGGCATGGTTTACATACATATTCGTGCAAAATTACAGCTTTCTAGCATTGATAGTCCCTGAGCAAAGCCGCGGACGGACGGACAGACAGACAGACATGGCGAAACAATAAGGGTTCCGTTTTTGCCATTTTGGCTCCGGAACCCTAAAAATAATAACAAAAAAACTGTGAAACACAAACGCGTGATACAAGACTTCTATGAAATTAAACACCCAGTCGTTAGTCAGGAAACAACAAGATTACGAGTACACTGTAAAATTGAGCGGCTACACGGAGACATCTGATTTCGCCTTTGTATATCTCAATGTTTGTAAATTATGTTTCTGTTTTTTATGAGTATTATAATGTTGAGTAAGTAAAAATAAGCCTTAACCTGAAGGTATTGCTCAAAAATAAGCCTAAAAAAATCTAAGTTATTGATTCAGGGTTGTCTTTCTACAACTAATTCCATTGTAGTGTCTACTGTCCAGTCCAGTGAATGTTTCTGATGTCCTGGCAATTGTTCAAAGGGCAACGGAAAGAGAGAGAAAAAGGAGAGAATTGGTACATCTCATTCTCCTGTTCTCTTATTTCATATCTATCTATTTAAGTATACCTAACTATAATAATGCTGTTGATATCCGATGTACAAATTCATGCGTAAACTGGACTTTATGATGAAAATACACTTTTCTGTCGACCTGCAATAATGGAGATTCAAGGTTCAAGCAAGGCCGAATCGTCTTTTGTGCTGTCTTGTGTCTGGTATATGTCTGAGTTCAAAATATTATTATTTGCACCCACTGATTGGACAGCATCATCCGACATGCTCGTAAACAGACAGACGACCAGATGCGTTGCAGGCTGGGTGATTGTACGAATTTGAAAGTTGCTTATCATTCTGATCAAGGACTGCTCACAGTTGATTGACAGGTATTTGGGAAGCGAAAAGAAATATTGATAGTTAAACACTGGTATGAAGATACTACTAATGCAAACAGATTTCGTTTAGTGGTCTCTCAGTTTTAAGTTACATTCTTTTTTTGGCTGTAGCTGAAAATCAGCTCTGTGGTTCCGTACCTCAGCATTGCATGAGGATCAGCAGGGCTACTACAAAAATCGAAGTTCGTATCTTACCGTCCCTCTCACTCTCGTATTAAATAATAAAAGCGTTAACGGGACGGTACGATACGAACTTCAATTTTTGTTTCGTAGTAGCCCTACTGATCCTCATCCGACGACCACGGACCACAGGCTGATTTTTCAGCTACAGAAAAAAATAAAGAAAGAAGCCTGACGAATAAAATTAAAAAAAAGTTGACATTATTTACATATCAGAAGGTGAAGTGCATAGTTTATGGTCAGCGAAAAATTAAAAAGTTAAAAAGATTGCAGGCGCGCTAGCTTGACAATAATAAATTAGCGCGCCTACAAAAAAGTTAAAAAGGCCATGGAAATGTTGGCACAAGTCGTATACAGCCAAGTCTAATGGCCGGTATCAGATATTTCGTTGGAACTCCGGACTTTTTCTATTGGGTCTGAAATAGCTTGTGTTGTTTTCAGTGGAAAAATACACCTGCAGTTTATTTTTAATGAAAAAAGGCGGGAAAGCATAAGAAAAATATTGCCACGACAATAATCTATTAAAAAGTAGCTGAAATTTGACTAGCGCGAATTTATCGTAACACACACACAAGCGAACAAACATGGCAAGTTAAATAAAAGCTTGTAATGAGCACTTCTAAAATTAATTATTCTCACTTGATCCAAGAAAAATCTATGGCATCTCCGCACGTCATGTTTACTGGTAGGTTACTACTGATGGTAAATCTTACAATGGACAGTCAATTTTCGTAAATCATAAAGAAAAGTTGTTTAAGTTCCTAATCCGCACTGGATCCGCGTGGGAACTATGGCCCAACTACTCTCGTGTTGAGAAGAAGACTGGTGTTCTGCAATGGGGAGTTACATATTTAGGCTGAAATGTGATAAAGAAAATATGAATCCTTTATCAAAGTGGTTTGCTTTCATTTGTGATCTACGACCGAGTTCTTTATTGTTTCATATTACATCTGATAACGTCATGTTGGCTACACTGTAGTCCTTGACGCTAATGCCTTTTTGTTCGTTTATTAATTTTCTGTTCATTGCATACCTAACCTCAGCGCAGTTTTTTAAAACATGATAAAATAATGTTTTTTTTTTGTTTTACGGCCGTCAAGCGGACATTTGCGGCGGTACTTAATTACGGTGACGTCAGCACCACCTGCTGGCGGCTCGCATCAAGATAAAACGATTTCTTAGAGGAATCTGCACCACGACGCATAATCATAAGCATCGGTTTTATTTGAAATGAAATTAAATGAAAAAAGTTTATTCGAGACACAGATCATATTGCAAATGTGTGTGTGTGTGTGTGTGTGTGTTGTGTTTGGTGGCACCGTAGCTCTTAACGGGTGGACCGATTTGAATGCGGTTTTTTTATTCGCAAGCGGTTTTTTAGCGATGGTTCTTAAACATGTTTCATCAAAATCGAGTCAGCCGTTTTTGAGATATTGTACTTCGAAGTGACAAAATCGGGGGTTTTCCAACTTTTTGTTGGTTAGGTTAGGTTTGACTTCAAATATGGAGGATTGGTATCGAATATCGATTCGGTGGATTTTTTTTGTTCTTTGGATATTAATGAAACACTGTTTGCTTTGCGGATAGCCACAACTTTAAGTCTCAATTACCAGTAGGTATGACAGTTTATTAAATATGACGAAGGACGATTTTCAGTCAACTGCTGATAGTATGTTTTACAAAGCGCTAAATAGTGAGCTAGCAACAGTCCCCGAGTACTCTCAAAATCAAACTCAAATTCAGTTCGTTCTGTCAAGTCACACGTGTGTATTTAAATAAATAATTAATCAGTTGACTATGCCTCCGAGATTACATTTAAGCATAATCCCAACAGTTAGACTTTGAAGCTACTTAGCGAACTTAATCGTCAAAGCGCTTATCTAAGAACGCTTAGCTAGCTTATGCTAGTATATTAAGGAGCTACTAGAATCTAATTTTACACAAGAGATGATTTCCTCAAGGCAATTACCGCAATTCGCTTTACCGGGACGTGTGTCTTGTTCTAATAAGCAGAACCTGAAAGAGATGACACATAACTGTACTTCCTTAGCAGCAAACTGAGCTTGGCAAAAGAAAACTCATTTATTTGCTCGAAGTCGGACGAGTTGGAAATAAGTTTGCTTAACCAATGCCAAGGCTGGTATTATTTCAAAGCTGTGGTAAATTGGTTTTGCTTTTTATTTAACTGTCGAAGAACAAATATAAGTGGTTTTGCTCTGAGCTAAAAGTTTGAATATGTATTATATTAACTACAGTCAAGCTCGGATTTTGAATTTACCTACTTATTATCCACTGTCACATTCATGGCTTATTATAAAAAATATACCTGAAAAGCCTGCTTAGATTTTTATCTTTATAATGATTTGACTCTCTAGCTTTCTAGTTTCTCGTTTGACTCATAATCATCAGCCGGAAGACGTTGACTGTTAAACAAAGTCCTCCCGTTTACAACGTCACAACGAACGATAACTCGCCATTTGCATCGACCGGTTGCCTCTTGCAATGTCGCCAGTCCACCTAGTGAGAGGCCTGCCAAAGCTTCGTCTTTTGGTTCGTAGTCATCATTGAAAGACTTTACCCCCCCCCCCCCCCAATACCGACCGATTAAGATTCCATTGAAAAAATAGTTCAGATTCTTTTAATTTATTTATTTAGGTAAGTATTTAATTGTAACAAGCTAATAACAAAATGATCATTTTTGAAGTCATGAAAGTTTTATGGATACCAAGGTTCGAGACAAAAATACAACAAATTTGGAACATTAAGTACGATACTTGATGCCGTTTCCAAGTTAACAAGTTCAAAGATTATGCATTTATATACAATATGCTGGTGTGCAAAGAGCTTCACAACGCGTGGATTACCGTTAAGGATTAATTTGAGCGCTCCACGTAATTTTCTCCGTAACCGTAACCACAGGGCGGACACGCCATACAAAATACGCGGTCTTGAATCTACATAGGCACGACGACGTCTGTACACGCGTCAATGTGTGCGTAAGACACACAGGGCGGACTATCGCAAAACCCTAGTACTATAGGGTATGTAGGTATGGCTTAGATGTGTAAATAAATGTAAGCGTTAAGCAGATTTTTATTTAAACCTACATAAATGTGGCTGTCTATGTATTTAAGCATTATTATTTTAAATTACTTACAATAAATATATGACTACAAACTTGAACGAATTATTCGGTACCTACCTAATTAGTTATTTCATGTATTAATCGCGATACTTTTAGAAAGCATTATTTATTTACAAAAGGAAGTAGGCAGGGTAGGAACCTCTATTTCTCGCGCGCCCACTGACAAGTTGGCGCTTGCTCGCGGACTCACGGCCACCGAGCCGAGCAATGAACTGCCGGCGCGCGGCGGATTTCACGGAAAATTATGTGACTTTGTAGGAGCGACAAATTATTAGAATATGATTTCGAGTTTTTAGGAAATAAATACAAATGAATGTTTTATAAATTAAAGTTTATTGTTTTAATCATTTGAGACCTTATTAATTAAAGATTACTTACACTAAAATATTTCCTTTTAAAGGATTTGTCTCTGAACATTCGATTGTTAAATCGTATGTAATATGTAATTATTGCTCCCGAACTTAGTGCCGTGCGACGTGCGACCGACATACTCGTACATCGCGTTGCGCACCCAACTGCTTTCCTGCGATTTTCCTGCAATCTGCGCTTGAGGGTGGGGTAACTCGAACCGGTGCGGGGCGGAGCGTGGCCATTCTGTACGCCAGTACTATTATATATTCTGTGCCGTAACGCTACCGTCATGGTATGACGTGCGGTACATGTTCTACGAAACACCTTACCCCATGAACCTGTCAGTAAACACTGTTCAATAAACAACTATGAAAACGCGTTATAATTACGTCCGCTATCTTCTAAAACCATTCTGGACGGCACAATGTTTATCTTGAATTTTAGGCAGCAAAGTTTAGGTACTTTTTGAAATCCAGCTAGTTTCAGGGAGTTGGAGACGTGCTTGCAGCCGGGAGAGAGTCTGGCACTGCTCTCCATATTTTTTTCCAGACTGTATGCCCCACGTACCTACGCACACCCCATCTATAAGGCACCTCATATAAAATTTAATACTAAAAATAAGTAAACAAAATCAGCACTTAGTGTCTTTGGCCCTTAAAGCGACTCGGCCCCAAAAACAAATCCAGTTTGGTTTTTAGCTGGGGAAATAGAGTAGGTGACACCATCAACGAAGGTTCTTACAAAAACTTTTTAAGTATTGAGCCCTCAAAAAGCTCACGCAGACCGTCAAACAAAGGAAGATTTCTTTAGTTAGGCCACAGAATAACTAATAGTACTACCGTTACGTGAATATGATTTTTGTGTCTTCTTTAAATTATTATTATTATGGGCAAGAGATATTATTATGGGAAGAAACCATGATTTAGGAATTTTGTGACTGGGTACTACAAAATTGCCAAACAAAATTTATACAAAATCACGTTTTTACAGTTCATAAAAACTACTTCAATTGCTTATTCGTGAAAATTATCCAATTACTGACACTAGTGACAGATATACAATGGGTTCCACGACTCCTTGATTTCGGATCTCACCTGTCCTGCATAATGAGCTGTTCCTACTGGCCTAAATTCTAAAGGAACCTAAGCCGACTGTGTTAGTTACAATACAAGAGCCATTCTGTTCTATATACCTTTAGGCTGGCAACGTAATCGTATCTGCAATCCTTCTAGTTATCAGGTTATCGCTTAGCGTTTGGCGTTCATAAAAAAGTTGTAGTTCTTGTATGTGCCAAGGCGCATAGATAAAGTTCAGTCCATTATGTTGGCTGTTCTGAACGGGTCAGTTATTTGGCTCGTAGCGAATAACAAAATGTAATTAAACGATGGAAGTTATGGCGAATGTAACCGTTACGGTTACGAGCTAACTTTACGTCGGGCGGCCATTCTCCGGACACACTGACCCAAACTACGTTAATTATTTAAACTAAGTAATATATGCATGCGGAATGAATATCACCCTTATATCACCCTTTATACGGCAATTTAACTATTAAGCTAACAAAGTTAAACGTGTGGAATATAAAACGAGTGCGATTTCTCATTACGTTAAATGGAAGTTAAAAGAGTTGTAAACTTAGTTGGATGTTGGAAAGACGGCCATTAGTTCCTCCGTGGTTGTTTCTTTTCCCAGTTAGTTTTATTTTATAGCGTAAATAATGACTACTAATATAAGGTAACTGCAGATAACCTTGACAGGGCAACTATGCGGTGCGGTGCAGGGGGTAGGGCCGTGCCCCCCTATTCGTAGGTCCCAGTCAGTTCGGTCTTAAGTGCGCGCCGGGATAAGCTACGTAGTTAGAGCTGAGAGTGGGACAAAGAAGAGCGTTCCCTAATAAAAATATCAATATCTTCTATTTCTTATCATCCAACCGGTCAGATTACAAGGACCAGTCGTAGGCCAATTGCTTCCACTTAAGCCCGCTTTAGATCTGCAAGAATAATCGTGCAAGCTTTATTAAACTTGGCTTTAGAAGCTAGCACGCTGACGTTTATTTCAGACAAGGATGTTGTCCCTTTCTAACCAGTAAGCGAGTGCAATAAAGACGAACGCTTTACAAAAATGTCAGTGCTCGTATCCGGAGGCGATACCACGTCATCCTTAGTTTCCGCCGGTGTCACAGCAGGGCTACTACGAAACTCGAAACTCGAAGTTCGTGTCGTGCGGTCCCTCTGACACTTATATTGTTTAATACGAGAGCGAGAGGGACAATACGATACGAACTTCGTAACCGATTGAGCGACTTATGCTTGAACTTTGGGGATCTAGTAAGTCTATCTGATTTAACGAGTATATTAACCACATAACAACATGTTGACACCATGTCGCTACTGCTTTTTTCCTTGAATCGGACGTGACAATCCACCGTTATTACAAGCATCAGTATTATGTTTTTTTCTTTACATTAAGCAAGTAGCATAATGTACTTTTCCTTGTTACTAAGAATCCGTATGTCTCAAACATAAATAGTAGGCAGTAAAAGTCAAGCCAGTCTGCGGCAGTAACCGTTTCCGAAGAAGCGTTCCCAGAACTACACAATGTTTACATTCCTACAAATAGACCGGATTGTTGGACTACAATTGTTATAAATCGAATAATACTTCCTCGAGGAAAGGTGGTTTAATAATCTGTAACATTTATTGCTTCGAGGGAAATGGTATGTACCTATAGGCCAACGCGAAATATAGCATCGCATGTAAATTCCTTGTTCTTATAGTTAGATTCTTATTTTTTTCAAGAAATGCATTTTATAATCGTGCCTTTGACTTTCTATGGAAACGGTTCAGTACAGTCGAACCATTTGATTCCTGACCCACCGTAGAACGTTCACCAAGTAAGTGTCAATCCCTAAATTCCCTTTTTAAGCAATGCGATGTCTCTATGACTTTTTCTACGAAAAGATTCCACAGTGGGTCTTGATTTAGTTGGTTCGAGTGTGTACATCACTGCTTTCAAAAAACACGTTTCACTCACCAATCGGTATCTATTTGGCAACTAAGATATGCATGAAATGCTTAACGAAGAAAAAATACTGAATAAATTTGAATATAAATTTTTGTAAAATCTGTACAGGTGTTCGTAAGTAAATTTCAGATGGTTAAACTTTGCTGTCTTTGCTTCTTTTGCCCGCGAGTATAATAGGACATTTCTGTCGATTGAATTTTCATTAATCTATGTCTGTGCTACTTAAATAACTGCGTAATGCGTGACGTCACAGTTCAGTGATTTTCTCCGTTCAATCGTGAATTTCAATTTCAATCTTTTATAACTCTGTATTAAATAAAAATAGCTTCAAAAATATAATTCCGGTCGATAACACATAGCTTTGATTAAATAAATACAAAATACTCAAATACTTACCTTATTCCAATAATCTGTATTTTTTCATGTAGGTATCATCCACATTTACATCCATTCTTTACCTTTAAGTGCCCGTATTACTTCTATGTGTAGGTATTACTTAAGCAATTTAGCTAGAAGTTAACGTCACGTTTCACCTCGCTGTGCCTATACGCCTAACAAGGCCCGGCCCTCGTGTGTCTAGCTGTCCAATAAATTCAGCTTAAGAGCCTTCTAGCACTCACCTTCAAAAACACGGTAAATGTGAAGGTGCAATGTTGTAAAGGTTTTTGATGCAAACCGTCTTCGATGCGTTCGCGTCTACTTCTCAATTCAATATCGCCATCTTCAGCTTATACACATCCCACTGGTGGGCACAGGCCTCCTCTCTGATTAAGACGGCTTCGACTGCAATAAATTAACACATTTTATAGAATTAACTAAATCTAAAAAATCTTTTGGCTCCACAGAAAACCAGCGGTACTGCACATAATGTGCGGCAACACATGCTGAGTGAAGAGCCTTTTTGCTTTCCTGCCGTGTCACCAAGTAACATAGTTTTAGGGCTAGTTTTAGTCTATCTATTTTATTATTGTAAGGTGGTGGTACTTATGGAGCCAAAATAAATCTTTCTTTCTTTCTTTCTTCCTAAAAGACAGTTCGATCGATCTTACCTTGAATTTTCGCTTGCCTTAGAAACATACTTTTATATCACTGTCACTATCTCGGTCTCGTTGACGGCACTACAGCCTATGCGGCTTGGCCACTAGCCAACAAGCAACAGGTGGGAAGATTGCGAGTCTCTATTCAAGTGGTCCTAAGTAATAAATAAAATAACGATGCTATTAGTAGTATAACAATTGTAATACACATTCATCATAATCATCCCAGCCTATATTCGTCCCACTGCTAGGTAGAGGCCTCCTCTCAGAATGAGAAGGCTTACATAATACATAAACAAAAAAAATTGTATCTTGCTTGCGAGGTTGCGTGCGTGCGCATGAGGGAAATTTGTATAGGTAAGTAAATTGCATTAACACGTTTTGTTACAGGCACCAAAAAAATTACATAGTTCACGGGATTAGCGATAAACGGTTCATTTTTACAGAAGTCGCGGGCAACGTCATTTACCCGACTGCCCGAAAAAGGGTTATTGACATTCTTCTTTAGCGTCTGCGCGTATATATGATGCTTTTTATTTAATCTTTAAATCAAGGCACCGATAGAAAAATAACGTAGCTGTGAAAGGAGAGAGAGAGAGAGAGAGAGAGAGAGAGAGAGAGAGAGAGACCCCTGGTGTTGCAGATGTTTATGGACGGTGGTGATCTCTTACCATCATGAGAACACTTGCTCGTTTGCCATCCAGTCGAATAAAAAAAATGGTCGCATTGAATAGAGGCAATGGGCGCCCAGTATTCGATGGGTATAATATTATGATCGGGATCGTAACAGTTGGACTAAATCATTATGAATGGAAACTTAGAGGAAAATTTTATAAATCAGGTCGTCAATGTTTTGAATATGTGTAAAATTTTAGGTGAGTTACGAGTTTTGATGAACGGCAAAAGCAGTTTCATTAGTATTTGAAATATCTTGAGGTAGATACTTGAAATTTTCTCAGGTTGTGTACTTACCATAGCCAATTAGGCAGTATTACTACAGTCAATAATAATGAAATAAACGTAAGTCACCTATGACAAAATTAAAATCCTTCCTATAAATCTTGTTTTTAAATGTAGGTATTTTTATTGAAGTCAGCGTCTTATTCAATAATTTACAGCAGTGACATGACCTCTTAACCAATCCTATACTCGTAGATCATCTTGAAATAGGATATTTTTTTACTTATGGTCCCTAAAGAATTTATGACAGACACTTGAATGATATGAAAATGATGTATTGTTTCAATTTCTATTTATTTTATGTATTGACGTAAACGATGATACTTGAAAAATTTGACAGCGTTATCTTAATATTTTATTTACTTACCGCCGTTTTATTAACATTCTTCAAAACCGTTTGTTTCCATTTATCACACACGCTCCACTGTTGGGCACAAGTCTTCTGAAAATAAGAAGACTTGGGTTGTAGTTCCCACGCGGGCTCAATGCGGATTGGATACTCACCTACTAACGCAAACAAAGCAAACTCCAAAACGTATCTGATCTCATTTACTCCACTAAAATTCATGGATTCCCAACCTGCCTGGTTATACAGAATTTACTGTGGTGAGATATGGTGTAACTGTCAGTAACCCCACTCCTCCCACCCCCCTATTTATAGAGCAACAGGTCAGTGGGGGGGCTTAAGTGAAATTACACATAGAATTTACGACCAAGTTACGCAGGTATCAGCGAAAGTAAGAAAATATTACCTTACTTGTACGGTTGCTGGGAGAATAAGCACTTATTATGTAGGATTTCCTTTTCATACAGTTTGATCTAAAAGCATCATTAGTGAGTCCATTGTCAGTATTGAAATTGAGAAACATCTTTGCTTCGATATTTACTGTCACCATCAGAAACATCGGAGCTGTTTAAATGCTCAAAATATCTGAACACGTACTTAAAGTTATCTGAATTAATAAAAAATATTATTATTATATTATTAAGGGATTGGTGACGGTCGTGCTCAGATATTTTCGAGCAGGTGCTCGGACAGCTTGCCTATTCTACGAGTAGGACCGCTTTAGTTAGTGTATGGGCAAGCACGCGTCACGATTGACGAAGATCTAGCTTCGATTCCCGATCGGGGTATAGATATGTATGAAAAGTATAAGTATGTTTATCCGTTGTCTAGTAACCAAAGCACAAGTTAGCTTGTGACTAGATTAAAAAATAGTGAATTGAAATTTCTGAATATTTCTCTGATATTTATGATGGTGGCTGTACAGTCACCTGCATTAATATCTGCTATAGCGGAGCGTGAGAAAATAAAACTCTTTATTTATGCACGCTTTGTTGCTTCAGATGTTGGACAAAAACTTAAGTATAACCCTACGAAATTTTTATTTATACGTTGATGGCTTAGCTTCTCAAGTCATCTTACACCGATATATATCTTTAAATATAAGGCTGTTAAATATTAATCAAATTTAAGCGGCAAATTAAAACAAACGCTCGCTATTACCTATTGATGTTTTGACTCCAGTATGGAATTTATGGATTGTCATAAATAATCCTTAAATACTATGATGAATAAACGATAGCATTTGTTTCTTTTCCTTTGTCAGTCGGGCAAGTCTGGATATAAAAGTGGGTTAATGTGGGCGTTATCGACAAAGTTCAAAAGAACACAATATTATGTTTACGAAACTCTATTTTAACAAATAATCGGTATATTATTATGTATAGCTCCGTACGTTCGAATGGTTTTGAAATGATCAGCCGATTTATTTTTTGAGATGTTCTTTAGAGCCAAGTTTAAAGAGGATAAAAGTAATAAAGTCAATTGCTTTGGTTTTTGCCACGGAAAATTTATGTGTACAATCTGTGCTCGCCTTTTTTGTCTCTATCGTTATACACTTGTACGAGTGCTTAAATAGTAGAAATATATTATGAAGTAGGAATTGTAGACATATTTTGTTGGTGAAACTAATCGACAAAGCCATATTTTTGCTTGTGTAATCTACTGAAAATAATAAATTTTACGGGTGCTCCAAAGCTCATATAAAATTGGAAATTCGATTATTGAAACTTCGAAAATGTATCTTATACAATTTTACATCCTAATGATATATAGAAATAATATTGGTTCCTTAATTCGATGCTTCTACCTATTCTATAAGGCAGGTCTGGTTAGGTACGACGACGAGCGAAGCGAGGAGGAGTGTTAGGTAGAACTGCGACCCTCAGTGCACGAGCCGAGCGAGCAAAGCGAGCGTGCCGCGGCAGCGGCCGGCGAATTGCCAGAACCGAACATATTTCACACAAACACGTATAGGAACAACAAAGAATGCGAATCGTGATGTTTTAGCAGCCTACCGCTTTAATACGCGGTGGGACTAAAGTAGGCATACCCTCCAATGTAAATCATAATCTCTGTGTACGTTCCGATATACGTTCAGTTTAAATAATATAGCTTTTAATAACACGAGTACAAATGATTATATAAAATAAATTTATAAATAAAGAAATCCTCCAAAATAAGATTATGCGTATAGATTAAATCTCGTTAGTGAAATTATGAGTTAAAAAAATCGAAATATGTATCTTTATGAACAATGTAGGTAGTGGTAAAAATAATTATCTTTAAAATATATAAGAAACAATTTTCGGAGAAATGATGATTATGATTACAAAGCGGTATTATTATAAATAATCGAATAAAAAATTGTATATGAGCCAATATGAACCCTAAATTTACATTCTAGTTGTACAGTCAGCTGCATTAATATCTGCCACAGCGGAGCGTGCAAAAATATCTGACACGTCCTACCAGCCCTAGAAATAGAGTCGTACGGGTATCAGATATATTTACGCAGGCTGTGTCGTGTCAGATTGGTGCTGGTAATTGTACAGCAGTTTTGTGTTTACCAAAAAAAATTTAAAACACAATTAGATCTTTCTTTTCTTTCTAATATTATCCATTTTAATACTACTTCCGGTAACGGGTTCTAAAATGGTCATAGGCACCTATTAATCAGCTCTTACTGTGTACGTCACTGGCATACTAAATAATTTGGTAACTGTGTTATTATTAGAGGTAGTAGGTACATTTTGTACGATGAATATTCGACTTGTGGTTTCTACGGCATGTGCTGGCTTAATTATGATGTCTTGAACGAAAGCGTTACGTGGGGTGAATATAGTACACTTACTCACTGTAATATATTCTTAGCACGAAACTATATTTTACTTAACAGACTTCAAAATATTAAATGCTTCGCTATTAAAAATCATTTATGATACCATTTTTTGCTGACTGTACTGTATAGTGGTTGTACCGTTCGCATACAAAATAATCAATAGTTATTTCTTAACCTACCTAATGAGGTTCATCATCATCATCATCATCATGTCCGCCGAGAGACGTCCACTGCTGGACATAGGCCTCCCCCAGGGCTCTCCACTCAGACCGGTCTTGTGCTTTCCGCAACCACCGCGATCCCGCGATCTTAACTAGGTCGTCGCTCCATCTTGTTGGAGACCAACCGACAGCTCGTCTCCCGGTCCGCGGACGCCATTCGAGAACCTTCTGACCCCATCGCCCATCAGTCCTGCGAGCAATGTCCCCGCCCACTGCCACTTCAGTTTCGCAATTCTTGAGGTTACTTACCTTAAACAAGTGGTTTAAGTAATGTAGGTACCTTTATTTAATTATAGTCGTTAGTTGCATTTACATTTTCATATGAACTGTCACAAGTATTGGACTCGAACATTGTATTGTACTTTGATGTATGGATTGTATTGTATGTACTCATTTAACAACCAATGAGATTGAATTTCTTATAAGACATTTCTCGACACAAAAGTAATCTTATACTTATTGTGCAAAGGAGCAGTGCACTTTATTTTCTACATGACAAAACTTTCCTCTAAATTAGCAAACACATCTGTAAATTATTCAAGAAGTTCCTCGAAATTCCCGAACAACGATTCGAATGGTAACTTTTTTGGGAAATTGAACGCGAAAGTTGGACACTTTACAGGTTACCGGTGAAAATGTACCCGGCTACGTTTCGTCTGTGTTGCCAATCCTACAAAAAAAATCTGAAAATTTTCGTTTGTTTCGTTTTTTTTTACTAGGTATGTGAAGGAAATATGATGAATTGGAAAGATAACATTTAGAGGGTCAGGTTCAGACTAAGACATGATTTAGAGAACTACCGACAACCACAACTACCTAATTTTTACCTATTTTTTTTCTTTTACACTGAGCCACATCACTTCTTCCTTGTTTATTGTTTTACATTTTTTGTTTTTCTTCGTCTGACTGGGGTAAAGGCACTGGCTCATGCGTACATATTTAACGTTTGGGCTCCACAGATAACCAGCGTTACTACACGTAATGCACAAGTATCTCAAAGTTTGTCAATTGTGTTTTGTTTCTTTTCTTTTGTACAATAAAGAGTTTACATACATACATACATTCATAATGTGTGGAGACCCCATGCATGCTGAGTAGAGACCCTTTTTGGTATCCTGTCGTGACACCATGTAACTTAGTTTTAGTGCTAGTTTTAGTCTCATTACTGTATAGTGGTGGTACTTATGGAGCCAAAATAAATTTCTCTTTCTTTCTTTCTTTCTAATGACTAACAAATGACAATCATTTTCTCGGATCCCGACCACAGAATCTGTTTAGCTTGCCTCGCATACCAACACTAGTGTTTCGTAGGGTGCTATAATACCAATCTTTAATAAACTTTGCGTGTCAATGAACAATATTGATTATTACCTCTTTTGTTTCGTTCTCATCTGCACGTTGAACACCAACGCGGTCAATGTTGTCGTCGATGAACTCGCAAGTGTGTGTGTCTGCGGGGTTTACAGTTACAGTTAGGCGGTTGATAGTTACGCCGTTGTCCGATAAATCTGAAAATCACCTGGCAACACTAAGCTCCCGTGTCCCATAATTTGTCAGTTCACACCCGAGTTGTCGGAGTTAGATTTGTTTTAGAACATTTCGAAGGGATAGATATACATATGTACAAGTACATATATGATATGGTTGTTTCACGTTTGAGCTGACGAATAGAGGGTGTATAATTCGTACTTATATATGCGGTGAAATATGTTTCGCAACTCGACACATTGCATCAGGCCTATTGACATAGAATTATCTACATATAGCATTGCTAATTTAATATATAAAAAGCATCTGAGAGACCGAGTGAAGGGTGCGCATTTTTTCGCATAACAATTTAAGTCCTATTATCGGAAGTCCGAAAATGTTTCTCATACCATTTTACATCATAACGATCACTCTTCATATTTGTTTTAATACTGACGATCGAAAAACTCAGAGGTGCGAGCCGGGGTTTGAACCCACGACCCTCTGCTTGAGAGGCGATAGGTCAAACTACTAGGCCACCACGGCTTTCGACGATCGAAACTCTTAGTCGTCGGAATTCATAATATCACTAATCATACACCTTGTTCATACTATAAGTGTTATTTATCCGCATTATTGACGCGCAGGGACTTGAAAAATTTTCAATGGTGCGAAATTATGTATTTAAGGAAGGACTCCGTTATGTACGACGACGAGCGAAGCGAGGAGGGGTTTTAGGTAAAACTGTGACCTTAGAGCGCGCGAGCCGAGCGAGCGAAGCGCCAGGACCGAACATATTTTTCAACTAACACTAATGTAATATAAATAATTAACGATATAAGTAAATCTTATTTTGAATAGGTAGTTGCCGTTATGAAAAACAATATTATGAGTTCAAATGTTTTCTTATTAATAAGAAAATTATGATATTTGTCTGTTATGAAGGAAAATTTTCTGAAAAACAACATTATGAGTTGAGATGTGTTCTTAGTCACATTAAGATCCGATGTAAGTAATAAAAAATTATGAACAAAAAAAGTATGAGGAAAAAAAAAATATAAAGAGTGTTTATTATGAACACAAATGGGTAGTAAAATAAAAAATAGGAATAAGAATTTTATGAGGGTCAATATGGACCCCCGAGTGAAGCTCCTTTTTCCGAGAAAATCCTTTATATGGTTCCGTAACTCATGAGGAAAAACGGAACCCTCATAAGATCACTTCGTTGTCAAAATACCATAAACGGGACTTATCGCGCTATTTTTACACCACCACTCACTTCACACACTCACTCATCACTCCCATCACTTCACATCACTTCGTTGTCCGTCTATCCGTTTGTCTCTCTATCCGTCTGTCAAGGCCCTTTTTGAATGCGTCGAGGTATCAAGCCATCAAATACTCATGGCTACCCTTTGAACAGTGAAAAAATCAAACTGAACTCAACTCAAAAAAAAGATATAGTCAGTCCTTAAAAATATATTTCTGTACAATTACCGTAATCGAAATTATGATACTTACCTGTAATTAGGGATCCTAAACTTCATCATCATCATCCACTCATGTTCTATGTGCCACTGCTGGACATTAGGCATCATCATCAGCCTATGTTCGTCCACTGCCATACATGGCACGCCACTGAGCCTCCAAACTTCCAAAACTTAACATTTTAAATATGAGTACCTACCATCCTTGAAAAATAGTAATAAAAGTACACCAGAAAAATCATGAAAACTTTGGTAACTTGCTTAATGAAGGATCATTGTCATAATATGGTAAGTATCATTTATGATGTGACATTCTATTTGACTGTGCGAACCGGACCTTATACATAGAACTATAACGTGAAGTCACATTAAACGGAACTGGTCCACGGAATTCACAACTAACATAATCGTTGCAACAGCAATCCAATTAAGTCTGGCAGCTTCAATCTCTATACTCTGGAAACTGCTACGCTATTTGAATCGTATTGCAAAAGTTTAATCCGTGCATATCAAGAGCAGATTGTTGTTGCTTAGTGACTACTTACTATAGCCGAAACGTAGAGAAAGACAGCTACAGAGTAGTTCAAAGTGATCCGGTCCAGTTCCAGAATAATCCCCTTCAATGGTTTTTCGTGCCTTTCGGCTTTGCTTACCAAAGATTAGGCGTTGCTTAGTCAAAATCTGTTTGTTTGGATTTTTAATCACTTTTAAGTAATTGAGGGTAGCCCGACTTTTGAAAGGGCTACCTCATGAAGGGATTTCCCTTACAACGTATCTACGCAAAATTATACTTACAGGTAGATTGAAAAATAATAACAATTTATTAAGTCAGTTAAAAGATTCAAACATGAGATGTCAGATAACTACCCATTATTTGCCATCTCTTAAAAACTTAGCCTAAAAATATTCAGTTAAGAAGATCCTCACTCGTAGGTATGCCTGAAGAGTGTATGATTTCATTTACATATAGTTTAAAATTGCTAAGAGGCACGGTGAGGGTTACCCATCTCTTCTCAGAAAATACCTTTCCACGTCGAAATGTTGTAGGACAACTAGGTGCCAAAACGTTTAACCTTTAATTCGAAGTTTTCCCGTTTCTTCCCAAGACGTCAATCTGACGCGAATTTAACTTGGCAACTTCTTGTCTTGGGCGCAATAATTACCGAACTGTTTATTAAACTTAGCCAATTAGTCCTTTGTACTTAAGCAACATAACTCAATAAAGTTTTAAGGAATGCCCGCAAGTACTTTTTGGATTGATCTAGATGGGTTCTAGTGTATTTTGTTGGTTTGGTGTTATTTAAATTTTTTGCTTTGTTATAAATGAGTTTTATAATTTCACTGATTGCTTTAAGAATGCGCGCGTATAAGGCCCTGGTTTCTCTGGCCGGCGACCGGTGACCGACGCGTGTAGGCGGGTAGGTCGACACCGCCGGTGACGTTTCAGAGAAACCACTCTCAAACATTCCCGAACAATACATTCGAACGTCGTCGGTCGCGACACGCGTCAGTCATCGGTCGCTGGCGACGGTGGTCAGAGAAACCAAGGCCTAAGGCGTGCGTGTGCGTATGGAGTGGACAGCAGGGCTACTACGAAACTCACAACTCGAAGTTCGTGTTGTGCGGTCCCTCTGAAACTTATACTATTTAATACGAGAGCGAGAGGGACGGTACGGTACGAACTTCGAGTTTCGAGTTTCGTAGTAGCCCTGCTGATTGTATGAGCCTCAAAGTGTCTCACGATCGCGCGATTCATTAAACGCAAGTGTACTCGCCCGTAAATCGCGTAGCCTGGACGAGCTTTTTTTATCCATTTCGCGCGTTTTTCGTATGTCTGTCTATCAAGACTCTACTTTTCAGGAACCCCTAAAAGTAGCATCTATGTTACAAGTTTATTCAAGTGAATAGTCCTTGGTTTAGGCTTACATTTGTGTACTAAATTTCAACTCAATCGGTCCAGTAGTATCCTAATAAATCGGCTGTGACACACACGACACGAGTGATCCTATACATAAGAGTTCTGAATTTTCCTTTATGGTACGGTATTCTAAAAAACCTACCTAGACCGACATAAGTATATAGTAGCTCTCGTTGACATTTAATTTAGTAAGAAATGAAATAAAGCGAAAATGGCTTATCTGTAAGAAAGTCCTGATTTGTATTGAAATATCATGAAATACAAAGTTATTTATTGCTTGCTTTTCTTTAGATGTTTTTTCTAGGATCCTTCAGAGTACGAGTCCAACTCGCACTTGGCTATTTTTTTACTGAATAATACCACAAAAGTTAAACGAAGTTAAACTAAAACGTTGTTATTTATATGAGGAGTCTACTCGTGACCACGGCTACTGTAATGTAGTCGAAACGTGGAGGTAAATATTACTCGTTGTTCAGCATGTTAAAGTCCCGATTGAGTTAGTAAATATGAGTGAAAAAAAATAAACATGTTTTATTAAAAGCAAAAACAAGTTACAAATAGGGGTTTCGTTTCTTCCACACCATGCTAAGCCTGTCACGTGAAAACCTGATTCGGGGTACAAACAGTTGATTTAATTAAATCACTAAGTCTTAACAAAATGGGCGAAATAAAAAGTAGACAGCTAAATGAACAATATTGCAATTGCAATATTGTAATATGTTTTGTTATTTTGTTGTAGAGACAGTCAAGTAAATCAAGGCAAACAAACTGAGGACGATACTTTACGAGTACCTCGTCACTTTTACCAATAAATGGTTTAGATTAGATATAGTGTAAAGCACGTTATTTGTACTCGCCAAATTACCGATTTCAAGACACGTGCCAATTTATCGAAAGGAATAAAGAACGCATGACCAATTTGCACTGAGAGAATTTTCTGTCTAAATCCCGATTCAATTTTCTTGACGAAAGGAGAAAATTATATTCCCTCGAGGTGAGATAAGAAAGTTGGATGGGGACGAAAATTAGGGAATATGGGGGAAATGTGGGGAAAATCTCATGTTGGGGGGAATCAACCGCGGCCGAAAAGGCTTAGATCCATCGGGACGGTCTTGTTTTTTCGTTCATGAAAATATCTCAATGAAAAGAAGAGGCATCAATATTGTTCAGCGAACGTCAATATATTTACTTGACTTTGTGTTTAAGGTTTATTTCAGTCGTAGTACGGGATCTCAAGGCACTTGTAAAATTTTATTCGATGAATTATAATTATAATATAACTATAGTATCGTATTTTTATTGGATTTGTAAAGCAATATCTCGTCATAGTTTTTGACGACAGAGGCTCCTTGATTGATAAGTTATTTTATACCAAAGTACTATTCTCCAAAAAAGTTGGTATAAACATTTTCCAAACCATTGCAAGGTCCAAATGCCTTTGTATTTCTCCCTATAAAAATATTTATTCAAGTTCGTTGAAACTGATAGAGTTTTAAAACATGTGTTTTTGAGTTTTAGTCGTTACAAACTTACTTGACTTACACTAAAGTTTCACGCGCAATAAGTTCGGTAATTTCGATGGCTCTGTTAACGGCGTGGTGTTTCAGCAGTATAGTTTTTATTGCCAAACTCGAGGTCTAGGGTTCAAATATTAGGACAGATGTGACTGAGTTTTATTTTATTTTTATTTGTGCATTTATTTAGTTCACGTTTTACTTTTAAAGTTTGTTTGTTTGTTTATACTCTTTATTGTACAAAAAGGAAAAACAAAAAGGTTACATAAATAAAAGTAGTGTTAAGTACAAAGGCGGACTTATCCCTGCAGGGATCTCTGCCAGTCAACCTTTGAGTGGTAGAGGAGCAATCAAAAAAACAAGGATCGACAATATGCATAAAGTTTATTTAAATATGCATAATCTTCTCCAAAAAAACACGATTTAACAAAACAAAGGACTCTAAGCAAAGCTCGATGGCCCAGGTACTAATTATACTTATTTAAATACCTACTTAGTAAAGACATTTGCGCATTTGTCGTTCCAACTTATATAGGAAGTAAAAATCATCATCACGGGGTCATTCGGGTAACCGCGATGTTGTGGCTTATTCATAATATAATAATTTAATTTTTTTTATTTGACTTCTAATTAAGAAAATTCAACACAAACGTTTTTTTAACATCGAATGGGAACCAGTGGTAGTACTACATTAATAGAAGCTCGTGGTAGCGCAGCTCGTCTGTTCGAATCTGTACCACTATGCAAAAAGCAAATATGTCTCCTTGTTTAATAGTTTATAATAAAAAGTATAACTACAGTGATAATATTTTATTGAAAGAAAACCTGCGCCCAATATTATATAAAAAAATAGTTTTTAATTGTTTTTATGGACTAACGTCTGGAATAAATATATAATTTCATTTTCATTTTAATTTTTCAAAAATCAAGAACTACCGAATCAGTTAAAAAAATAAATTGCAGACCCAGACGGCGTTACATTCAATGGCCACTTACTCATATTTTGTAGAAAATACATGAGTACAATACCTGGTATACGCATGTGCTACTAATGTACGCCTCCTGTACAGCCGGATTTCAGGCTATAAGACGTTTATTGTGCCTCTTCAAATATTCGCTGACATGTTTGTCTTTGTTTATCATATACTCTTGCGGCAAACAGACAATTTGATATGAAATACATTTACAAACGACTTCAAAATTAGAATGTTGACAATTCGTTTTACCTGGTACCTAAGTATACCTAATTTTTTTTTTGTTTCAGTCACCTTCAGGGCCAAAGACACTAAGCCCTTGCTTTTATTTATTTTTTTTATATTATATTTAGGTTAGAAACAAAATATTGATGTCATATACAATTATGGAGAAATCCAATCAGGTGTACGGAAATGAAAAAGTTTGAGAAAAGTAGTAGTAGTCGTACACGCCCAGTACAGGGTTCCGTAGCCATTACGAAAAAATCATATAATATTTTTCTAAGGATTTCGTATTGTGTTCTGAATCTTCCAAGTTTAGGTATATTTTATGCCTTAGGCTGCTATTTACTCTTAAACTACTAATAATTCTCAAGCAATCTTAGCCGCTATAATTTTCCTTGTAAATTTGATATATTTACTACCATTCTGATTTTTTTTCAATTTTTTCCACCCAACAGTTTAGATTTTAGGCTCTTTATTTTTACGCTCGACTTCGATGAAAATTTGCATTTTAAAGTTGAATATTTCTCAAACAGATCACTGAATTGAAAAATTGTTTTAACAACCCCCCATTGGTTTTAAAAGACCTATCCAACGATACCCCACAATATAGGGTTAGTCGAGAAAAAACATCAGCCTCACTTTACGTCTATGGGAGGTACCTACCCTAAAAAAACTTTTTTTACTTTTTTTATTGTACCACATTGTCGGCGTGACTGATATGAATATATTCAAGTCAAATTACAGCTTTCTAGTACTAACGGTCTCTGAGCTTACCCGCGGACAGACCGACGGACAGACATGGCGAAACTATAAGGGTTCCTAATTGACTACGGAACCCTAAAAACAGAGAAGAAAAGAGATAGGTTATTATTTCGATAAGTTTATATTTAAAAAAAGGTAGAAGAAAAGAGAAGAAGAGAGGAAATCCAAGGTTTAGTTAAACAAAACACCGACAAGAGTGTAACACTTAAATTGTAAGAAAAGATACTTTTATGCCAAACACTTAACACTTTCTACGATTATTTTAATTGAATTGGTAAATAAGACTTATTAGAAGGCTTCCATTGACAGTTAACGGTGACGAAAGTTCGTTTATCTGTAGATTCGCTTATTCATATTCATTTTGTAAATAATCCCGTACTTAGGAATAATATCTTGATGCTCCAGAGGCTCTTGATTAACGCGACTTCGACTCTGCTAAGGTGTTTTATTTGTCCCGCGATAGGAATAAATTAATTCCCTGCAAAACTGAATGACTGGCCAAGAACAAAGGAGATGCCAGTGAAATACGTATTCAATGAGACTCGGTTGCCCTACTTTGATCCAATTTATAACACTGACAAAACCAATCAATTCACCGTCAAGTATCTCGAAGTTCTGTTTATTTATTCTTTCTTGATTTTTTTAACCCCCTTCACTAAAAACGGTGCGTGCGTGCGTGCGTGTAAAACATTAAAAAAATACAACCGAATTGATAACCTCCTCCTTTTTTTGAAGTCGGTTAAAAAGAAGGACGGAACCAAGAAAAGAAATATTTTAAATGGACGTCCTAAAACTGTACTCGTTAGTCTGTTGCCTGCAGCGTCGTGTGCTAGCTAGCCGAACTTTGTATGGTCCTGGGATAAAAAGCAGGTTAAATCAATAGGGCATATTAGGCAAAGCTCTGCATAGGGGGCGACACTAGCACAAACCGTAAAGAAACCGCAACCGCCATGACAACGTCAGTTCTCTTTATAGTTTGTATGACGGACCATGACCAAAAATTATTAATACCTATAGAAATTACGATATATTTATGAGTAACAAAATAAATGATATTTACATCGATAGTAGCGATAGCGCTATATTTCAAAAAAAAAATTGAAATAATATTTATGATATTACGGCATCCTACGGACATTTAAGATACTCAAAAAAAAACCATAAACATATGGTATGTGCTAGTGCTGCAGTCTGACGGGATAAAATTACAGTAATATTCCCTATTGGAACACTGAAGCGTTCCACTATTAATAATAGAACTATTGAAATTAATAGAGTAAGCCATGAGTAAGCACTTTCAAAGATTACTCCTAAGTCATCATCATCATATATCAGTCGTAGGATGTCCACTGTTGGACATACGCCTCCTTCATACCCAGACTCCCACGTACAATCAAACAATAAATCAAAATTTTATAATTTAAAATATAATAATATATATTGTGAAATAATTTAAATCCTATTAAATAAAATAAACCTGGATAACTCACGTCTTAAAACGAGTTTAATCGAGTTTGTGCGCGTTTTGCAGAGACCACCGTACCGCATGCTCGTAGATGAAGGGTTTAGTCCGAAACATGTCGAACTAGTCTCGATTTAAGGACGTGAGTTATCCGTGTTTACTTCATTAATTATGAGGTGAGTCCCACGGTATTTTTATGTTAATTTTTTTAATCCTAAGTATATGTTTAAATGAGATGGTTAACATGTCCTTAAATGTCATATCTGGAACCGTATAAATCAGCCGCTTAATTTACGACAAAGTATACGAGTAAGTTACCAAAACAGTGGAAGATCAAAAGCCGAATCGGAAATGGAGTTCGTCGTTAATTTCTCTGCGGCATGGAACTGCTTTAGTTAAGGATTTACTTACTGATCTTCTTTATATTAGGATCATGGAAAAATACCATTATTTTTTCCTTTTAAACTGACTTCAAAAGAAAAGAGATTATATGTTTGGATTGTATCTCTTTTTGTGTGTGTATGTGTGTGCATTGATCTCTTCCGAGATTTCTAGGCGGTTTTGCTTAGTTAAGTTTTCTTAGATACTGTCACACATTTTTTTAAATATAATCCAATTATTAACAAACAAATATAATAATCACATTTAAAACCCTTATATAAAGTGACACATACAGTCGCGATTACATCTTTAAAAAGTCACCAGAAAGTTAAGAATGCCAAACATTGTTGAAAAGCGGTAAGTAGCGAGGTTTTGAATTCGGAACGAAAAAGAGTCCAGTAGGTACAGTCGAATTCATAAACTTGTGAGCAAAATTTTGATCAAAAATATCTGAACTCGCTTCTACGCCGTTAACAATAGAGTCGTGTTCAGATATTTTTAATCAAATTTTTGCTCACAAGTTTATGAACTCGAATGTACAATACAAATATCATACTCATAAAATGCATAGTAATTTGAACTTAGAACTTCTTGTAAAATATGTCATATTTATTTTTTAATACTGCAAAAAGCGTCATCTTTGGGTCATTAAAAAGGTTGAACAATAAACGTATAATTTATTAGAAATGTTACCTTTAAATATGATTTTGTTAAGATTTCTATGACATAAACAAAAATAGATTTGTTACAAATTCATTCAATTTTACAAATATTTATTAGAGGCAGTATACGGAATTCTGTTATAAAAAAAAAACAAGAGAAGCGGCTTTCGTGCAACCAGGTTGCATACTTCAATAAAAGATCGGGAAAATTTACATTTTTGAAATATTTCGTTGTCATGTAATTTATTAGGTATCGATATATTTTTAATACCATAAATTTAATTAAAGATTGTAATCAACACATTTGACCCTATCTCTAGCTTTTTTCGTGTTGAAGTGAAAGTGACAGATCAAAGTGAAGTTCGAATATTTGGAATTTAGTGAGTAGACCCAACACTGTAGTCAGCATTTGAAAAAAATAATTAAAAAGTTACTTTGTCTCACGGAGTGAGCAAAATGATTTTGCTCACTGATTTATCATAGCAAAACCTGCCTGTTTTAGGTGCTGAGGTGAAAAACATATTACTGCATACTTTGAGGGCCAGATTTTTTGCCGCTCAGTATAGGTAGATTATTATAATATCTTTCACCTATGATGAGTTCTGTGACGTTTCGAGTTTGACAGTTTTAGAGATGTATCATTTATCGAGTGAACTATCGATTTTTCTAAGAGTTATTAGTGCCTATTTTTGGAGAAGTTGCATTATATTTAAAAAAATAATATTGGTCCAGTTTTCTGCCCACCAGGCCGCCGTTTTCTCGTTCTCGCTCAAAATAATCCCTCACACGAATTACAAACTCCCGACTGGGAGTTCAAAACAGTATTTTTAGACCGTTTCAGCATTCTGCCAAAAACTAAAAACAAAAACAGTAACAAAAGTCAACAACAATAATAACAGAAATTAACAATAACAAAATACAATGCAAAGAAAATACAACGGAAACTCAACTCGTATACAAGGCAGACGCACTCGTACTGACAGTGATACTGACAAGTGACAAGCAAGAGGCACAAGATGGCTGCGGCCGCGTTCCAAATAGCCGCGTTTACAACATCTTGCAAGTTTTGTTTAAAATTTTAAAATAAGAAGAACTATGAATTTGTTCACTGTGATCGAATAATGAACCGTGGCAATTGCCGATAATGTTGTGTCACGTCACGTCACTACTCTGTTCCGTTTCACACATTGCGTCATTTAAAAAAAAAATTGTACCGTTTTCGATGGAGTCTTATTTATTGGACACTGATATTGCTATATATTTTTAAAAAGTACAGTTTTACATTTTTTTTATTATTTTGCTTCATAATAGGAATTATTAAAAAAAATATTTTGCGAACATAGTATGCGTAATTCGGAAAATTTTCAAGTGTCACAGAACTCATCATAGGTGAAAAATACAATAATTAAATAATTTAAGCTGTTGATTAGGTGCTTCCATGGACACTGACTTAGTTTTTCATGAGATCTCACAGCTTTATGTAAAACTGCGTGGCGAGACTTGGCATTTTCTTCACATTTCGTGTTTTTGTTGGGATCTTGTTTTTCCTAGAGAGCAAATGAGTTTCTGTTAAAAAAAACATTTTTAATGCAAGCATTTTTGCTGGCTGTACTTTTTTCGACTGTACTTGCACTGTCATCTAAACTGCATATCCGTACTAAAATCGGACCTACTATTAACCATTGAGGAGTTCCCTCCTGCGGAGACAATCCTGGCAAGACCACCAAGATGTCACTAGCAGATTATTGTATTATCACCAAATTTACCTAAGTATGCCAAATTTAAAGTCAATCTGACTGATGGAAGTGGGTCAAATTTAGCTTCCAAGATTTAACCCAAACAAATAAAATAAATAATAAATAGGGCAAGCTTAAGAAAAGCTTGTAAAAAGGGGCATTAGTCGCTTAACATAAAAAAAAAACAATACAAACTGCAAACATATTAAATCAAACCGCATTAATCTCGAATGGATGGATGAATGCGCTGAAGACGAAAGTCATGGTCGTCTCAAAACAGAATAATCTGAACCCGAGCATTAGTGTGGACGGAAAAAGGTTAGGATTTGGAAATAAAAACACGTATTGAGATCTCCTGTAGTGCCTTTAATAAAATGAGAGAAATAATCTCCAATCGCAATATTAACATTTCCTGAGGAACCGTCTTATTCAATGTTACATTTGGCCTATTGGTCTATACGGATGCGAGGCTTGGACTATAAAGGAAGACCTTAGGAATCGTTTCGAGACTTTTGAAATGTGCCTATACCGGCGCATGCTTCCAATTAGCTCGACTCAGAATGATACTAATGTCGAAGTCTTAAGGCGAGTAGGCCAGGACCGCAAGCTCATGCAGACCATCAAACACAGGAAAGTTTCCTACTTCGGACATGGTTTCCGTCACGAGAAATACGACTTAGAAACTGCAACTTATTATGATGGGCAAAGTTGCTGGTAAACGCGGTGTTGGCCGAAGAAAAAAGTTTTGGTTGAGAAACATTCGAGAGTGGGCCGGAGTCCCGAGTGGTGCTGAGCTTGTTCCACGTCGCGAAGGACAAGAACAAAATATATTCTGAGTTGATGGCCAACCTTCAGTAATGAAGGCTATCGCGTATGAATTCGCCACTAGTGGCACTAGTGTAGCGTGAGGTCTCCGAAATGTCAAATCTCATAGTTTTTGGGTGAGCTACGCGGGTTTATTTATAATTAGAATAATTTTGTGAATATTTTGCAATATCTGAAATTAATTATGGCAAATATGCGTTCCGGGGCAATGAATGTCTGTGTTTTGAGACAGTTTTGTCTTTCGGAAACCTTTGCCTCCCTTTTTTCGGAACAAAACGGGGACTATGCAACACTATGGCATGCTCGATATTTTTATGGTATGGTTTTAAGATTTACTAAATATGTTTTTAATCTAAACTTTGTTTTCACGCCCGTAATAACAGACTTTACCCATACTTAAAAACCTCACGCAACAGTGCGCCACCTAGTGAGACAAAAAACGATAGCCCTCATTGAAGAGGCACCACAAGAAGAAGATTAATCTCGAAATTAAAAAGTTTAAGCATGTACTCAAAAATATTTTGTTTTGACGAAGCTTGTACATTTTTGAAATAACATTTCTAAATAGCTCGAGGTGTACATCCCGGTAATGAGGATGTAGGAAAATGAAACGGGAAAGGTCGCAACGGATGGGATGAGTGGGAAGGAAGTCATCGTGCCGGCATTATTTGTTATTAGAACTTTCACCAACTCCTACTCGCCTAGTGCTATGTACAACCCGGTTCGAATTAGGTCTTACTTATCAATAAACCAACTTGTTTTTGCAAGTTCTTAAATAATTTGAAAAGATATATAATTATTTTGCTGTCGTGTGAGTAGCAAATGTAATACCGCGATCGCCGGGTACCGCAATAAAATATTTATCGTAGGATTTTGTTCACACTATGTACCTTTACTACGTCAACTACAATTATGTCTTAAGTAACCTTCTCATAACCACATATCATATCATATTTTGAAGTGTCCATGCCCAAACTTCTTCAGTGTTCGCGCCAAAATGAGGCTTTTTACTAGGTACACAAAGGGGCTGTTTCACCACCCATTGATTAATTTTAACTGACGGATACGAGCGTCTCTGTTTGTTTTGTTTGAATAGACGGAGACGGCACCACATGTCCGACAGCTAAAATTAATGAATGGGTGGTGAACAAGCTCTTAGAAAATAGGTACATAAGTTCATACAGTTAAACCACTATTTCTGGTATTTTTGTAGTGTTGTTTTTGTGAACCTCATGCAACCTTATGAAGCTAATAACTTCAGTTTTTTTTTTGTGTCCAACATTAAAAAAACACGCCATAAAGACCGGACGTTTCATTTTACTTCACACACTTTTAATTAAATAAACTTTATTTTATTTTATCGCCGCGTAAGTTGGCTTAAGCTGAAAATTATTGCCAGTACTCCCATAAAGTTTACAATCCAGCTACAAAGAAAGAGAAGACTCCACCAAGAGACCTTTATTAGAAAAGTTTCGTATCCAATATAAGCCGAAAGACAACAAATCCATTATTGCATTGCTTACCTGTAGCCGCAAGGAGACTGAGTGGTGTATCCACTGGTTATGATACACAACATCATATCCAAAATAATAACAAAACAAATATAACAACAACCTGAAAAATAAGTAACATCAATAGTGCCTCATATATTAAATAGATATTTCATTGTAGTATTGTAAAACTCTTTATTGTACATAAAAAACATATGAAAATAACAGAACAAAGGATAATAAGATGTACAAAGGCGAAAGAGGCGAAAGGTGTGATCAGGCTCTAAATATCGCATGTGCTTCGATTACGATTCTGTTTTTTTATCCAATAGATAGGCAATCTAAGAGATGACTTCAAAATAGATTGTTAAATCACTTTTTGACTCTACTTACGCTATATCTGGTTATTTGGCGACAAGACAACGATTAAGGTTTTTGTTAATATAATCATCTAGTATCATTTCTTCTCGAATAATATCATTAATTCTAAATTTATAGATTCAAGACTTTTATTAGCGATTTAAGTGTAGGTATATTTCGGAATTGTTGGTGACTAAACGGGCTACATAGGAAAAAGTTGCTGCATGAGATGAAATTAAAAGAAAATAGCAGAAATTTACCGTAGCGTGGCTTGGGGTAAAGAACAAGACAGCGGAAACTTTTGTAAATAGTTTTAGTTTGGATCTAGGTAGTAAAAGTATCGCATTGAAAATCAACATAACGGCATCCGCACTTTCATGCTGAGTGTGGCGCTAATTCGCGCTTATCGGCACATCTTGCAAGATATTTGATATATCGCTCTCGAGGAAGAATAAAAGATTCTCTACCCCGCGGCAATTTCGAATAATTTATTCTTAATGGGCCTCTGTGATCGCCATGGATTATGTTTGCCAAGATTCAAGACCCAAACTACTCCCTATTATTATTTAGCTGTGCGTCAATGTTGCTCTTACATAGTTGTAAAATTAGATGACTTAACTAGGTACACACAGTTTTTGTTTCGTACGAAAAATGCCGATTAAAAGTAAAAAAATATCTAGGTATTTCTAAATAATTTATTGAATCAGGCGTTACTTTGCGGAGGTCCATATCAATGAACTAAAAGAAATTCCTTGCTCACCCGCGACCTTACGATAGCTAAGCTTATGCAAAATATGCGTGTTCATGCAGTTCCTCCACCTCCACACTGTAAGAACACACACAAATCACACAGACCCATCTATCACCACCACCACACTACACTGACGCGTTTCGAACTCAACCAGAGCTCATCTTCAGAGTGACACAACCGTACACCATGCTACCAGTTGTTAGACTCAAACACCTAACAACTAAGCTAAAACAAACAAACAAACAACTAAACTAAAGTCTAACAACTGGTAGCATGGTGTACGTTTGTGTCACTCTGAAGATGAGCTCTGGTTGAGTTCGAAACGCGTCAGTGTAGTGTGGTGGTGGTGATAGATGGGTTTGTGTGATTTGTGTGTGTTCTTACAGTGTGGAGGTGGAGGAACTGCATGAACACGCATATTTTGCATAAGCTTAGCTATCGTAAGGTCGCGGGTGAGCAAGGAAATTCTTTTAGTTCTAGGTATTTCTGTTTTTCTATAGTTTTAAAATGTTAAATTTCCTGTTGTATTTTTTTTTAATAACGTTAACCTTCTCTTGTTCCAGACGCAAACCATGAAGCAATTAAGTGCGAGTGTTAGTGCCAAAGTGTAGTGCAAATGTGCCAGCATGGGTTGCACGCCAAGCATGCTCCTGGATCACAAGAGCCGGCGTCGAGACAGCAACGGGTCCCAAGAAGCAGCCTTAGCTAAGGTCGCTCCGACGCCGGTGTGCAACAAGGCAGTCCAGGCAGCGCGTGCGCCGCGCGCTTCCCTCGAGTCCGACGGCTTCAGCATACAGTTGTCAAGCAAGAAAGACAGCTATGTGTCGCAAATGGGCAACAACTTTGCCACTCAGTTGCACATTAAGCGAATATCTGGTGAGTCTAATTTTATTAACCAACCTATCTGTTTCATTCTGGCATACCATTGATCGAATCTTTTCGGTGATTTGGAAATTATTTCAACATTCTAGGGGAAGTATCTTAGGTTCAAATGAAAATATAGGTGTTGATGTAAAATCAAATATACTTACTTTTTCCCAAAAAATATTCTTAATTCTCATTGAAAAAAAAAAATGTTAATCAAAGAAAATAATGCTCTAGACAAAGAAAAACATTGATCAAGAGAGAATGAGCTTGTAGAGGGCTTGAAAAGTGTTTGTGATAATTATTTTGTAGTTGTATAAAATATAATTTTATTTATGCAAAAGTGGAGAGGCAGATTCTACATGATTACATAGGTACACTATGCGTTTCACAGACTAATTTAAGTTGTCGTGCAAGTGTAAAACGTCGAATTCTTCGTTTGAACCATTTGCGCTGATTTGCTTTGATGAAATCAAAAGTAGCCTATGATAAGCCCATGATTACTAGTTACCAATGACAATAATAATATTAGCATTTTTATACCAGTTTTTAGTTTACATGTCAAGTCCAAAAAGAAACAAATAAACTTTATCTTGTTGTTAATTAGCGTAATTTATCTATCGTGCATATTTTTTGTTACGATAATGCTTGGAAAATTTCAATTTATGCTTTTTAACCGATTTTGGATCATTGTACTGTATATCAGGAGAAGTATGCGAAACTGACTGCCAACCTTCATTAGTTGGAGAGACACTAAAAGTAGTCTGATTTTTTTCATTTTTTAAATCTTCCTTTTTTTCTTGTTCTACTACAGTAGCTATTATTTTAGTTAGTATATATTTCGTAGTTCTATTTTGACACTTGTCAGGACCAAGCGGACAGTCTTCCAATTTCTGAAATTTTGCCATGCTATCGAGTATTTTCTTCAAATTTTTGATTTGTATTGCCTGTGTCAAGTTGTACTGTTCCCAGTTTGTAATGTTGATCTTCATTGGTGTCTTTATAGTTTTTGTACTATTCTGATTTCTTGCAGAGATCACCACAAGTGTCGAGAGAATGATCTGTTAACGAAAATCAGTATAAGTAAATGGTTATTCTAAATTACAAATAAACATGAACATTATGTTTGAAGATAAATGAAACCGAAAAACTACAGAATACTGTCCATAATTCCATACGTATGTTGCAGAGAACGGCTCTTGTCTAATAATGAAAGAATTATAAATATCTAATAAAAAAAGAACCATAATTCAATTTTATACATTTACATTATAACAATCGGTACAGTAGGCTTTCTTCCATACGATTCCATATTTCAAACTTATTGCATCTGGAGTAACAGTAATTGATGCACGTGAGGTACTTACGATCTTTAATCTCATAGCTCACTCGACTCATTTGCGTGAATCTGCCCAAAGTATACGAGGAGTTGGAATATATATTTGTAAGGCCACAATTGACTATGGGATTTAATAAAGGTTTAATTAACTGTATTGTTAACAGCGGTTATTTGATTACGCTCTTATCGACTACCGATGAGATTCGACACACTGCATACTGTTACTACTCGTACACAATACCATTATTGATTACACAAGAAAAATACGATTTTCTGTACTGTAAAGAAAATTACTCTGGGTTTACACTGCGAAGAAACGAGTTTGTGGAATTTGTACTAGGTACTTTATTAATGAATATTGAATAAGTAACTCACAAAAAATGTTGTTTAAAAAAAAATATAAGTATATTTTTAAAATCATATCTTATTCTTGCAACTTTTCACATGGAAATAAACAAAAGTAATTGTGGCGGTCAAAGTATAATTTTCAAACAATCAAGTCAATTTTGCGCGATAATGAGATCCAAATTTCATTTTTTGCGGTTTGCCCTCATGTGTTCGGTTGGTTTCTGTCTTGTTTAGTAGCGCTTCACATTCTAAAGTTTTGTTTCTTTCTGCTTGTGCCTCGGCTTCTCTCTTTTCTTTTTCTAATGCAGCCGCTATTATTCTAGTAAGTACGTATTTTATTGGTGTATTTCGGCAGTTGCCGTAGCCGAGTGGACAACTTTCCAATTTTTTAAACTTAGTCATACTATCAAGTATTTTCTTCAAGCTTTTGACTTGAAGCTCCTGCTTCAACTGGTAGTATTGCCAGTTTGTGACGTTGATCTTTTTTGGTGGTTTATGAGGTTTATTGGACTTACTACTCTTTGGACTATTGCTCGACGTAGTCACTACAATAGCCACAAGGATAACCTGTTGATAAAATAAATTTGCTGTTGGTTAAAAACCTACTCTTTGGGCTATTGCTCGATGTAGTCACTAAAATAGCCACAAGGATGTTCTATTGATAAAATAAATAATATGCATACCTAATCATAATATTAAAATTTGTGAAATGAAAATTGACTCGCTAAACTTGTTTTGCATTCAATACATCCGTATTGCTAGGACTAATTATTCACTAGTGGAACGTAAAACGTCTTGCAACGAAAATTTCTAATGACCGTATTTCCCTTTACTTACCATATTTAATTTCATTTTTCACTCGACAATTTTTCCGTTCATCTCATAAAAGTACGTGTGTTCACTGGATAGTATCTTTGATTAATCTTAAATTGTCTACATTGTTCACTACGATTACTTGATTAATTCATTACTGTTTTTAATCGATTAACGGCCAGATTTGACACACTTGCATCTATCTATATACATCATACATTATTTAGACCGGTCATCGCTGGATCGGGGTAACCCGCGATGTTCATCTAACCCGGGCTTATTCTTAATTTAATTTAATTTTCATTTCATAGCTTAATTTAATTTTCATTTTATTTATTTGACTTCTAATTAATTATTTTTAATTGTTTTTATGGACTAACGTCTGGAATAAATATATCATTTCATTTCATATTATTTTCAAATTACCTAAATCACGAACTTTATGTATTGAAATCGCAAATTTATCTGACTAATTTCGACAATGAGTTAATACATGATATTGTCCAGCATTAACAGAGCTAGAAAGACTAATTTGGGATCACGTTAAAAAATAAACCCTGTACCTATGTTACGTTAAGTTTGTTTTTATAACTATTAATGGATTCAGAGAAAAATGAGTTATGATATGAATGACAAATACTTTCAACAATTATTACGCAAGCCGATATGGACCTTCTTCGCTCATCTCTGACGGCAATGCAGCCTTAGTGTGGGTCAAATCTTAGAAGTCGAGTTTAATCTACTTTATGTGTTCTGATCAATCAGATTGAAATTTAGTGTTATAAGTTAGGTGGCAGCATAATTTCAGTAAAAAAAATATATATAATAATTTTCACGAGCACATTGAAATTCAAAATGGAAGGTACCGAAACCCAATACTTTTTGTTTGAAGCTTAAATTTACTTGTACGTATTATGATATTGTTCCCGATATTGAGGTATTTTGTTTGCCTCATTATTTTCCAAAGCGCGTGGGCGCTTTTAAGCGTTTTACGAACAGTTTACAAGAGAAGTCTAATTGTTAGGGCCTTAATTATTAAGCCCCTTTCGTACAGTCAAGGGCAAAGATATCGACACGGCCAAGGTTGCAAAAATATGTATACATGACTTTATGCACTTAACATTAAGGCGGTGTTAATGTTAAGTGCATAAAGTCATGTATACATATTTTTGCAACTTTGGCCGTGTCGATATCTTTTCCCTTGACTGTACATTACTTAAACAACTAAGGTTAATTTATCCATGAATATTATATTCATGGATAAATTAATTTAATATTCATAGATAAATTAACCTTAGTTGTTTAAGTAATGTACGAAAGGGGAATTGTTTTACACATCACTAGCTCGAAAAGGCTTCCTTTCTCTTTCGAAATCTGCGTGTTTTTTCCCCGCAATCTAAAAAATAGTACATTACAGTAGAGGCCGGGAAGTAGGGGATTGCCGGCCAGGCAGATATAGGATAGGGATGCGAGGCCGGCAACCCCACGTTCCGGCCGAGGCTTGTATAATGCTTTTCTCAAACATGACATGAAATAAAATAAAAAAACAAGAAATCAAGCATGGCGGGACGCTAGTCTGGTCGCCCTGTTGCGTGCGCGCGTGTCGCGCTGGCTGCTGGCGCGGCGGCTGCGGAGCGGGTGCTGTTGGCGTAGGCCGTGCCGGAGTGCGCGCGTTGAAACAAAAGACGGTCGCATTGCCGGCCAGCGGCCTGCAAAGTTGTATGAAATCTCTTTGCAGGCCGCTAGAATGACCGCGCGCAGGCAGGTGAGCCGCAGCGCCTGCACCGCGATACTCTCGGCTTATTATTTGTAACACAACGTCAATATTTCATGACATGTTTGAGAAAAACGTTTTAAAAAGCCGCAACGGCCTCCTCGCCGCACTACGAGCGACCGGCAAAGGCGGCAACCCGACGCAGCAACCATTTGCTCTGTTTATTGTGCTACTAAGTATGTACAGCCGAGGCAACTAAATCAAGTAGGTACCAGGGTGGAAACTTTGTGCTAAAAATGTCATGTTAATATCTCATACATCTGCCAAAGAAATCATAGCGAAATTGATTATGGAAAGGTTCTACCCTGGTTCTAGCCATGCAACGAACAAAGAAAACAAGAAACAAAAAATCATTTTTTTTTGTTCGTTTTTGCGACATCACAATTTTGAGACAATTTAAGATGTCAACGTGCCTTCGTTACTTGAGCCCGCAGGTATTGCAAGAGACGACGGTAAGAGACCGGATGGCATATTATGGGTCTGATTCCATGGAAGATGGGTCGTGTGCTTGTGTGGGACGCTACTTGCTCTGACACGCTGGCTCCTTCCCAACTCCATAGAACCTGCTACAGAGCCGGTGCAGCATCCGAAGGGGCTGAAAAGGCAAAATTATCCAAATACAGGGGTCTAGGCACCGAATATGACTGCCAGCATCTTCGGGACCTTGCCTAAGGGGTACTCTTTATGTAATTTGTTTTAGTTTTAGGTTCTATTTTTATTTTATGTAAGTTTTTTATTTTATATAGGTAAGGTTTTAAAGTATAGGACAGTTTTATTTAAGATTCAGTTAAGTAATTATACAAATTAGTTATTGAAATTATACAAACCATACGATAATGATGAACACGCTCAAATATAGCTCAAAATGATATTTCGAACTTTTCGTGAGCTAGGCTTGGTCTCATGTTTAAGAGTTAATTAGGTTTGGCAGTTTCGCGTTTGTTCGTATGCTATTGGCGTCCTGCTCGTTAACTTTTTCAGCACAGTCACGTAGAGATACTTTGTCCACTAATTCAGTTGCTTTGGGACTGTATCTACTTCTACCTATTCTATGTCTAGCGACCCTTGGAACGGGTAATTGCTATTTTAGTACACACGTCGACGTAAAGCACTTTGTTCTCAGTGCAGACGAAGGACAGTCTAGACTAAAGGAAGGATTAATATTATTATGGTTTTCGTTATTACCGTTTCGTCAAGTATTATTAAAAGAGATGATGCTCAGGTTTAAATTTTGAATGAAAACTAAACACAGTACCTTACCTAGGTCTATGGCCTCTGAAGAAGAGGTCTTAAACCCGGACTTTTTGAACTTCAGAGTTGAATTAAATTAAGTAAGGGACTTCCATCAGGCGAGGGGAGCGTCTTCACCCTTATCATATGTAGTTAGTGTTCCATTGGCCCGCACGAAGCGGTTTGCTTCGTCTTTCATAATGCGAACTGGTAAGGAATGGAATTCGGTCCCGTCGTCTGTTTTTCCGGATAAATACAATCTAGGGCTCTTAAAGACTAGAGTGAATAGGCTACATCTTTGGCCTCATCTGCACTTAACATCAAGTGAGATAGGAGTCAATCACGGTCGGTTTAATGTAAAAAAAACCGGCCAAGAGCGTGTCGGACACGCTCAAAATAGGGTTCCGTAGCCATTTCGTATTTTATACGGAATCTTCCAAGTTTAGGTATATTTTATACCTTAAGCTGCTATTTAAGAGTAAAACTACTAATAATTCTCAAGCAAACTTAGGCGTTATAGTTTTCCTTGAAAGTTTGATATACTTACTACCATCCTGAATTTTTTCAAATTTTTCCACCCACCGGTTTAGATTTTAGAGGGGGAGGGAAGCTCGATTTTAATGAAAATTTGCACTTTAAAGTTGAATATTTCGCAAACAAATCCCTGGATCGAAAAATCGTCTTAGCAAACCCCTAATGGTTTTAAAATACCAATCCAACGATACCACACACTATAGGGTTGGATGAGAAAAAAACACACCCCACTTTACGTCTATGGGAGGTACCCTAAAAAATTTGTACAATAAATTATAGCTTTCTAGCATTGGTAGTCCCTGAGCAAAGCCACGGACGGACAGACAGACAGACGTGGCGAAACTATAACGGTTCCGTTTTTGCCATTTTGGCTCCGGAACCCAAAAAACGACATTCTCCTGAAGTATTCACGTAATGCAAATAAGATTACATTGAACTAAAGTTCTCAAATGCGTTTTGTAAAAGACACAACAACTTTCCACGCCTTTTGCCAATCAATGCTGGCAGGCGTCTGATTAGTCGTAATACCTACTTTCTGGTAGCATTTTATGAAAAATACATATTTAATTCTAACTAGTATTATAAATTTGTATTTGACTTTTTTGTTTCATTATTGTTTGTTACTTTTTCTTGCTTAAAGTAGGTACTCAACTGATCACTATGCAACTTGGTAAGCAGATTGGAGATAGTTTGAGATCCTGGAAAGATATATATGTTTATCCCGGAAAACTGCATAGTTTGCGCGGGACCCTTTCTGAGTGAACGCCTGTGCCCAGCAGTGGGACGTATGTATATAATTAAAACATAGATCGTACTCGTCAAACAGAACGACATTAGTTCAACGACTTTTAAAAATGACCTCGACTGTACTTACTCCTCATATAAATTGAACTTAACTATAATTCAAATTACGCTCGATAAAACTTAAACAATTATTCAAAAAGAAGCTATATTGATAATTGGTTGCTCTAGAGCAGCAAAGTCCCGCTTTGTGCTGGGTATTTTGTGCGGTTATGATGAAATTAAATTAAAGCATAGTGGGAAGAAAAGGTTTATTATTTTATAGATTTCCCCTAGGGTGTATATATATATAAAAGAGCTCCCATGTTTTATCCCGAGCCTCGCAATTTTCCCAGCCTTCTCACTCACTTTGGCTTGCTTACAGTGGCGTAGCTAGGTAACCAAAGTCCCTATGGGGCAAAAAATAAACTAGGTCCCCAACTTAAGTGTTCCGAATTTGACGTACTCCAGATTTGTCATTTATAGTTTGTAAGTCAGAGTCCGAGGCGCCCCCTGAGCTAGGGGGGCCGGGGGCACTGCCCCGTATAGCCCTCCGGTAGCTTGTCACGGTGTGAGCGACCGTTGATGAGAATGTGTAGAGAAGTAAAACAAGTGCCTTCAAGATCCCTTAGAGGGTTAAGTAGAGCAGGATACAAATGTGTGATGAAACGGGTTATAAAACACTAAATAACTGCACTATGAAACTGTTATGATATTATGATCGAATTGGTGTTGATGTCAAAATAATAAAAATATTTAGCACGTCCTTATAGTACGGCTCCTGATCGTAGAATGAATTTTGACATAAAAACAGTGCTGAATTTGAAAGTACAGTGGATATTCGAAAATTGAAATTTGAATTGAATTTTTAAAACGAACCAAAACATGAAATGAGGAAGAGGTTAACAATCGACAAGGCTTGATCAGCCTTGTTACAAGCTACGCCACAGCTTGCTTAACGAAAATAGTTCCTCCACGCTATATTGCAGATTGCAGATGCAAATCCCAAACCAATTTTTTGTCTTTTATTACTTACTGCTGTAGTACCTACATCCTGAGCATCCTGAAAATACTAATACAATTAAAAACTTTTGTATGATTGTTAAGGGACGGCTCATTATTTTGTTTTCGCAACTTGTTCAAATAATTGGGCATCGATCGAGCTGTTATTTCTGCGAACCGACACTTAATTACTGTTGAGTTAACATGAACATTTTAATTTGAAGTTATTTTATGAGTACGAAACTATTTATCAACTAAGGCTTAGCTCACACCAGGGATCATTGCTTTATGGCAAAATTTAATTATGCTTCGTATGCTTTGGAAGTATACGTAAATTTACGTTTGAGTAGTTCAAAATTTATAGATACGTATGTGTTTATGAAAGTGTAAGTAATGAAGACAAATTCATTCAAAATTTCGAGATTATCATGGGATTATTTTTAGATTACTTACCTACCATATTTTGAATTGGGGGTGCATTTATCTACTAAGGTTCTTTAAGGTGTTTTAGTGTTCGTGTGGTGTCGGGTTAGAATTACACCTCTCCATTTCTTCCGTGGATGTCGTAAGAGGTGACTAAGTATATAGGTTAAGGTATACCGTAGGCGACAGGCTAGCAACCTGTCACTATTGTACCGTTTTCGTCATACTTTAAACATAAAATTGCTAAAAGTGGCTCCGAAACGGTAACGTTTCGTGTACTCTGCCTACCCCATTTGGGAATACAGGCACGATGTTTGTTTGTGTGTTATTTGAGACTTTGTAGTACTGTTAGTAGTACGAGTATACGTAATAATAATAACTGAGGCGTACACTGTTACTGGTTTATTCCAATGAGTTTATGTAAGGCGAAAGCTACTCGTACAATAATCTAATCAATCCATCCACAACACACAATATAATCCATAGTTTTTTTTTCTCAGCGGCAAAACACACTCATATAGGAAGCATATAGGCTTTATTTTTTATATGGTTCATTTTCATTTAAAACATTGTAACATTTTCATTGCTTTATTCTAATTTAACAGGGTTAGGTACCTATAGTCGGAACTTCTTTACCGCTTGCCTATTTTATTAGGTCTCATTACAGTCCCTTTAGAACTGCATAAGCCTCGGTCTAACTTAGTGGCATAATTGCATCGTTGCACCGTCTGTGCTAACGTTATAATTAAAACAGAATTTAATTTCGAGAAACGTCGGAGCGGTCGTGGTTTTATCCAGCTCGCGATATTTTGAACACGGAGTTTGATGTGTTTAAATATCTTTATTTCTGCGGCATCATATAGCTTCTAAAGGTCTCTACCCAATGCACCGTATCATACCATGACCGTGATAGGAACGTATCAGGCACGGAATGTAACGCGAAACGGACTACAACATGCCAACGGCGTGTCACACCCATAAAAAGCATATTATCATCGTTTTTGACGCTCTTAGTGCATGGCACGCGACGGCGACGGTCGGTTAAGAAGCGGTGCTAGTGGGCATAGTCTCATACTTTTCAATTCCAAGAATATGTTTTTGTATAATAATAATAAAAATCCATTTATTTCGAGTAACTAAGAGACTCATACATGTTTGCCGTTAGTAAAAATCTTAAAAAGCTAAGTGTTAGTTTTCAAATAATTTATTTATAAGTAGCGCACAGGCATGATTAATGTAGGCGCAGTCAAATCAGTTGGCAATCATCGCCAGGACTGTGTTGGGGCTGGCCCGCACCTCTCACCATAGCGGCGGCGCGCTTGGCCGCGAAGCCGTCCACACGCGCCTCGCAGAACATGCCCGAGGCACTGCAGCGCCAGGGCAGCCCCTGCACCACCCTAAATGCGTTATTATATTGGACACGGAGAGCTTCATATGCGCGGCGGCTGAGATTGACCCATAGACTGCATGTATACAGGCTGGTATAAAAAGATTTAAATAGATTAATTTTCACTTCACGTGTACACCTAGCGAACCTGCGTGTTATCATGTTCACTCGCACAGATAAAGCCCTCCGTTTCCTTTCCAAATCCTCGTCATCTCGAGATCAGCTGTCACCACATGACCAAGATATTTCACTTTGCTCACATGTTCAAGAGGAACTCCTTTCAATGTGATGGTGGGTACAACTATCGGTGTACTATTAACCCTAAATATCATAACCCGACTTTGCCTGGAATTATATTTAAGTACATGGGCGACAGAGTATTCCTCGCAGATTTTTAGAAGTTGTTTCAATCCACAGGGTGAAGCACTCAGCAGCACCATATCATCCACGTAGCTAAGGTATAATACGTTCCGATTACGGTTATGATATGATTCGGTGAAGTAGCTGGGTAGAGACCTTAAGACGTGGATTTTTAACAGAAAGCTATAGTATAATCACGACAGTTCTTAGATAGGTTTCATTATTTTTCAGGTATTTTTGAGATAATTAGACTTTAAAAACAAACTGTGAAAAGTTTTTAACTTTTCTAAGTTGTTGTTAATAATAGGTAAATAGTTCCTGGATGACTTGAGTTTTTTTCGTCTTACTGTTTTAAGTACGTAACTTCAACTTCAGCGGACAGGACCAACTCAAAATCGTGACCAGCTCAAAAATTCGGGGTCCTGAATATTCCGGAACTTCAATTCAATTGCTAGTTTTCTTTGTGTTATTTGGACTGATATAAAGATCTGTCCCGTCAAAATACGCACAGGGCATGCAGTGACGGGACAATCGTGACATTACTATTTTGACGCATACCTCCCAAACCGCTGCGTACAAAACGCATTAACGGTGCGGCCGCATTACAACAAACAACCGAACAATCGAACCTTGAATTATAAAGCTTATAAGCAAAAATCCTTTATTTACATTGAATCAAAACATTGCGAGGAAATTTCCTCTAGCAAAATTGGGATGTCCCAATTTTTGACAACACATAATAAATCGAAAACCATTTGGAGAAATAGGCTTTGTGAAGCGTTTTCAGATATCAGAATCCAAAAATGTGATAAACTGAATTAAATAAACAACATTTAAGTAATGACATTTGACCCCTGCAGTGTCTCGTCACAAAGGCAGTTATAAAGCAGGTCTACACTCGTAAGCAAATTGACAATTTGAAATGTTCCTGTCCTGCTTATAATAGCAAAGAGTGACAAAGATAGAACTTTAATCACATGATGCGCACCCGGCCTTAAACAGTTGTCATTTATCGTAAAGTCCGAAATGTATAGGAGTATTCCCAATGTATTTTTACAAATTAAATTATTAAATTACTACGTAACAAGTAAATACAAAATAATTTAAATATCAGATTTTAATAAAAAATATCTATTTACTTTTACACCATTAAATAAACATAGGAATAATCGAAGCTAAAAGAAGAGAAATAAATAAAACTATTGGTCATAGTTCATTTAGAAACCTAAGCCGTACTTGAATTATTGTCAAATTGTATGTAATGCCGCAGATTATGTTATGAACGACCTGAATTTTTCTTGGCAATGGAACGTGGCTATCTCACTGTGACGTAATCCAGCGTATTTCGTAAAAAAAATATAAAAAATTAAATACTCATCCTAATTCAAAATCAATGAAAAAGGTATCTTAAAATATCCTATTCTTTCCAAAAATAAAATAAAAACTACAGGTTGTTTTTTTTAGTGCATCCCAATTCAATGGTGCGTGTGAAGTTCCCAATCCGCACTGCTGGGCCCGCGTGGGAACTAAGGCCCCAGCCTTCTTATCAGATGATATGATGATGATGATAACTAGTGCTCTCTGTACAGTCATCAGCATTAATATCTGCCACAGCTGAGCGTGCAAAAATATCTGACACGTCCTTCCGGCCCTAGAAATAGAGTCGTATCAGATATTTATGACGCTTTTTGTATCAGATATTGGTGCTGGTGACTGTACAGAACCCTGGCTGACCTCGCGGCATGCCCGCTCGTAATTTAGACTCGCCCGAGTGTACAAACTCGTTACGGGCAAAATTTTTATTTGCGGCGCAGATTTAAGATTACCTTCATTTTCTTACGTTTAACTTACTGTTGTATTCCTCCATTATACGCGGCCTTGGAAAATTGGGTTTTTAGAGTGGAACCTTTTTATCATAACTAAAAACATAATTGAAAAATTAATTAGTAAAGCCTACTGTTTTCAAAAGATTGCTTTTAAAAACTACCTTCTACTTAAAGCGCCGTGTAAAATTAGTAGGTAGTTATGTAGCATTATTTGAAAAGGAATGAAGTTTTTTATACATAAGAGTGGGCAAACGAGCGAATTTCATTATGAAAAGGTTTCACCCTGTACATGATTCAGTTTCTCGACTATATCTGCCTGTAGACCACCATTGATTGTGTGCATCTGCTTTATAATGCCCTCTTTGATTGCGTTTGAAACAGGAACACATCTGCGTCATTTACTAAACTAATCCCACCTACAATTAGACAGTATGATCCGATTACCTACACTGTATTGTAATAAGTACGACAATTCAACTCATCATAAATAATCATCAAAAGAAGCATCAGGCATTTGTATCTACCATTGTACCCTGACTTTATCTCTTCGATTTCAACAAAATTTGGGAAGTTTTTCTTAATAGTTTTCGTAAAAGAACAGACATATCCATTCAATATTTTGGGGACACAACTCTGGAGACCCTGTTGTTCCAGCTCGGAATCATGGACTGAGTCTACCTCCCAAATTTTGTTGTTGATAAACTCAGGGTGCAACAGTAGATAGAACTGCCCACGTCCTACTGCTAAGCACAGGCTTCCGCTCAGAATGACAGGGCTTGGGCTGTAGCTCCAACGCAAGCCCAGCGTCGATTGGGAACTTCAAACACAACACATATTCAACTACAAAGTGTTATTTTTGATACATCCGATAACTGTAAGGAAACATTCAATAAGTCAAATGAAGTTACTTTCTCGAAAACACTGGCGACCATTTACTGTTTAAAAGATAATCATGAATTAAGATAATTATAAATGAGGGTAAAGGTGCTTAATTCATTTTTTTAAATCCGTAACTGGTACTGTATAATTTTTCAGGATAAAAGCTATTCTGTCTTTTCAGTCTCAAACTATCTCCACTTTAAGCATGAAAGCGTAGTAGACAAACTAAACATAGTTACGGTGTCCTGCCTTTTCGCAGAATTATTTTTTTCCAAACGTTTCATTTGCCAACTGTTTTATTTCACAGCTCTCAATTTTCTTCGAAAGCAAAAAAATCTCAGTTTAGTTTTTCTTATTATTGTTATAATAGAAAACAGTAGGTTAGGTACCTAAGGTTTGTTTTATAAAAGCTCCGAAAAAAATATTGTTTCAGAGAAAGTCGTGAGTTGGGAAATGAAACAATTGGCAAATGAAGCATTTGGGAAAAAATAATTCTGCGAAAAGGCAGAGAACACATAGTTAGAGTTACCACTTATAATATTAGTACTCGTAAGGGTTTACTCGTATCACTTTCACTTTGTTGCTATGTACATTAGAATTTTGGTATTTGATCACTCTACAACACACTACAACATGTTACGTATCGCTCGCGTCGCGTTATCACCAGTTATCAATGACGCACGGCGCCGCAGACACCTTCTCTATATAGGTCGAAACCAATCAATCTATGCAAATGAAATCTCATCGCGAGAACGCATGGTTAGCCACGTGTATTCGGTGGATTTTGTATTTTATGGGACGCAGTTTGCTTTTCATTCACTATTTCTCATGCCTACATACCATCCAATGATTGTTTGCCGATTGCAATCACAATTTCTATCTGCCAAACGGTACTAATGTCAAAGATAATTTTAAATACAATTTAAGTACATACTTATCTTGTCGCTTTCACGTAGTCATCATGTTTGAAGTTTTGTATAAAATTGTAAGATGGCATACGGTGACAAGTGTAACTACTAAAGTGTAAATATATCTTTGATCTCGACTGTACGGGTCGATTTCGAAAATCACGTCTACATGTAAAAATACAGCTAGGAAATGGTCAAAAATTGCAGTAAAATAAATCCGGATAACTCACGTCTTAAATCGAATTTAGCTCGTTTATTTAACTATGAATTAGTCTAATTAATTTCATCTTCAAAATAATAAAAAATATTGAATTTTAAAGTCAAAAAAATAGCTGTAAGTAGAAACACAAGGATAAAGTTCCATCTTACAGATTGGCTCCAATCAAACATTCGTTTCTGGAAATTTGCGTTAGTACATTTTTATAACAAAATTCCAAAAAAGACCACCGATCAAACAGATTAAAAATTTCAAATTTATTGTCAATAACACATTGATATCTAAGGTTATTATTGCAATTATTGATTTTATTGTGGACAGGAATGTTTTGAAATAATTCCGATACGCATTGGCGATCCCTTACTTCAAAAACATAACCTTCCAGTCAGCAGTCGGCACTCAGGAGCTCAAGTAGCGAATCTACTGTTTTAAAATGTAGTTGTGTTATAAACTTATTTCTTGCCGGGTTTCTTCTCATCAGAAGTTTTTCCGAACCGGTGGTACATTTTTTATTGGAATTCATAAGTGCTTCTTGTAGTCTAAATTGAATAAAGATATTTTGGCCGTGTTGTTTTTGAACGTGAGTGACTAAATCTCTGATTACTTTGTCAATTAGACGAAAATTTGACTGAGTTATATTGCAATACACAGATTTTTACCACTTTCCAAAGGTATTTTCACGGATGAAATTGAACTGAACAGGTGCCTAAACTGGATGAAAAGCGAGCCAAATTCTATTCCAATATGACGTGTATGAGAGATATTGAATTTTCGCAGCGTAAAAACAATTTATTTTTAAGTTAACTTGCTGACTAATTGGCATTAACTTTCATTAAACTGACTTAAAATGGACAACAACAATTCCGCACACTGGTGAAAGAAAAATTTTGCGGAGGTGTCCTTAAAAATATTTTTTACCATTTTAAACGAGACACGGGATCAAAACGCCCCCGGGAAAGCACTGAACTGTGAGTAATCCGGTTAGGCGCTAAATCAGATTTGTTATGCACGAGGTGACGACCTCGAAGTGGCTTGCACGTTTCCTCCAAGAAATAGACGAACTGCAATTTGAGACATTAGTTCGTCACTAAGAAGTATATAGTACTTATGAGGTCAGCTTTATCTATAAGTTTTTTAACATATGTGTGCGTTTGACCACAGACGCCTGATGGTAAGCCATGATAATTATGGTCTAGAGTGGAGCTCGCTCGGTCGCCTATTAAACGCTCATTGAAGACGGCCTCTATATAAAGCAAGTAGAGATAGGTGCACGCACACAGACACACGCACACACACACACTTTTAACAAAGATCAAAATACATCGCAATCGACTTGATTTTGTATATTTATTACTTAAGAATCCTAAATTTCATTATTATAAAAGGCATCAATGAAATATTTTTCTCGACGAATTTTAAAACATTTTTCCTTAAAATAACTATGACCATGATCTTAGGTCATAAGTTTCCCAGCTATTCTCTGAACTCTCATGCCGGTGACAAACAACTCACACTCTTAGATATGTAGGTACGATTATTTGGTCAACTTCCTTCGTAACTTGAATTGTTTCCGGAACTTTTGTGCTTCCAAATAGGTAATCTCCCATCTGTCGCTGCCCAAATTATCGGAATAGGTACCACAAATTATTGCTGTTTTGCCTTAGGTACTTGAGACGAACCATGTCGAAAATCTGCTTTTTATGATTACCTGTATATGGTATACCACGTTGATTAAAAAATAAACCTGACGGAAAATCAGTAACCAGAGAACAGGCAAAACGATCACCATTATCATCATTGGCTAGACGACATCTAGGTAATGTTGAATTAAGGCCTCCTCTTTAGAATGCCACAATGAATGAAAACTTGCCACCTGCATCCTCCGGCTTCCTATAACTCTCGCGATGTCGTCATTCCGCCTAGTGGAAGTCAGCCAATGCTGCGTCTTCCTGTTAGAGGACGTTCCTCGTGAACTTTTCTCCCTAACGGCGACATACCCACGTAGAACATAAATGAACCTACGTCGCCACTCGTGAACTTTTCTTCCTAACGGTGACATACCCTAGACTAGATCACAAAGCAACCTACACTGAGGTTCTTAATTCACCTCGTTTCCGGTGTTATTCCGAGCATTATCAGCTTCTATGTCATCGTATGACCGCTTCTCATGACTAATCCAATATCTTATCGTCGAATTAAAATGTTCTTAAGCATTAAAACACGAGAAATTTATGATTTTTGATTAATACGCTAGACGATTACGAGTTTGTTAAATGTGTGCACTGTGATGTCATAACGCTATCTAATCGGTTCGGCGTCCGCGTAAACAACGTTAGTATATAAATCTAGTTTTCGCATCACTGAAATCACAAATAGATTATCATAATTGAATAGGTTAACCAGTCAATGCTAATGCGGAGAATAAAGAGTATGCACGACTAGACAAATGGATGTGATTAAATTGTGAAGCAAAGGAACAGTGACGTGTTGATTTACAATATTGAATGGCTTAGCTTGCCGCGAGCAACAGTGGTATTCCATTGTTCTATGGTTCATCAGAGGGATCTATTTGGTTGGGTAGTGGGTAGCTGTGGGGTGGAGTGATGGCGAAGGGGTTGAAATACTCTGCATTTGTAGTCCCCACCATGCAAGGGACGACGATTGTCAATCAGACTGTATTGGCATCGATCGAATTAAACCGTAAGGTTTTAGGTCAGGTCAGGTCATATACTAATACGAGTAAGTGGTTATTCCGTATGAACTGCGTAAAATGAGTAAAATTTTCACTATTTCATAAGTCTAAAGCTTTTTTCAACTAAGTATAGGTAATCCCCTGAACACAAAAAGGAAATTTTCCTATTCTCGCCACGATATAAATTTATATTCTTTATTAACCAGCAGTTTAGGAAATCGCGGTGTAATCGAAATGAAGGCTGGAGTCTCATTGATTTCCCCTGGGAAACAGCGTGACGCATCTTATACATTTAAAACCTACGTACCTATATAGTCACATACATCAAAAAAGTCTTGGGATATGTACTCTTTATCCCTAGACAAATTTAATGTTTTGATTTGACTGTAGATAGTACTATGCCTATATTGAAAGTTTTGAAGAGTGTAGAATACTATCAAAAATACGAAAATGCAAGAGAGAGATGGTAATCTCAATCTTCAATAGTTCTGTACTCGCAATCTCAATCACATTCATTTTCACCACTTCCGCTTGTCACGTGGTAATGGTAATAGGATGGGAATAGAAAAAGATGGCGATGCGCCTAGTCGATTTGTTCCTGATTCATCGTATTCCTAATTGGTAATATTCCTAATTCGGCATATTCCTGATTCGTCATATTATTCAGTAAAATATCGTCTAAAAATAACCTATCTTAATCCTGTAAACACGTGTTTGCGATTTCATTCGACTATATAATGACGAATCAGGAATATGACCAGTTAGAAACATGATCAATTAGGAATATGACGAATCTGTAACAGGTCGAGGCTTTATAATATGAGTGTAGATAAAATCATTAAATCGTCCGAGTCGTGTCCGGTTTTTGAATGGGACGCACCCATCTCTTCCCATGGGAGTTGTAACATGTGACTATGATAAGGAGTCACATTTTACAACTATGATGGTAGTGGTATGGTGGTATGGTAATGGTATGGTATTTTATAGCTATCACTGTGTTTATTGTATTCTCTGTCTTGTCTATGCTTATCGTAGATGCGATAGTTCGAACTAAATGAATACCTCGTGGTGTGGGCATGCTTATCAGTCGACCTCCATTCGCGCATGCGGCAGTGTCGACGTAATGTACGATAAACATTATAAATAATATCGGTAAACATGGTAAATGTGGAAATTAGTACATTACTGCAGAGACCAGTAGGTAAGTATAAGCCATCCTGGACGATGAGGCTTGTATAGAGCTTTTCTCAAAAATGATGATGATGGTGATAATGATGATGGTGAGGATGATGATGATAGTCATGATGATTGTGGTGATGGTGATGATGTTAGTGATGATGATGATGATGGTTGAGGGTGGAAGTTGAAATACCCGCAGATGATCTTTTAATGAAAAATAGCTAAGAGCCACCGCAAAGAAACTCACTTTTATGTAAAAACCGCATCAAAATCGGTTTATCTGTTTGAGAGCTATGATGCCACAGACAGACAGACATTGGTGTCAAACTTATAACACCGCTCTTTTTGCGTCAGAGGTTAAAAATAAATATAATTAATTTCGTAATTGTTTCGATGCAGTGAAAAAATGGGTATTATTTCGTCATAGCGACTGCCCGGCTCACTTGCTTATCTAGTATAATCCGGTTAACAGAATACTTAATAAGGACAATTGTATTTAAAGGGAATAAGCCGTGGTGTACATTTTCGTCTACGCAGCGTAAACTGAATCCTCATTGAGAGTGTGTAAACTTACTTTTATGTTCTATCTTAACTGGAATATTTTGAATTTGATTTACATAATGCCACTTTTAGCAATTTTAGGTTTTAAATTTGACAAAAAACGGTACAATAGTAACAGGACAGGCTAGCAAGCCTGTCGCCTAATAACATAAATACAATTATACTACAATTTTAACTGTAAATTCACTTATTTTATTACCTACCATATTACTTACACACTTAGTCAGCTTTTCACTTAAGTCACTAATTTTATTTTGGACGACAATAATTTGCAACTTTCAAGCTAAGTTTGGTCCCCGTTTGTTTAACTTTAACTGAACCGAGCTTCGGTTCACTCAATCTAGAGAAAAGTAACGATTGATAAAGTTAAACGAAGCGGCAAACCTTAACGAACCTTTGTTTTGGCTTCAAACGTTGGTTTTAAACAACTGGCTTCCATTAAATAATGTAAAATGGCGAAATGTTTCTGGTTAGAAAGAAACCAGGACGCATTACAATAATAATAATAAATAATACTTAATACTAATATAATGAAGTAGCTTTAACCCTCGACTTTTCCCTCTATAGAATACATAAGGTACAAGGGAAATATTCAGAATATTTAAAACGGCAAATAAAATTTACTAAAATAACTGAACTGTTACAGGCAGTCAAGAGAAATCGATAGGCGTATCGATAATGCCTGGAAGAGCTTCTGGTCCATGAAGACGCTAATGAAGGGCAAACTTCCTCTGTCACTTAAGCGCAAACTCGTCGACATGTGTATTCTTCCCATTTTAACCTACGGCGCACAGACTTGGTTATTGACTGAAGCTCAAAAGTCCAGGCTCAAGGTTTGCCAACGAGCAATGGAGCGCAGTAATCTGGGTGTTCGAAGAACTGATCGAATCAGAAACACGATACTGCGCTCTAAAACTCGTATCACAGATGTGGGTGTCAAGACCGCCAAGCTGAAGTGGGACTGGGCCGGACATGTCTGCCGCATGCACCCGAACCGATGGGCACGGATCGTAACCGAATGGGATCCGAGGGATGGGCATAGGAGCAGAGGCAGACTTAAGAGGAGATGGCGGGACGATCTGAGCGCTTTTCAGCTCGATTGGCAGGTGCATGCCCAGGACAGGGAAGAGTGGCGGAGAAAAGGGGAGGCCTTTGCCCAGCAGTGGGACATAATACAGGCTACATAAAAAAAAAAAAAACTGAACTGTTGTGTTCGGGTATTGAACACAACAGTTGTTATTTTTGCGATTAGAAATATATAATTCCGTTTACCTACATGATTCTTGATTCCTTGGCAACTTGTCTTAGAGTTTGGTCTGAAAAAAAGCACAAAGTTCGCTCGTACAGCGTCATCTATTGTTTGCAGACGAAGTTATCACTTCATCTTGGTTGCCGAAGTAGTACTTCAAAGTTTTTGGACGCCTTTTATTCTTATTTAAAATTAAAATATTATCCCACGGGAACGCATTATCAGGATGATATCCAGATCTTTGCCTTTTGCGGGCCAAGTTTCATCGTAATCCGTGCAGCTGTTATTGCATGATTAAGCATTAAACATTCAAACGTCTTCACAAACTTTGTCATTTAAGTACCTATGCTATTTATTTTGGGAGTTTGTGCCGCCTTATTTTACCCACACTTTCACTAACTTCGTGTGATGTTTATATACATGCACCTTTTCGAGCAATAGCTGGACCCAAGGGCTCAAAGAAACTTCTCACAAAGTTTTTTAACGTTAAATTTATCGTAACCGCAGCTTAACCTCGTCGACAGGAATTTCCCTCGTGGCAGCATTTAAGCACATTGCCTTTCCGATACGTATTTTATCAAACATTAGGAGCATAATATATGGATCCTGTAAAGATATTATACTACGGAGTTTCCCAGTCAATATCTAAAGATGTAGCAAATAGTCAAAATACCACAAACGGGACTTATCACGCTATTACGTCGAGGTAAATATTACTTGTGTAATAATAGCGTCATAAGTCCCGTTTGTGGTATTTTGACTATGAGTGAGACGAAAGTTTAAAACGTTATGTAGCAAATAAATGGATTTAAACTCACATTATCGTATCGTACCTAATATCTGGGATTTCGTATTTTTTTAATATTATTCAATGATTCCGTTTTATTACTCTCAAAAGTAGCTTCTCATGGCTATTACATCACTGAACTTTAGACACGTTATTATGATATAAAAATGATTGTCTGTTGCATCACTTCATGCCTACTGTTCTTGAACCCCTCTCGAATAGCAAAGTAATTTTTCGGAAGAAGTCCCACAGGGGGGTTAAGCCACATTCACTTTTTTCTGTGTTTCATACATTTTATATAGTTGCGTTCGTGTGAAAGCGTGTGTTGTGTCGCATCATAAGCTATAGAGAGGGAGAGTGACAAAGAGCATCACTATACAACACGACAGATAAATATGTGCGGCTTAGGGCTTGACTACTGAGACAGTTTACCACCCCTAACCAGAGGCCTTTTTGTCTAACGCACTAGGAATCACAATCGTTTTCACCGTTTCTTTCTGTCACATGGTTAAGACAAGGGTAGTAAGAGATGAAGAATACGATAGCGAACGTCAGCGCGTTAAGCCCAGTTTACACTTGCAAGAAAAATCGTGCAAGTTGCATTACATTGCGGCGCTCGATTGACCACTACAAACTCGTTGGCTTTACGGCCTCGTAATGTAATGCAAGTTGCACGATTTCAACTCGGCTTTAGACCACACGGCCTCTTGACTAGGCCTGTGATCCATCGCGGCTTTTCAGGCTATGACCGGCAAAATTTGAAACCGGGATAAGAAATATCGCTATTGTATATCGCTTAGTTACTGTTATTTTCAGTGATAGTGCTGGATAGTAAACCTGTAAGATTTATTTGGTTCCATTAGTTCAGTGCACCATCTTACAGTGATACGACTAAAATTAACAATAAAATTAAATTACATGGTGAAACGAAAGGACACTAAGTCCTGACCTGGGCAATACAGCCTGAACGAGTTGCGTCATCATAACATCATAAGGGGTTTCAAAAAGAGGATTTTTTTCATTCGTATTTAAAATAAGGACATTGAAGAATTGACCAAATAGGGGAGATCCTCGTGTGACCAGTAAAGGGAGGAAGAGATTATTTCAAAAGAGAGTGAAGCTTAGAAACTAAAGGGTGAGAAGAATATTGCATGATTCTGATAGCATACGTTAGGTAGGTACTTATTAGAGGGTCATTATTCGAGGAGCGCTTCATCCGCCTCAATTTTATTATGAATGGGCTGTAGAACTTGATGATATTTTCAATTATTATTAGACATCCTGTACTTCTGCTAGATAACCTGGAAACTGTAACAGAATCTTCTACCATGTTAACAAATATGTGCCCAGCCCACGTAATTCAAATAAAATAAATGCCCGAATAATGACCCAGAGACGAATTTTATTGCCTCCAAATAAAAAAAAGAGTGGGAAGACATACTCAATTTGAAGAGCATTTGTAGGTGAGGATCTCATTGCACCAAACATTACTCGTTGCATGTATGACAGATGACAGTAACTTGAAGCCAGTGGCGAAAGATTGCTGACTTAACGATCCCACTACACCTCAATTTAATAATGGATCGGGTAGATAAACATAAATCAGACAAAATAACACGTCACTTTTGTTATCGTGTTATCAAGAATGGTTTTATCGCGATAGCGTAAATATCTCTTTGATCGTTATCATTCTCCATTATGTTTTTCTCTTTAATTAAAACATATAACGTACTCCCTTGTTTACTTTTGTCTGCAACCTTGCTTGTTAAATTTTGTTTTTTAGGGTTCCATACCCAAAGGGTTCAAAGAGGTCCCTATTATTAAGGGACCACAGTCTATCCGACATCTATCACAGACTATCGTTTGAACAGCACAGGTACCTATTATGTAGATCTCGCACATAAATAGACATTTGTCTTGATTTTTTTTATAGAATACGTATTCTATACTGTACTTCATTCACGTCAAACATGTACAATACAATAATTAATAAAAGTAAAAAGAGTTAAACCTCATAAAGGTATGGCACTTTAAGGTATGTGAATCGTGGTGTTTTTCGGTAACTACTTGTTTGCATATTTTTCTATAATGACAAAATATATACGCTTAACCAGGGTCTTTGTGATATTTATCACGTTTCATTAGAAAAAAAAATATCGCAAATTATTGTTTGTCATGTGACACAATAAAAGACACTGTACGCAAAGAGGGCTATCGTTTTTTGTCTCACTAGATGGCGCACTGTTGCGTGAGGTTTTTAAGTATGGCTTTCAAAGTCTGTTGTTACGGGCGTGAAAACAAAGTTTAGATTAAAATCATATTTAATACACATTAAAACCGTACCATAAATATATCAAGCATGCCACAGTGTTGCATAGTCCCCGTTTTGTTCGGAAAAAAGGAAGGAAAAAGGTTTCCGAAAGACAAAACTGTCTCAAAACACAGACATTAATTGCCCCGGAACGCATATTTGCCATAATTAATTTCAGGTATTTCAAAATATTCACAAAATTATTCTAATTATAAATAAACCCGCGTTGCTCACCCAAAAACTATGAGATTTGACATTTCGGAGACCTCATGCTACACTAGCGCCTCTAGTGGTGAATTTATACGCGATAGCCCTCATTAGGTACGCACAATTGAGAGTGCAAACTTAAAACTTAGGTGAAGCAATAAATACTCGTAATCTTGCACTGTGTAAAAACAAAGTCAATACAATGTTTTACTGTTTCGTGGTGGAAAAGAAAGCAACATTTCAATGTCAAATACCCTTCTTACTAACTAAGCCCAAATTTATTACCGTTACAAAATCTGACCAAATATTATAGTTTATTTACATAGCTGAATTTATGGTGTCAACAAAATGATGGCACATTATTAGCTTAATAAAGATTTAAATCGATATATCTGCGCTAAACTGTAACTCAATATAACGACGTAAGGTTATCCACATGGTTTGTTGAGCTCCGCTGCCGTATTGTTTACGAGTATATCATATGACAGAGGCGATAACGCGTTACCCAGTCGGCGATATAGCCAAGCGAGTCCGACTTGATAAACTGTTAGAACAACGCGGCTACCGCGACCCATCGTGTGCACCGCGCTTTATGTCACTCCAAATTTAAAAATCTAACGCTGAAAGTTAAAAATGATATTTTGTTTTATGTGCGGCCAGTAATAAATTCTGTGGAATTTAAAATTAAAGTGATTGTGGTGAAAAGTTACTGTTGAAATGCCGAAAATTGGTGTTGAATGAAGAATTTGAAGCATGCGGTCGACATGGAAATAGATACGTTGGAATTAGCAGGTAATTCTAGTTTATTAATTATTTGAACCGGTAAAAAATAGTTAATATTTATTTGAGGGCAAACACGGACGAATTTCGATCAAATTGTTTAGAATTAAATACTTAGTGACGTTTAATAATGTATTTATAGGTAAGTTATCCTCAAACGCCCGTAGTCAATTTTATTTGCAAAGTGCACATATTTTTGATGTTGTTCCATTTTTGCAGTAGGTATAACTTGTACCTACTAAGTTAAAGAAAAGTGCCTCAAAATAACCAGCAACAGTCTAGACATTTTAATTAATTTTGTTATGACTCGTAGGTAATGTTTTCATTATTTTATCAACACTTGTTTTTAATTAATCCTTTACACTGCACTCAATAGGTAGATTAATAAACTATTACGTCTTTGGTTCAGCAATCAATCAATAAGGAGCCCTATTTTTATTACGTAAAGTTGTATTTAACTGAAACACTCGGAGTTCACATTTTTGGTTATCAGCTACCATTGAGATTCGAATAAAATCAATAACAATTTCAATGAGTAAGTACTAGCCTAGATAACGCATATCATAATTTTACCACAAGGGATACTACTGTCCCGGTTATCTACACCATATCTATTCTATGCCTCCACCGTATATTTTTTGAGCAGAGGGTTGGCAACTTTCCTTTTCCGGGACATCGATGCTTTTTGGGGTGTCCTAGATACGTTTTAAGAAGCGTCCTAGGTTTATAGTAACGTGATGTATGTACAAACACATGCGCTACTAATTCTTTTTCTTCTCTCCTGTTCGGAAAGATTAATTTTCATGGGTAAGATAGCCGGGTGGAAAATTGCGTTTTCATCTCTAGGGCCACGTTGTCGAAGATAATCGAGTTACGTCACTAATACTTTTTTTTCACGTTTCGGCATGGCCATCTAGATACACGTCGTGACCAAGGAGCTTATATACAACACTGGAGGTTGAACGCCGAACATCCGTTTGAAACAAGAAATTAGATCTTTAATACATCACGAACATATTCCATCTCTTTCTTCAGTTAGGTTAAGAAAGAGATGGAAGTCATTCGTGAAATGTGAAAGAAAGAGATGGAATATATAAATAAGTAATAAAGATCAATCTTTTTAGTTCGGCGTTCAACCTCCAGTTTTGTAGGTATATAAGCTCCTTGGTCGTGACCAAATCGATTTTTTTATAGTCAGCCATGGCAAGTGGCTAGTCGAAAAGGTTCCGTTGGAGGTTGGATATAAGTAAATTCAATGTATTATTATTCTCTTTTTTTGCAGTAAGTATTTTACTTTCCTCACAGTCGAAATGAATAGTAGAGTGTCTAACTCGGGTGAAATTACCCATTTCCCCTCGAACTATTGGCGCTCTCACTTCGTTTGAACGCCAGAAATATCTCGAGTGAAATGGGTCACTTTCCACCCTTGGTTATCAATCTACTATTAATACATATTAATTGAAATATTTTTACTTTCTTACTGAGTCTAGTTTTGAAAACGAATTAACCTGGTTTTTGTAACTTTAAATCCTTATCCTTAACTTAATGCAGAATCAGAGGAGTGAATTTTGACTTGAAATTGGTGAAATTCGTTTTAGTAACCTAGCAAAAAGTTAGGGCCACAGAAACGTATTGACAGAAAAACCATTATTCAGAGCTGTAGAATATTCCTTAATTCACAGTTAAAGTATACGCTTATACGTTATGTTTTGGCTGCTAATAAACAAATATATTCAAAACTTTAATAATATTGTTCTAGCAAGAACCATAAATAGCTAGTAAGTTCACAAAATTAGGCATGTGAAAAAATCACAACTTTTTAGCTCCCCCTGTAAAACCGAGACAAGTACAGGTAAACCAAAAATATATGACTATTGTCAAGAGGGCGCTATTGTTCCTATTTATATGGCAATAGTTCAGTATAGTCGGAACAATGACATCTTGACTTGTCTACAACGTTTACCTGTTAGCTCTGATGTTAATTTGGAAAGGTTTTGTAGTGAAATAGTTTCATTCCCCAAGCGTTTTTTTTTCAGTAGTTTATTGTAAACATTATTTACAATGATCCGTTGTTGACTACTAAACGTTTTGGGCATTTTTTGTTATTGTTCAAAGAAACCGCTACAGTGTCACTGACAATCATTAAAGTTAATGCCAGTGTAAGAAATTAGTCATATATTTTTGGTCAGGCTTTACTTAGTTAATCTAGTTCTTACGCCGCCAGTAAAATTATAATTTACATGGCAACATAACAAACAGCACATGGTTTTTTCTGATATCGAAAATTTACTGTCGAGTCACTTTCGGCCACACCTATAACTTTACGTCAGGTGAGATTCAATTACGGGTGTCAGTATTATGTAAAAAGTGGTAAAGTCCTTACTTGGTCGACTATACAAATAAACTTCACAGCTTGCATTTACAGCACCATAAGCATTATTGTAACGACACGTTTTCGCCCCATTTGTTTTTACGAGTCCTCCATACATAATGTTTCAGTTTTGCGAAAAAATATTGTTCTTCATAGCATAACGTTGGCACTTCACATCGTCATATTTGCGAATATATGCGCAGCATCTCTTCTGTAGTTTTTTTACGGAAACGCAAAACATGAAGTCAAGTGTCTGCATATGAATAATTTTGTTTGATGTATCTACCAATGTATAACATCGTATACCAACTACTTCTTATTTTTAACTAGCTGTTGCTCACGACTTTATCTACAAAGAATTCCTTTATATGAAATTATCCTTTGTCCTTCTCAATCTCCAACTATCACACTAATAACTCACACTAAGTAATTGATAGCTAGATTATCAGAAGATATTGGATAAATTTTCTTTTGGCAAAAAATGGCAAGATAAATAAAGTTCGGGAATGAGGCCCGTGTCGTACTTACTATCAGGGCGCAGTGGCCCAGTGGGTCTTGGCCTCCAACACCAGATCACGCCACGCTTTGCGATCTTAAGCCAGCTTTTGCCCGCCTTTGACCCCGAGGTCCAAAAGGTCTATCAGGACCTCGTCCCTCCAGATGTACCTGGGACGAACAACCGACCACTCTGTCGTCCCAAGTATGCTCTCTTCACGGCTCGATCCTCTCCCAACATTTCTACGTGCCCGAGCCACCGGAGTCTGAGCTCCTTGGGCTCAGATACCAGGTCTTCAATTTCCCTATTCTTTCTTATCCTCCAGCTTCCGTCCTCTCTATGTCATACTCCTTAGTAAAAAGTATACGTAGGTGTGAAGAGGTGTCACGTCACCCGGAACTTTAACCGGTTATATGCCCATATTTTTCTCTTTAATTGACAAAAGAAAAAATAACGCGATATTTTTTGAAAATCCGACTGTCGGACTAATTATATTATTAGCTATATTTTAGGTATTTAGCTTATTATACAACTCCTTAAATAAACTAACCAACTAAAGCAAAGCCAACGAGACGACATTATACTTCATCTTTGTCTCATACGTCATTATTACTATCTCGCTCCTTTTTCGTCTCATGCCATAATTTATCTCGTCTCGTTGGCGTTGCTTTAACTACCTAATAATCTAGAAAAGAAAAGAAATAAAAGAGATAGGATAACTTTCCTCGGTACGGAAATCATATTGAACCTACTTAAAATCGTCGCAAAACAGCGTGATAATGATGCCGTCAAAATGTCTGCCAATTAAACGCATATTTACTTAACCAAAAAAACTAATTGGCAAGATATTTAGCCATTGACACAGAGCGAGTGTTTAAGTTGACTTATCTAACTGAATCGTAGACATTACTTGTCGTGGTTATTTATAGCATCCGATAAAAAGACTAAGGGGCTGTTTCACCACCTATTGATTAATTTTATGTGACGGATGAATGTGATGCCGTCTCCGTCTATTTGAACATAACAAACAGAGCAGGTAAGTTACTTTCAAATACTTGGCGCAAAGAATAACGCAACTATTCGCAAGAATAAACAGAATTAAAAAATATATGCATACAATTGACAAGATTTCATATTTCTAAGGCTATTATTTGAATCATTCTCTGTATTCTGTTTGGAAAGAGAAAGACGCTGATAGTTTTAAATTTTCACTAGAATTATTTATTAATTTATTACAAATATTTTAAATGTGCTTATTCTAAAAGGGCATAACTCCAAAACTACCACACAATAGATCCGTTACTTTAGTCTAGTCTCTATTTTAAAAAAAAGTGATGACGTAAATCTGGCGTTGACGTTGTCAAAATTTTGTTGTGCGTGGCGTGAGGTTTGCATACAATATAGGCGGTTTGGTTCTTTCTTGCTCTGAAACTTAAAATATAAGACTTCTACAACGATTTTGGCTATTAATGACAGATACTAATACTGGATTGCATTGCAAATAAATACGACACCTGGCTTTCTTACGGATACGGTGGATGATCATATCATTGACGATTTGAAACGAAATGTTTATCCGGTGCCTTCGATGAATCATTTTTGCAATTAGGTACGAGCGCGAAACAATATTTGGTACATTTCGGAGGGGTATCTACTTCGTCTATCCATTTCGATCACAACTACGGGCTGCTAAAATAATATTTGAATCAATAACAAACACTAACACGTCGGTCGTTCGTTATCCGTCAAGTGTCAATATGAATGTCAAATTAAAAATTATGACAGCTCTTTTTTCTGGTGAAAAAGGCAAAGAATCATATGCCGACAAACTGCTCTGTAGTTTGGCACAACAAATGTAAATTAAAAATGTAACTCTTAGCAGAAATTAACTTTTTTCTATCTATCTATCTATTCTGTAGTAGTCTTGGTAAATTCAGATATATTTTTGATTTTTTGTATTTTTTTAAATATGGAGAAATAAAGTGGCGCTCGCAAATTACTATGACTTACCATTGAATTAAATAATCTGAAAATAATATAAATTACATTTTTTTTACTTATAAAGAAATGAAACCGCTATAACTCAAAAAGTTGCTTAGGTGACTAGACACGTCCCTTCATTTATAAAGATGGGCAAAAAGTCAAGATTATGTGCGGTAAAGAGAAAAACAGAAATACCCAATAATCTTGTTATCTGTTAATTTCATGTGTTTTATGTACAGTAAAAATTTATACAATACAATACATTAAATACGCATAATTTAGTAGGTAGTTTCTCGTGCAATATATGCGCTGAACATGAACGCAATGGTTATGCCATTATATACACGCGGCACTTTACCATTCCGGTATTTGTGATTCTATACGATACTGATAGGCAGATAGTGCTATATTGATACCCATAAAACATTCCTATGATATAAATAGACAATTGTTTTATATTATCAGTACTGATGAGTTGGCTACCCACTGTGGTTTCACACGAAGGCCATTGATGCCAATAACACATTTACTCATTCCTTACACCTATGTATACGTACGATTGTACGTACGTACTCGTATAATATATACGTAAACTATTAACTCTAAGGTTAAGACTTTTTTTTGATCAAAAGTGGACGTCTTCCGGCTGATGATGATGATTATTTATAGTAAAAATATTTAATTCGAACGCCGGGGGTGTGGAACGGCGTACAGAGGGGATACTACGAAATTCAAAGTTCGTATCGTACCGTCCCTCTTACTTTCGTATTAAATAATTAAGCGTCAGCGCGACGGCAAGTTACGAAGTTCGAATTTTGCACTTCGTAGGTGTACTCGTAGTACAGGGCCAGAAGTGACTTGTGCATTTTACATACTTTAGCGTGTACGTACGTAGTTATTTATGTAAATAAGCGTTTACTGTCTGTGCTTGTATCGTCATAACAAAAGTAATTAAGATAGACGTGTTTGTTATCACACCTAAAATTATGGTGTAAATAGTGGAATATTTAACGTGTGGGTCATACCCCGATCATACTTTCGTTGCAAATAATATAATTGGGCATAAGTGAAGGGAAGTTGGCTCAGCGAGATTCAATTGTTAAATCTATAGTAAGCACCTGGCTGCCTGCTTACATTTTTCTTTGTAGTAAATACACAAGAAAACACAATTAACATTTAAAAGCTATTTATAGAAGTGAAACTCAACAACATAGCTCTATTGTTATTTCAATAACTATTTTCAGCGACATCAAAGGTGTTTTCAAAACCGTTTACAACATGTAAATTTCCAACTAAATTAGCAACACAGTATGTAGTTTTATAATTACTAACAACTGTCTGCTTTCCATACTACCGCAAATTGTGCGTAAACCCGTCTGGACTGGTGTTTACGATTATTCGAAATAGAATAGCTTCGTCGCTGGAGGAATGCCAATTGTGACATTACTGCCGCGCGGACACTACTGGCACTCGGTGACAGTGAAATAAACAATCCAGCCTGGAGAAATCCTGCTACTGAATGAATGCACATAATATACAAGCCTAAAGGTTCACATTGTCGGACACGACATGGTAGACTCATCATCATTCAAAATGCATATCTTTTATGAGTTTCCCGATACCCTTCCTATTCCTTGATACGAGTAAGCGCTAGGTTGTTTTATGCTATAAATGCTGCGTTAAACGCAATGCGTTTGACGCACATCAATTTGGATCCGATAATCCAGGGTTTCTCATATTCGACGGTAGGGGGTTCGCGACAAGGTTTACGTGATGGTGGCTGCAAGACTGGCAAGATGATCAAGATTGGTTTTTGGAGTCTTTTTTTATTTTTTATTTCAACTCCAAATTTGTTACTTATTTGTTTGTTATTTGTTGTTGTTTGTTTCAGTTTGTATTTTCGTTGGCAAGATGATTCTTACCTATATTTGTTACCTTTTATTGAAATAAATAATATACATTATATTATAATGATGATTGAAATAAAAATAAACTTAGTTTCTCCAACAGCCAATTTTATTACTATCTTTGGGGGGGGGGGGAGGTAGGAGTTCGCTGTAGTCTAGAAACTTTAACAGGGGTACGTGGAGCCATAAGTTTGAGAAACCCTGCGATAATCTTATTGCCAAACATGCGCTTGCCGCTGCGCTCACCGCGTCGCGTGAGACATGTTTGCTGTCTAACCTAATTAGATTATCTGATGCAAATTGATGTGCGTCGAACGCATTGCGTTAAACGAAGCGTTTATCGCATAAAACAACCGCGCGGTATAGGTACTTTCGTAAACAATATCTTGCCATGAAGATGATTCACTAGATTTGATAATTTGACTTCGACAACAACAACCTAGAATATTTTCCATGTCCCCTGTTTATTTGTCATCTTAGGCTTAGTTGTTGTCACCGTGGTTGTCACCATAAAATCTATGATAGCGTATTCGAAACAAGGGCTAAAAATACAGTTCTGTTAAATGGGATCTATACGACTGGTCAAAAATTATTTTGCATATTTTTTTTTTGTATGTAACATATTTTTTGGACATCAACGTTTCGTCATTTTTACCCACTAAAATCCCCGGGATGTTCCTTCCTCGCCGCCCAGCCGGCGACGCAGAGGTTCAACGGTACGGAGTATAACCCGTTAAAATTATGATTTATGATTATGATTATGAAATATTCATATTAAGTTAACAGCTCTGATCTGAGGTGAAGTCAATGGAAATCCGCTTCGCGGAGCTTCTATTCCGTTCAGTTGCCGCGCTTCGCTCCTTTTTTTTGGGTCTCCTGATGGTAAGAGATCACCACCGCGCATAAACATCTGTAACACCAGGGGTATTGCAGATGCGTTGCCAACCTAGAGGCCTTAAGATGGAATACCTCAAGTGCCAGTAATTTCACCGGCTGTCTTACTCTCCACGCCGAAACACAACGGTGCAAGCACTGCTGCTTCGCGGCAGGATTAGCGAGCAAGATGATGGTAGCAATCCGGGCGGACCTTGCACAAGGTCCTACCACCTGACACATTACTAACCTAACCTAAAAATTAATTGAGCAATCATGTTACCTGGGTATTTTATATTGCGCTCCCGTGTGAGGGGCTCCGCCCCCGTGCCCCCTTTACTATTTTGCCTATCTAAGTATCAAACATTCATTCTTTTTAATCTTTGTAATTTTAGGACATTGAATAATATACTAAACAACATTAGACCTAATGATATTATGGATTTAGGATTTTAGTAATACAAATTTTAGTCTATTATTATTATACTAGCTTTTGCCCGCAGCTTCGCCCGCGTGGAATTCGGTGAATCACGCGATGTTCCCTCGCGAACTGTGTATTTTTCCGGAATAAAAAGTAGCATACTTATGTCACTCTCTGGCCTATAAACTATCTATGCCAAAAGTCACGTCGATCCGTCGCTCAGAATAAAAATATGTATGCAAAAAAAATCTTCATGCAAAAAAGAAGTGTCATTCAATATTATACTTAGGTACCAAACATTTTCGACCAACAAATTTTAGGACATAAAATTTTAGACCATGCGCAGGGCACCCAGTTAAATGACATCACGCTTGTCTTTCAAGTAAAATAAAAAGTCAAGAACTTTGAAGCAAATATATGAATTTGTGATGCGCTAATTTTGAAGTATTTATTACTTGTAGACCTTGTAGTTGGTACTTTTATTTGTATATTTATTATTTGTATAAGACATAATTGCAGAAGAAAGGTAATGTACCTAAGTAATACATATAGGTAGCTTGCCAAGAAACTTAACCCATTGAAGACACGTCTTGAATTCATTATTAAGTAGGTAACAAAAGTTTTTTTTTATGCCAGAATCCAGCACTCGAAGCTTTCTCCGCATTCTATTCGACATTCTTCAGTAATTTTGAAACTTTCAAAACAGTTACAAGAACTAGTTTATAAGGAACCTTGCAAAAATAACTAGCAAACTGCATCCACTCAGAAACCAACTGGAAAATTTCAAAGCCATTGCTTCTAAATTACTTTTTCACACCTCTCCTTCAGAAAAGTAACTTTTCCTCCCTGACGAGAGGGAGCAAAGTGCAACTTTTCTGTTCAAGGCTTTTCTAAGTGTTTTATTGCAAATGCCATTTTTTTAAATTGATAATTGTAAAGCTATGCCATTTTCTATGCCGGTTGTTCTTTAATTATATCTAGAATTATTTTTTCAAGTTTCTTAATGCTCGGTGTGAAAAGTTGTATGAGCCACTCGGGAGCAAAATTATTTTCAACTTGGGCGTTAACACTTGAATCCCTCATTACGCTCAGGATTCTACTTTAGAATCCCTCGCTACGCTCAGGATTCTATTGCAGAATCCTTCGTTACATTCTGGATTCAATGTACGCCCACGCCGTAAATACACCATTTTGCTCTCTTGTGACACAAATAACTATTACAAGACTGCGACCCGGCTTTCATGGAGTAAAATGTACTCTGGTTCGCCCACTCCTGATACCTTCATGTGATCCAATTTGTGTGATGGTGTCTGCATTTTGCACAACGCAGGCCAAATATTATTCAGAGAGTGCACAAGGCAGCAAGATGAATGCAAATTCGGAGCAACTCGGTTCCAACTTCGCATTTTCCAAAGCAGATTTTAAAGTGTGTATTTCTTTGACGTTGCAATGGCTCAAGATGGATTTCCGTTGAATACGAAGTAAATTCAACCTTGATCTTTTTTATGTAGGATCAAATATTCTCCGCAATGAATATGTTTTAGCGGCGTTTCGTGCTGCAGAGGTTTCGCTTTGTAGAAAATGCATTTCAAATGTAAATCAAGCTTATGCAGGCGCATTTTATGACGTTACTGAGAGCTAACATTTCTGAAGTTTTACTTTCTTTTGAAGTGGTGAATTTAATTATTTCTTCTTCAATTCGAGATGGAATTAGACTTCATTTATTTCTTTTGCTGGTGCTTAATTATTTTGTTACGGGCATATAATCTGACTTGCTTTTATAAATCGACGAACATGGAACCAATGGTGTTAACTTCTGCAATCAGCTTTAGTGTCTCCATATGAATAAAACTTTTTTTGTTTATTCTGCTCGTATATCCTGACAAATTGCTGTAATTACTTGCATCTGTTAACACGTGTTGCAGTTAGTTTGTTTGTCGGTTGCTGGCCGGCTGCCACGCCCTGGAGAATTAAGCCAACTGGAGATGTCAATAACGGGTTTACACTTTACACATTAAAAACGAAAATCACATGGCCAGTGATTCGTTACATTCCATGTGTGTAATTTCGTATGAAATTCAAGTAGTGTTTTATAACTTTTGTATGTAGAGCAACAGCTCTCGTTGGAGACTGATTGTGTTTTCCTGACTGAGAGATGCTCCCAAATCGAAAAGGACGACGCAAAACAGAAGCGAGTTAATTTTTGCATGTACCCCTGTGTTGTGTGTCTGTTTATATTGTAGCTGCCATATGCATTTTCAGATTCAGACGAAGGTTTTTTAATAGAAGGCTAGTTTCATCGCTATGATCGTTTCCAGGTTCTAACAAAAACGTTTTAGGTAACCTTTTTTGATAAGACCGTTAAAATGATATTGAGGGTTTTCAAGCGTGCAATGAGCGGCAAAAATCTGGCCCTCAAATGTATGCAGCAGCAGACAATTTTATTTGGTATATATTATAAATGTAAAAATTTGTGTGTGAGTGAGTGACTGAGTGATGTGAGTGAACATGTTTGTTACTTTTTCACGCTTAAAACGGCTGGACGGATTTGCCATGAAATTTGGCTACGGGCACTCTTTTATAACCTGGATTAAAACATAGGATCCTTTTATCCCGATATTCCCACGGATAGGGATAAAATCTCGAAATAACAACCGCTAGGCTTAGAGTCATGAAATTTGGTATTTAGTAGTTGGACGTCTGGAATAAAACATAGGTGACTTTTGACCCGATATTCCACGGATACCTAGGGATAAAATCTTAAAATAACAACCGCTGGGCTTTGAGCCATGAAATTTAGTATGTAGGTAGCTGGACCTCTGAATAACACATAGGCTACTTTTTATTCCGATATTCCACGGATAGGGATAAATCTCGAAATAATAACCGCTGGGCTTAGAGTCATGAAATTTGGTATGTAGGTAACTGGACATCTGGAATAACACTTAAGTGACTTTTTGATCCGATATTCCACGGATAACTAGGATAAAATCTCGAAATAACACCACTGGGCTTAGAACCATGAAATTTGGTATGTAGGTAGCTGGACCTCTGGAATAACACATAGGCTACTTTTTATTCCGATATTCCCACGGGATAGGGATAAAATCTTGAAATAACACCGCTGGCTTAGAGGCATGAAATTTGGTATGTAGGTAACGGACGTCTGGATTAACACATACGCTACTTTTTATCCCGATATTTCCACGGATAGTTTGCAACTAAGGGACCCCATACATCCGTGATTATTGTTATTATTATTTTGTAATTTTTCTTAATTGTATACTTACTGTAGTTTTTAAGTATTTTATTTGTACTTATTTTATTTTGAAAAAATTACTTTCTGCCAAGCTTCTGCGGCGCATTCTTCTTGGCAATGATGGTCTTTCCGAAAGTGCTGGTATTTAAAAAAATGAGTTGTAAAAGTGCCCATTGCGGCCTATTTACTGAATAAATGATATGAATTTAAATTTTGATAGGGGAAATTTTAAATTTTAGCACTGGTTTTAGAGTCTGAATTTTGTACAGTTATCGCAACACAACCTCAATGAAGACCACGATATAAATTTTGGAAATTTCCAGGGGAATTTTGTAAAATCCCGAAAATTTCAATTGCAACTACCAGACGAATAGTTTACGCGTGCGAAGCCGCGGGTAAAGCTAGTTTGGTATATTTTGTAAATTTATGTAAAAATTACTGTGTGTGACGTGTCCAGTTGACTCAATGCATGCCTCGATGAACATGTTCGCGCTTACACGCCCTGCCGCTTTGAATAATTAAACCACCAATCCTTGTATTTCCCGTTATTGCCATTGGTAAAATTTGGCTACGGGCACTCTTTTCATTGACATTTTGAAAAATGTATCACAGTTTTCCATTTTATCCAAAACTTTATTTCGTGAAAAAAAAATCTGTATAAACCAAGGCCATTTATCATCTGAAGTGTTCGGAATCACAATCGTATTTGCTATTTCTTTCTGCCAAACAGTACAGGATGAGGGTAGAAAGAAATGGTGAATGTGTTTTCGCCTGAGCTTTACCTACACAGAGACATTTGATCAGAATGCTGTCTTAACAGAGCTACCAAACGAAAAAGAGTAACATTATTATTAGAACAGGAGTCAACCTCAAAAGCAGCCTAACCCTTTGGTACCGTGCCTACTTTGCTACATAAGCCGTGGTAGCTAAGAGTTATTGTATTGTATTGTTGTATTGTAGCTTAGTGATTTGACCTATGACCTCTCAAGGGGTCGTGGGTTTTAGCCTGGGCTAGCACCCGGTACGCATCTACTCTCATAACTTTCGCAAGTCATAATGTAATTTTTGTCATTATTTTTTGTTATTCATAATTTTTTCCCGTCGAAACCATTTTTTTTAAATTATTAAGTATATGGTTATATTGTACAACTGTAGGTTAGGTTACGTTTGTTTTGTAACAATTGTAAATAATTAATGGATTCAGAGAAACAAGAGTAATGAAAAACAATCATCATCATCATCACATCATGTCAGCCGAAAGACGTCCACTGCTGAACATAGGCCTCCCCCAAGGCTCTCCACTCAGACCGGTCTTGTGCTTTCCGCATCCACCGCGATCCCGCGATCTTAACCAAGTCGTCGCTCCATCTTGTTGGAGGCCTACCGACAGCTCGTCTCCCGGTCTGCGGACGCCATTCGAGAACCTTCTGACCCCATCGGCCATCAGTCCTGAGAGCAATGTCACCCCACTGCCACTTTAGTTTCGCAATTCTTCGGGCTTTGTCGGTAACCTTTGTTCTACTGCGGATATCATCATTTCTAATTCTATCCCGCAGCAAAACAATACATTAATACATTATGACAAGCGTTACATTATCAAAAAATTGCGAGTCGATATGGACCCGCTAGCACCTCTTGGGTTTTCGCAATTTTTAGTTTTATAGTTTTGCAACCAGCCAGTAGTGTGCACTAACCTAACACGATGATGATGATCGTTTGACTCTAGCGTAATACTAAGCACCATTGATGGTCCTATTTTGTCTTAGTTGCTAAATAAACAACTACCAATTGCCAGCCTATAATTTAGCAATTAAAAACAGATACTTATTTCAATGGTCTTCAACTAATTAGGCTCAATTGCTATCCACCATAATGATTGTTCTTCATAGACGTCAATCATGTTTTATACAATGGGTATTGACGCAGAGTGCTAGACGTCGCTCATTGTTCTATTTGAACTTGATCTAGATTCTAAACTCGAACGATGCCCTGCTGGTGTAAATTATACTATCGTCCAGCAAATAAGCCGTGGTTCTAGTGGCTAAACCTATGAACTCTCGCGCAGAGGATCCCGGGCTCACAAGCTTTGGAATATGTGCGAAAATACATTTGAAACAAATTAAACTATTAGCTTAAAACAACACGATACATACAAACGCGATACTGAAACATGATTTAGAAGAAAACTATCACAGCCTAGGACTTTACAAGTTGACGGGTAAGTAATTTATATATACTTATTGAATACTTATTTGTCAAATGTTAGTGCCGAATGGTACTGTACATACCATACCTATAAATGTACATACCTATAAATGTGTACGGAACCCTCGGTGCGCGAGTCCGACTTGCACTTGCCCCGTTTTACTAGCTGTCTCACAAAAATAACTCCTCATTATCAGGCCTATAGGTACTACAAAGTGCAAAATTCTAAATTCGTATCTTGCCGTCCCGCTGACTGGCGCTGTCGCTAAATTATTAAATACGAGAGTGAGAGGACGGTACGATACGAACGAACTTCGATTTTCGAATTAAGTACTTAGTAGCCCCCTTGGTTTATTTAATCTAAAAGTGTTTGTAGACTTCATTTTAAACTCCCTGAACATAAAAAAATAGTTTTTATAACATACACATTTGAACTCGCGACCTCGTATTCCTAATCACTAGTGGCTCGAAAGAGTCATTGCTATCATGTTATCGGTGTCTACGTCGGATCGCGTGCTGATAGTGATAACGCGCGCAAGGAGAATTCCTCTCCTTTCAGTTTTTGTGTTGAACCGAGACAATCGTGTTGACTTTTTGTTTGTTATCGTGGGAAATGTCTTCGTGAACCTGCGCGTGAGGTCGCCATGTTCCGTCCTACCAAGATACGCAAAGGTAAATACAGTGACACGTTTTTTGTTTGTTACAATGATGGTGATGGGCATGCGCGCGGACTGGGGCATACTGCTTGGTGAGTAGAATGAGGTGATAGCGGGCTTTGCGAGGAATAAGGGCATTTTAATGTAGTTGAGCTTTTAGGGTCCCGTAGCCAAATGGCAAAAAACGGAAACCGTATGGATTCGTCATGTCTGTCTGTCTGTCTGTCCGTCCGTATGTCACAGCCACTTTTTTCCGAAACTATAAGAACTATACTTTTGAAACTTGGTAAATAGATGTATTTTGTGAACCGCATTAAGATTTACACACAAAAATAGGGAAAAAACCAACAAATTTTGGGGGTTCCCCATACTTAGAACTGAAACTCAAAAAATATTTTTACCATCAAACCCATACGTGTGGGGTATTTATGGATAGGTCTTCAAAAATGATATTGAGGTTCTAATATATCTTTTTTCTAAACTGAATAGTTTGCGCGAGAGACTCTTCCAAAGTGGTAAAATGTGTGCCCCCCCCCCCCTGTTATTTCTAAAATAAGAGAATGATAAAACTAAAAAAAATATATGATGTACATCCATGTAAACTTCCACCGAAAATTGGTTTGAACGAGATGTAGTTAGTAGTTTTTTATTAAGACGTCATAAATCGTAAAGTACTTAAAGGAAATTTTGAACATGAAACTACCCTGAGACTCACTCATATTAAATATATTGACCCGTGATTGACCCGGATAACTCACGTCTTAAATTTAGTTTAGCATGTCGACACACATGTGTAACATGTCGAGCTAAACTCGATTTAAGACGTGAGTTATCCGGGTCAATATATTTAATACTTCAAGGAAACTTAATATTATGTTACTTGCTGCTACGGAACCCTTCATGGGCGAGTCCGACTCGCACTTGGCCGCTTTCTATTATTTACAAGTGTAGTGCATTAGAATGCGAGTATCATTATTCTACTCGTAACAACACGTGATTCTCAAGTTTTCCGTAATGTGTTGATCTTAAGCTTATTTAGATAACTGTTTTTTTCGTTATTCGCTTATATCAAATATACCATAATGTAGGTACGAGAACATTATTCCTATATTTACTACTTTCGTTCAGTTTTTGAGTCATACCTTTATCTAACTTTTTTTATTATTATTTCAAATTATTATAAGTAATTATTTTTAAACTATAGGTACTGTTGTGATGAATCAAACTGAGAGATATAAACCAAATTGTCTTGATTCGATGATCGCCCTAAGAGAAATATAAAATCAAATTAAAATGCTTTGACGTCCGATACAAACTAAACCGTCGGACTAGGCGGCTAAGAAAGCGTAGGTATCCGGATTTCAAAAAAGTGTTCATAAAATATATTCACGAAAAAGAATGTGAACGTGCCAAATAATTTACTATTAACGGGTTATATTCATGATACTATTAACATTAACAGAGTTGCTTGTTTTATACCTACACATTATCGTACGTGTTCCTATAAATTAGTTTTGAATAGCATTTGATAGGTCACTTTCGGTAGGTAGGTAAAGTAAATCCTCGCTTTTGAATACCAAGTCGTTTTACAGTCTTTACAGCCACTTACATTCAATTCATGACGACATACGGGATTGACAAACGCGTTAAAGCGGCATGATATCAGATACATACACGTGCTTGCGGCGTTGACACAAATCAAAATAATCTTATAGAATACAATAATTTTTTTAGCTATTTTTTCAAGTATACAAAATCCCTTTAAACTCTATATATGTATGTATCTAACCTCATCTAACATACAAGCAGACATTAAAAATATTAACATTGAATTGAAATGCATTCGCCCTCGTTTAGCTAAGGCTGAACTATTGGCACTTCGCCACACATTCTCTAAGGTTCTAGGCAAGTGCACGTTTGCATTCGCAACGTCCTTTGAGATAAAAATACCTCTCAAGTCAACATGCAACGAGATACTAGGCTGCATTAACCGTTTTTTAAATATTTAAATAAGTTGCATTATGATGTTTACCTCTGTTGTTTACAGTCGAGCCATTTTATTCCTGACCCTTACAGGATCACTTTGTTGTCCGTCTGTCTGTCGGTATGCATGTCAGTCCAGATATATGACGTATCAAGCCCCCCTTTCTCGCGTGGAGGTATTAAGCTGAAATTAATATCAAATACGCATTGGCGTCCATTGGATCGACTCCAGGGTCGGCAGTTGGTAGTTTTAGCGCCGCAACAGCGCGCCCTCAACACTAGGGCCGCTTGTAGACGTTCACCGGACAACGAACTGCAGGGCTACTACGAAACCCGAACCTCGAAGTTCACGTCGTGCGGTCCGTCTGACACTTATACTATTTAATACGAGAGCGAGAGGAACGGTACGACACGAACTTCGAGTTTCGAGTTTCGTAGTGGCCCTTCTGTTTTTTTGTCGGACTTGCGGTGTTGTACGGCTTACAATTAATGTGTGTACATACATGTCCGGCAGCTTAATTGTCCGGTGCATGTACACACGTTCATTATAAGCCATACAACACCGCAAATCCGGCAAAAAAAACGGTCCGTTGTCCGGTGAACGTCTACAAGCGGCCCTAGTGTTGAGGGCGCGCTGTTGCGGCGCTAAAACTACCAACTGCCAACCCTGGAGTCGACCCAAAGCGTCAAAAGCGTCTACGAGCGCTGCCAACCCTGATGCCTACTCAATGCACGCCGTAGCAAATAATGCAAGTCTGCTAGCTGCCTTCCTAAGCCAAAAGGTGGTATCTCAAAAAAAAAAACACTTACTTTTACGACGAAAAAAACGATTTATACCATGTGATGCAGAATGTCTTAAGCTACACAATAGTATCAATACCTAACTCTAAAGTGTTTTTTTTTTTAGATACTTGGAGCAGTGGACAAATCAAATTTATAAGGCGACGCAATGAAAAGATAGTCACTAAAAAAAGTAAAAAATTGTTTCCGTATAATAGCTCGCAAATCTATTTCCTAAAAACTTGAAATTGGATATGAAGGTAGCTCTTACAGTATAACCAATAAGAGAAGTCAGTAACCATCTAAAATGACCCCTCACGTCGTACATTTTGCTTATGACATGGCCTCTGTTAATAATACTGGATATTCAATACTTACCCCATATTTTTAAAGAACCTTCGGTGCGCGAGTCTAATTCGCGCTTGACTGTATTTTTATATTAGACACATTTTTCTCCACAAGTTATACATTGTCCACTGCTCTGCTTACATTTTTTAGTTTAAAAGTACCACTACCAATGCTGTGGTAAAGTTTGGTACAACCAGAGGCCGTATTGCTGAAGTTTCTGACGCTCGCGGTCGCAATCAAATGACAGTTTTTGTATGCGAAGTCTGTCATTTGATTGCGATCGCGAGCATCAGAAACATTAGGCAATACGGCCTCAGAATGTTGATATCGCTTGTCACTCGACCCGACTCGACGGTCTTGTTGACTCGTCGGTTTTCTGCGGTTTCCTGTACCCTTAGGTAAGTTTTCAGTTACAAAATACGTCTCGACCGCGTTCGCGTTAAAATCTCAATTTGTGTGGAAACACGAACATCGCAAACGTTCCGCTAGAGGCGCTGTTCGTGTTTGCGTACAAATTGAGACTTTATTGCGAACGCGATCGAGACGTATTTTGTAACCGAAAACTTACACTAAGGGCACTGAAGATTCAAATGAGAAAGAAAACCGATCTTTTGTAACGAGTTCCGAATGACAGTAGATAAGTTTTATTTTTACTTTGTTATGGGTTGCCGAGTAAGAAATAAAAGAAATACTACTATGAACACTAAAACACTATATTGATTTAACTAATTTTAAATTTAAGCACTACCAGTATCAGTGACTGGAACTTAAGGTTAACTTAACTTATAGAATTAAGGGATCGATTAGATCACAACTTACAACTAACTTATTACTAGCTACTTATCACTACAGTTGAGCGCCAGGAAGGATTTTGACTTCGTCAGGGATCCTTGCCTATCCGTATGCCACCGGCTAGCGTCCAAATTTAAAGTTTACTAAGCGCTAAACTAAACGACCTCCTCCTGATCCCAAAGGGCATGTCCTTACGCTAAAACAAAAGAGCGTCTGTCACTCACAACTGTCTCTTGGAATTACGGGAAATGAGATCAAAGATTGCAGAAGTTTGTTTAACTTACCCCTTTGTCACAAAACACCAAAAACAATTAAATTATTAAACTAAAGTAACTTAATTACTTCAATGTCTTTAATGTGCCGGGTACATTTCCAAGATAAGGTACACTGACCGACACCCGTCCGTCCTTAGCTTGAGACGAGAAACGTAATGACCGTTTTTAAACTTATTTCATTATTTAAATAATTATTTTGTGCTACCCAATCCATCTTACTACTAGTACTTTTACTATTAATAAATAGAAAAAGATTAATTAGGCGATCGGTTTCCTATCTAGCGAGTGACGTCATGGCATTGCCTTATCATTGTCCCTAGGCGCTTCAAAATGGTCATGACAACTTACTTAAATTTTAGCAAACTAGTTTAAAATGTAGCAAATGCTTGTAAATATAGCTCTGATTGACAAATCCACAGTCAATGTTTACTCAAAGCACTTTGATCACTGTTTAAAGCAAACCACCTATCCATTCCAGCCCATTGTCCTCGACCAATCAGCCGCCTCGCCGCAAATGTTCGCGCAATCGAAGTCACGATTCAATTTCCAAAGTCCCTCCAACCATTAGGCCAAATTGGTAGCCAATGTACAGTTGAATCAGTCCATGAACAGTTGAACAGTTTTTAACAAATGATTGGTTTCACAAATGTTTCATTTCGCACATCTAGATTGAAAGGGCATAAACCCAAAATAATTCAAAATTTTAATTTAGGCCTTTCATAAAGTAGATGTAGGTCGAAACTAAAATGGTGTGTTACTTTGAGTTGATACCCCTTCCGATCTAGGTGTGCGATTTGGAAAAATGCATTTTATTCCGAAACTGTGAACTAATCAGCATTTATTTCAAGACCATTGTGTACATACAACTCTGTAGGTTAGGTTAGGTTAGTTTTATAAAAATCCTGATTTTTACAGATTCAGATTAAAATGGATTTGTCTAAATTAAACATTTGTGAAGAAAATTATTCGTAAAAAAATGTTTTGGTCAGTCAAATTCTGATCTTCTATGGAATCTTGCTGCAATTAAATTGATGTTGTAGAGGAATCGCAATGCCAAGGAAAATCAATGTGGTGTTTTAGTGTTGATTGGGGTGAGATTCAAATATATTAAGTGTACACGCGGCAGAATAGTGAAGTAAGTCGCAGTATGAAGAAAAGTACTCGGGGCTTGTAGGAGCTAATGGACGTGGACTGTACAAGCTTGTTTGTTTAGGTCTGATGGAAGTTACTATTCGGTAACTTGGGACCGAAATTAATTTAGGCTGCGTATACCTTGATATTAATTCCGAAAAGAATCACATTAGAATGAAGATTTAATTATTACTTAACTAACTATCTGTGCGTCCGACTCATACTTGACCCTTTTTTATCCTGATATATTATTCATTGCCGTTTTAGGAATTATTTCCAAGTAATAACCGAACTAATAATAAATGACTTCATTCTAAGAGATTAAAAATGATACAGAAATAGCTCCGCGAAAATTAAGCAAGAAATATCTTTATAATCTTCCCTTCAACATTTGTCTTTCCAAAATCTCGTTTTTCCATCAAGTAATTGTAAAAGTTTGTTAATAAAATCATGAATTTTCAAACGTTAATAAGAGTGCTGGAATTTCCAACTCGGTCCGCACTTTTCCATTTCTCTTATTGTAATTCTTGTGGGCTCAGGTATCTCGGCCGCATTGAGTTGACAACTCCTGATATTGAAATACGAATGCCTCTCCGTCGGGGAAAAAATAATGTCTAAGTAAGTAGATATGAGCTCGGAGTAATAATGCCGGCTGCTAGCATATTTCTAGGAAAGCTAGACAGGCATTGTCTTAGGTTCTAGCGATTAGATAGTTATCAAATGTATCATTATGCAAATACTAAGTCATAGTAAGATAGTGATGAAAAAATGAGACAGTTGACGAATTGACCGACCGGTTCGCAAGTGAATCAAAGTTAAACTGAAGTTTAATAATGTTCTTAAATGCATTAAAACGAGAGATGGGATGGGATCTGAACTTTGTCTGAGTCTCGCGGTAACTTTGTTTTTTCCCGGGATACTTGGTTTCCCTTTGGCACCTGCAGAAATTACGGAATTTCTACAGGTAAGTAGATTGATTGACCCACGTAGCGACGTATTTTCCAAGCAATTGCATTATTGTAATTTTTTTGGAAATATCATATACATAATTAACTAAAAACTTATAAATAAAAACTAGAAAGATATGTATTGTCAACTTTAACTCTTGAATGATGAAATGAATGTCGCTTTTAAGCGATAAGACCCGCCTACCCTGGATTTTGTCTATACTTATAACTACATATGTCAACTTATTGTACTTAAGGTAAGCAATATAGAATATTTCTATTGGATTGTATGGAATGTAGATAAATAACTCCAGTATTACTCTGTGCCAAATGGCAATAGCGATTGACAGAATTCAATCACGCCTAAAGCGACGTACGCGCACCCTGCGATCGCTCGATATGGACACGGCGCGCTCATTAAATTGACCGCCTCTTGCCCTGAATACTGACAGACACTTCCATTAAGTATGTACTGGTCAATTTATTTTAAGTTACAGCTGAATGGATTGGGAACGAGCGTGATTTATTTAAATCTGATTTGAGAATGGGTAGGACTGTAAATCCAATCAATTCGCCGACAAACATTTGACAAATACCGTTTGATAACACTGTATTACGTGCAATTTATAATATTTTCATAATTTGAAAACTTTTTAGAAATCTAAAACCCTATAGCTAATGAGTGGAATGCTCTGCCAGTTTCTGTGTTCCCATCGCTACAATCTGGCCGTCTTCAAATCTAGGCTGACTGAATGATCATTTACTTATTAGGCAAGCGTGCTCTATATTAGTTCACATCTTTGCTTACTATCAGGTGTGATTGTGGTCACACCCAAGAATATATCTGTGTAAAAAAGATGACTTTGAGCGAGTTACTAGTTTTATAACTAATTCATTCTTTCAGGCGTTACTTGGTGGTAGCTTTCTGGAGTCAATGTCAGTTCAAAAAAATTTATTTATACCATTTTTTTGCTTATTATGCTGCTGTTACTTATCATATTTTTGGTGACCACTCATAACGATTGAGATCGGATTTTTAACCATACTTATTCTACTTTTACCGGGTGTGCCCTGTAATACGAGCAAAAAATTAAAACAGATCGTACTCGTCAACCGTCAAACTTAACAACATTAGTTCAGCGTCTTTTAAAAATCATGGAGTCTTTAGATTTTCCCTTTTTCATACAAATTAAATACTGCTATCAATGTACGCCATCCTAGAACACAACTGACATCGCCTGTCACCCTACAAACAACAAGCATTTTGCTTTACATTGCTTCTTCGCATAAACTTAACTAATGTTGTTCATTTTGAAGAGTATTATCTATGTTTTAATTATTTCCTCATATTACAGGCCCTGTACTTATATTGACAACTGGAATCATAACCTTTCTACTCTTTAGACGCACCTGTAGAAAATTAAAGTTAAAAATGTGTATGCATAGAAAAGTTAGTAGATAGATATTTATGATTGACGTTATGAAGTGGTGAATTTGAATAATTCTGAATTTTAATCGTTAGTTAAAGTATTGACTATCAGATGGGGTAAACAACATTATGAAAAACATTTTTCGTTTCAAAACACAGTGTTAAAAAAATATAAAAACTTTGACGCACTCTACAAATCCAGATCTCAAACAACAAACCTTAAAACTAAATTGCAAACTAAAGAGACAAACCTTAAAACTAAAGATCACCAAACAATTCTAATTACTGCTACGAAACGGTAGCCTATAATTAACTAATATAGGTAAGTTAGTTAAAGTTAGTAGTCTCTCTACAATCGCCCTATATTAATTTAGCTTTATTTCAGAATATTTCATCTAAATTTTGATAATTGGGAAGAAAGTGAGGCTTTAGTTATTTTCTTCTCCTTATTATCGTATCCACTGTAGCTGATGTTATTTAATACGGTCCTATCCGAGTCGAGTCTTGGTCAAGGCACTAGGCGTTAACACCTACGGTCTAATTGGGACCATGAGCTCGATCATGGCATCGATACAGTTTGTATTTTCTACCAGTAGTTCCATTTACATTACTATAAATATTAATTATGAATTGTGAATATATTTTTATTGATAGCTCCCTTATTCGGAGAGGAGGCCTGTGCCCAGCAGTGAGACGTACTGATTTGAACAGTCAATTAGACAAAGAGATCCAACATATCGCATGACGCGATAACCATAGAAAGTCCATACTTCATTTTTCTAAAAAGTGATCTTCCTTAAAATTATTGAGAAATAAAATCGAAAACCAGCCTTTTCTTACAAACGGTGATAACGGTTCCCAAACCTTCAGCGTTAACTAATTTTGTCAGTGTTTTATATGTTGTCAATCAAATCAACATCCTGTCTAGGTTTGTACGTCTTGCTTTTTAAAATTTTATTTAATTAGAAAGACAATTAGAAAGGCCGCAATTATTTTTGTATGAATACAATAAAGAATGCAAAATAATAGGTTAAGGTGCTGAATGCATTTAAAAATCCAAGCACATAAACCAAGCTTTAATATTATGATTGATTTTTTGGAGTCTTTTTGAATTTTTTGTGTCTAGATTCCTATCCAGCAGTGGTGTAGGGGGTATAGCACGCAGCACGGATTGCTGAGGACCTGGGTTCGATTCCCAGTGCTGGTCTTTTTTTCTGGAACTAAAAGAATTTCATTGCTCACCCGCGACCTTACGATAGCTAAGCTTATGCAAAATATGCGTGTTCATGCAGTTCCTCCACCTCCACACTGTAAGAACTGCATGAACACGCATATTTTGCATAAGCTTAGCTATCGTAAGGTCGCGGGTGAGCAAGGAAATTCTTTTAGTCCATTGACATGGACCTCCGCAAAGTAACGCCTGATTCAATCATTTTTTTTCTGGTTTGTTTTATACTCGTATGTATCGTCACTACTTTAAAAATCTCGTATCTCAAATCAACACGTCAACAAACTTGACCCTTAAAACAATGTTCATTAAGTTAATTCGGAAAAATCATCGATTATGAGATACCAGTTTTATTCAAAGTAGTGACGATATCTATCTATGTATGTGTGTTGCTGCGCCCACCACGACTCTTACAACAGATGCAATAAACAGTGCATTGCCAGCTACCGGATGTTTTACTTGTCTCCTGCACACCGACAGAACACATATACATTATTATATACACATACACACATAATAACATTAACAATATTGTATGGATTGTCGGAGAACTGCCCTTACTCAACTCTTACCTATTATTGACAAAAATATATACTTCTCAAGCGTCAACAACTCTATTTAGTTTCATAAATGAAAATTCAAATCATGTTGCCTTGCCGCTTAAAATGACAATAATAACTGCGTTCACACCGAGAACGATCTTTCGTGTCCTTACCTGAATACACCATGATTAAGTTGTTTTCAGATATTTTAAAACTTCGCAACTATTGTCTGGGCACTGACAAGCGTAAAAGTAAACACCACGTAACGCACAATAACAAGAATAAAGTTGTCACACGAATTAAGTAATCAAAAGAAATTCGAGTACCAAAAGTAATAAAGATTTTTTTTAACAAAAAAGTAAAACCGATTTCAAAAAAATAACGAAGCCAGCAGGAATCGAACAATAGTCGTCTACCTCACCTAAATACTATGCGTTTCAATCCATCCTGCTGGGTCGTGCTGAGAGACCGACTTCGAGCTAGTAGGTACCTACCTAGTGCTAGAAAAATATTTTCAAGGGTTTTGTAGTCGGTTCCATGTTTTGTTATTTTTTTTAATTTTTTGGAGTCGGTTTTACTTTTGATAAAAAATTTCTTTATTTCTCACTTTTTAGTGATTCGTAGCCAAAGTACATCTCACAACGATTCCATGAAGCCCAAACACGGCTTAGTTACGTTGTTTTATAACAGAGTTCCGTTGCCTACCTTCCGGCTTTAGCATCAGATCAGTTCGAAAGAATCATTAACTTAAAGCTCCTTCTTAGTCGCTAATCGTTTGTAGACGAGCGAGCGTTACTTAGCTTTTGACGAGTTCCATTGGTCATCTACGGTCTTCTTCATCAGGTCCAGGTAATAAATGATACTTTCTGAATGTAAATGCTTATCTTAATGCTAAAAATGCCAAAATCGCCATAGGTGTGCCTATAAAATTTGAGGTTTGCCCTCAATTTCCCTAGGATCCCATCATCAGATCTTGACTTGGTGACAATGGGACCACCTCAAAAGAGTACCCTTTCGAATAAAAAAATAATTTTGAAAATCGGTCCACAATTGACTGAGTAATCGGCGAACATACATAAAAAAAAATACAAACATTGGAACATAGAACCTCCTCCTTTTTTGAAGTCAGTTAAAAAGGAAACAACAAGTCTACTACTCTAGTCCCGACTCTGTCAAGTAACTTAAACTTAGTCGAAACCCATATGAACCTGTGTGTGCTGTGGGAGAGGTGAAAAACTAGTGACATTGATAGTGGAAAGAAATACACACGGTATCATTTTTATTCCTCATATTAGGTAAGAAGGCTGAGTGCAGAGGCCTTATTGTCTGACGCAATCGGAATCACAATCGTTTCCACCACTTCTTTCTGTCACTCGATATAAGACGAAGATAGAAAGAAATGGTGAATGCGATCGCGAACATCAGCGCGTTGGGCAATACTAACCCTATGGTCGTATTGTCTAATGTTCTGGCGCTTGCGATCGCGAACATCAGCGCGTTGGGCAATACAAACCCTATGGTCGTATTGTCTAACGTTCTGGCGCTTGCGATCGCGAACATCAGCGCGTTGGGCAATACAAACCCTATGGTCGTATTGTCTAATGTTCTGGCGTTTGCGATCGCGAAAATCAGCGCGTTGGGCAATACAAACTCTTATGGTCGTATTGTTTAACGTTCTGGCGCTTGCGATCGCGAACATCAGCGCGTTGGGCAGTACAAACCCTATGGTCGTATTGCCGAAAGTTATGGCGCTTGAGATCGCGAAAATAAGCGCGTTACACAATACAAACTCTATGGTCGTATTGTCTAACGTTTTGGCGCTTATGATCGCATTCACCATCTCTTTCTACTTTTATCCCATCCTGGGTGACAGAAAGAAGTGATGCAAACGAGCCTCGAGGTCAGAGTCCCAGGAATTGCCATCTTTAACAGTAAGTATGTCATTAGCGATAGAAGTGTCGGCAGGCTGTTGGACATATACCATTTTTAGTTCTGTGCGTAATACGCTATAGCACGCCATGCTTACAGAATTTCTGACAGTTAATCACGAAACTCTAGGCGATTAGCACGCCTTCTCTAAACCGATATTGTACAAGCCACGCGTTTAAAACGGACTAACCAGTGATAAACCTAAAGTTGAAAGTAGATTGGCTGTTGCTAATTTAATAAATTCTTACCGTGCAGATTATTAAACCGTGTCAAAGCGAGTTAGTGCGGGCAAATTACAGTGTCAGAGGTGGTGTAATGTAAGATAATGACAACCTTAGGAAACGCATAATACCAACCTACTTGGTTTAAAGATAATTACAGTTGTGCAGTCGTGAAGCAACATTATTAGGATTCAAAAATTATACTTAGTTAATATTTGAAACAGAACCAACATGAATAATAATAATGTTGCCTCATAACTCAAAAAATTACTCTCGTTTATCCCCAGCCTTAGCAAAATTGTTCCCAATTAAATGTATTTTAAATGTAACGAATAAACAATTTAGCAAATATGTAAAACTTCAAGCCAGGTGTGTCCTATAAACAAGTTAATCCGACTAAAACTCACAGGCTTTAGCACAGTTCCTACCAAAATCGTTGTTTTTACGCTGGCCGGTGTGGGGTAACAATTTTATATTTTTTACACGTTTTGCAGCTTAACCTGTCCTGCGGGACGAGGCTTTTGGGCAGGAGCTATTTGCAAGAATAATAGTTGGTATTACGTATGAGGTTTAGCTGCAATGTTACGCGGATTAAAATGAGTTTTGCGGCGTGAGTTTCGTTAAGCGGGAGTTAAATAGTTTTTGATTTAAATTTACAGCTATGCCTAAAAGTTCATTACTTAATACTCAGTTTTGACGCATTTTTGAGATAAATTTTTTATGCGACGTCTTTACGTTACTCCCGGAATATGTTCGAATCGCTGTCAGGGCAATGAACTTTTAGGCAAAGTTAGGCGGCGGAAGGTATACAGTTCGGTTTAAACTAAGAATCTACTTTTAATTAGTTACTGCTGCGTTGAAATCGGTTTTTAAGAGGTGCAGTGTATTAAAACACAAAAGTAACGTACCTACTTAGAATCATAATCGTTTTCAGCACTTCTTTCTGTCACACACTAGGCTGAGTGTTGAAAGAGATGTAGAATGCGGTCACGTCACGACTGCTAGAGCATTAGACAATACGGCCACTGGTGTAGGAATTGGAGTCGGTGCTTTGCAATCGGCTGTTGGCTGCGGAATCTAGCATTAAATTAAACTTTCGGATTTTACAAAATCCAGAAAACGACATTTTTTTTGTAAAATTAGCTTTCGCTTGCTGTACGTTCGATGCGAAGCTATTAGATTGCATTCAACGTACATTTTGGCATGTGGCCTGACTGGCCTGTAAAATCTACAGTTATATCTTATAACAATACGGTTATAACTTTCTCGCTGCTTAAGATTTTTTTTAATTAAGTATATTCAGTCTGAAGACTTTTAGTCCTTAATTTTAATTGCACCACGACTTAAATATAAGTACATATCGTACTTGTATGGACTAGTATAGAATTATATTATTTATAGTATAGGGAACTTACGAGTATAATGTACATTGAAACTTTTATCTTTCAAAATCTTAGGAAAATTAGGACCCACGCTTTAGACTGTTGGTTCCCTTACCTGTAACAATGTAAGCGTATATTTAACACGATACAAGGAATATATATTTCGAACAGCTTAAAATGGCGAAAGCTTCCAATGTACATATGAACCGGTATGGACCGGAAATTGCTAGAGTTTGTTCGCGACCACAGCAGCCGTAGAAGTACGGGCAAACCACTAAAATATTTAATGCTCAATGTAATAGTTTCCAAGAAAATCACGTCTCTCTTTTTTTGTTTTATTTTCGTGCTACGGGTCGAATTGATTCGTATGGCAATCGTTCCGATTTTCATGCTTTTAACACCATTTGCAGAGCCATTTAGGTACTGAATTTCGAGGTGTACCCCTAGCACTAATAGATAATGGTACAGAACCCTTCGTGCGCAAGTCCGTCTCGCACTGGGCTGTTTTTTTTTCCTTTCTGGCATTTTTATTTAAGTATCTGTTTCAACTAATGCTTTCTACCATTTTGCACTCAAAATCAGACAGCATCTTCCCTTTAAGCTTGGTAAGAATGAGATAGAATTTCATCTAGGTTGAGTAGTGTAAACGCTTGTCAAATCCATGCCCAATCGTAACAGTAGGTACCGTTTTACTTTATACATAAATGTACCTACATACGTATCTATACAGGGTGTTCAGCACATGGACAGTCAAATTTTTATGGGATATTGTTGGGGTTATTTGCTATCTTTTCACCCTTGGACCCAAGGTTCTAAGCGTCACGGTTTTGAAGATATGATTATTTAAATGTTTTTTTAAAATTTCCCGAAATGCCGCTTTTAAACGTTCGTTACGGGTATCCCGTGGTTTTTCTGTGCATCCATGTCTTAGTTTGTATTTTTGATATGGTTTCACGGGATACCCGTAAAAGTAACAAATTTGGAGTTGAAATAAAAAATACAAAAAGACTCCAAAAACCAATCATAAAAATAAAGTTGCTTTACTCGCTGACTCCGAACAATTTCCGCCCTATTGACGGAATATCCTCGTAATTTGACTCAGATTTATTTTTATTATCAATGTGTAGCATATCGTTAAAAAGGTCATAAGCTAGAGAAGTAATTAAAAAAAAAGTGAACTGCTCAATTGTCTTTTGTTTTTAATCATTGATTTTCGAAGCAGGATTTTTTTCCACAGTGAGTAATTTTTTTTAGCAAAAATCCTCGTACGTCCCTTTGAGACTATGAATTATAATAAAAACTATATTATTTGAACAACCAAGTATGAAATACAAAAAATAATAATTTTACATACATTAATAAAAAGAATACGATAAACGTCGGGATTTCGGGAAATTTGAAAAAAAAAAACATTTAAAAAATCATATCTCCAAAACCGTGACCCTTAGGACCCAAGGTAGGTACAAGGGTAAAAAGATAGCAAATAACCCCAGCAATATCCCAAAAAATTGACGGTCCATGTGCCGAACATCCTGTATGCAGCAGGTACCACTGCAGTGGTATTATGTAAGTGCACTCGAAGTTCGTGCACGCAACTGAGTTACTTACAACAGTTTAATTTCGCAGCATGCAAGTTTATTGACTGCTAAGGCTCAGTCCATTTATTTATGAATGAGATAATTAGTCAATGAGATGGCCTAATACCCGTTACGACACGTTAAGAGTCCATATGGATGTTGATATAGATGTCCAAACCTAATTACGTCTCAATCTTCAAATTACAAAGCAAAATCTTTAACGTTAATTGCATGTTTGAGCATCTCCTTAAGTGAGACCATTCGTGTTGGCTTCAAAAAAAAATATTTTTTTATTTATTTAAGATTTAACTCTATGGGAATTGCCTGTTTTCCGCCCTTGTATCACAAATAAATAATAATACTATATTTGTATTGTATTGTACTTATCCAGCCGTAGAACCGGCATGATGTCTTCCTATTATTTATTATTTGATGATACGATGATACTCTCAACAAAGCCTACCAGCATATGAAACTGGCAGATCGGATGCCTTTCGCTTGAAAATGTTCTGTAACTTCCAATTACGCCAAAAACATCGTTCAGCAGTATAAATAGAGGTCCAAATCAATTGTTGTTAGAAGTGCAGAGCCCTCACGCACGATCTCCGTGGGATAACAAAGTTGTCTTCTGTAACAATGTACGATCGTCACGACTGTCGTGCATCGCACTCGTTAGTGATGTAGTACGAATTATAATTATTAGGTATACATCATATTTACCTTTGATAAAATTGGTCCGTACCAGTTCCAGTCTGCATATCACGTAGTCGTGACGGAAATAGAAATGGGTTATAGTGAAAAAATAAAAGAAGATGTTCGGTATGAGTTTAAATAGCAATATTGTTTTTAATATTCCACGCGCTATATTAAATGTGATGAAGCGCTTGAAAGGCATTTGGTATTAAAATATTTAAATATGTAAAATCATAAATTAAATTAGAATGTCGCCTGGCATTAAGATTGCGGAAAATGATTTATCTATAACCACTCACATGCTTTGAATTTTCAGTTGAACTCTATTCATATAACAAAATAAGAGCGTTGGAAGGGAACTAGAGTTGCCAAAAGCATGAGTAGATCATCGTCTTTCATTTCACGTCCGCTGCTGGACATGAGCCTCCCTCAAATAACGTCGCAATGACTGATCCTGCACCATCCTTATCCATCCTTCAATATGTCATCAGTCTACTCTGATAGAGAGACACCATGCTTAGTCTTCTCGTACGTGGCTTCCACTCAAAAACACATTGGCTCAAAAGCCCATCCAGTTAGTTCTTCAAGAAATGTGACTCAATACTTTATTGTATTTAAATAGTATATTGTATCTTAAGGGCGGTAGGTAAATAAGGAATTACGAACGAGAGTCTATTAGAAGCCCGAAGTCGAAGAATGAGGGCTTTGATGAGTCGATGTTCGTAATTCTAGTACCGCCCGTGCGACATACACTGTTTTTCATCACATTTGCGAGTAAAACTTTATATTTGTAAAAGAAAAAATATAATTCTTCCATATATTGGCGATACCTTAGGCTTAGGCTCTTGGTAGCGCCGCCCTCCGGATCTCCCGCAGCATGCGCCTGACGGGCGTGTGCGGGTGGGCCTGCAGCAGCGCCATGCACGTGAAGCAGCAGCGCGCACAGCAGTATCAGTACGGGCATTGACTCATTTACCGACCTTGGGCTTCGTGACGAGAAAATTTGTACGCGCAATGACTCGTTTGCGGGTTTCATGACAAGCACATTAAGGTCGAGGGTTTTATTTGGGGGGTTGCAACCAAGGTAGCTGCATGTTACGACACTGTTTACGAGCAAGTGTGAACAAAATGGTTTTACAGGTGGTGTGGCTTGCTCATGCTCACTGCCACTTATTGTCGATTCTTTGGGTATGTCGCTTACTTCGTTAGAGGTTTCTTTATTTCAAATTATGAGACACAACCCCGTCGCTTGTGAGATTTAACAAATCACATAATCAGGTACTATCTGCTGCTAAAACGTAACGTTATGTCATCCTGGACTACACACACCCATTCATATTTATATATAGGAGTTTAATTATTTTCGAATCCATCGATAAACAATTGCAATCTACAGCCAATCAAGAAGCCAATTCCTGTTCCGATAACCGCATCCGCCATCCGGCACGATGGGTTCGATTCGTCAAATATTTAAATCAGTAAATATAGAATTTAATATCGTTGCCTATTTCGTAGCACCTACTCACATCGCAGCCCTGTTTGATACGTCTGTGAGATTAGTGACAGATAGATAACATTAAACTTCAGCACGACTGTATTAACGGTTAATTAAGCTCATTAATTTTATGACGTTGACATCAGCATTCATTGAATATCAAAAAGGTAACAATGTAGGTACCTACCTACTTAAGTAGTAAGAGTAGTTATGTCGGCAATATTAAAAGTAACTAGTAGGTGCGTTTTGATAGAAAGCTCTTAAATCATTTTTAGAGTGTGCAGCAGTTTATTTATTTATTTATTACTAGAATTTACCCGCGGCTTCTCACGCGTAAACTATTCGATCTGGTAGTTACAATTGAAAGTCCGGGATTTTACAAAATTCCCCCAGGAATTCCCGAAATTTATATCGTGATCTTCATTGAGGTTGTGCTAAGAAATGTACAAATTTCATGACTCTAAACTCAGCGGTTGAAATTTCAAGATTTTATCCCTATCCAGTGGGAATATTGGAATAAAAAGTAGCCCACACACACAAACTTTCGCGTTTATAATATAAGTAGGATTATTTTATTTATTATTATTATGTTTCGGGTACAGGTAACTTAGACAGGACATAATAATATGCGTTACGTACATCGGCGCATGTCAATTATATCGCACTTCCAGATCAACAACGAATCAACTCAAAATAATAAACCATTTTAATTTGCGCCCTATAGAAATTAAATTAAGTCTAAATCAAAATGACACATTATTTTGAATAGGGAATATTACTACAATGTTAGGCCGTCAGAATACGGCGGTAAACACACCGTAAACAGTATTTTTTAATGTCTTTAATGTCCTTACGCCCATAATATCACATTATTTCAATTAATTATTGGGAAATAGGTATAGCTCTATCGTTACTATCGATGTCATGTTACTTTGTTACTCATAAATATGTCGTGATCCGTCCGCTTATATTATTTAATACGAGCACGAGAGTGAGAGGGCCGCGGTACGATAAGAACTTCGATTTCGAATTTCGGAGTAGCCTCCCTGACGTTGGCATGGCGGTTTGTTTACGGTTTATGTGTCGCCCCCTGTGCTGCGCAGCTTTGCGTAATATTCCCTATTGATACCGACGCTGTTGATCTGGGAGTGCGATATCGTCATATAAGTAAGTAATTTTCCACCAAGACCAAAATATTTACGTGGAAAAATAGCAAAATGTACCTAACTGAGACTAGAAACTAACTCATGTCCTTGATAATCAAAGCCACGAGATACGAAACACGCTTAACACGAGACTTATCGATCTGAAGCTATATCTATAATCTAAGGAACTTGCTAGAAATCACGGCGTTTTTCCGTATTCCGTATACCGTCAGAAGTAACAGTACCTCCACTTCTAATCAGTCAACTTTATTTGTAGTATGAGACCACCTTAATTCATTCATGCTTTACGTCATGCATCTCGCAAATAATATTGATTATTGACCTGAGCTCGGTGTGCGCATAGCTAACGCCAAATGATTTATTACCTGCACCTGGTCCCCGACTGGTTGTTCCGAGCCCAGCCTTTTACGGCCAACCGTTGGTCTAGCCGGCCAAACTTATCCGCCACACCGATCGAGCATTAAATCGATACTTACAAATTAAAACGTGTTCGGCGATCATGTGATCCATTTGTCAACGAAAGTTTGAATTGGAAACTTGTTAGGCAGGATTTTATAGAGGCCGTAGTGAAAATTGCAGGTCAGCTTGTAACTAGTTAAAACACTTCGCAGATGGCATTACTTAACAACATTGTGTTGAAACATTTTACTAAAGAAAGGTACTTAAAGCAAGATACAAAATTTCTTCACTTCATAAACTAATTGCACTGATGTAGTCTTTATTTCATTCAAATAGTGCAATAGCGAGAACAAACAGAATAAGTACATCTTAAAATAAATAAAAAAAATACTTTTATTTCATATGATTAACGTTACTGACTTACTGACAATGCACTTCCCAAACAAGTGAGCTAGTGCATTAAAATTTAACAGACGTATTTTCAAGGATCATAAAGGTTTAGCAAGTAAACATTTTTCTAAACTCTCACATGTTAAAGAGCTAGCCAATTTTATTATTTTTTCGAGTCCCGACACAGCCGTGGGGTTAAGCAATTTCACAAATAAATTAAGTCATCAGCTCTTATTCACCTTCAATCGGGGAGCCCAATTATATTCGTCGGCAAGCGCATTATTCCGATAATCCGTGGTGACGCGCCGCTATCAGATAGCATCACCGTGGTATCACCACATTGTGATACTATCACGCTCAAATAGATCCTGACTTGTCAGCACGTGACGTCATAACACGTACGATATTTTATCGAAACGTAATGGGTATTTTATTTTTATGCAATAACATTCTTCTGAATTATTTGCTTTTATCGCATGTTTGTCGAAGATTACGTTTACTTACGTTACGCAAATGAAAAAACAATTTCCAGAACTCTATGGCTTAAAAGTCATGTTCGTATAAGTATATTTATATTCCCAGCTCTGTTCTGTATGTAAGGCAGGTAACTGTTCAAAACATTATCTTAATGAAGAGATGGTGGTTCAAAAATAATTACATTTTATCGGTGAGTATCGTTACCGTAACCTATTAAACACCTGAAAAACAAAAAAGTGGGCAAATTTAATTTGATTTATTGAATTAAATGTGGTAAATACCTACATCCATTGGTTTCATAGTTTTACATTTTAAAGGCGCACGAATTTTGCCAGTTGGCATGCAAAATGCACCTAATCAGAAAATAATAGTAATAAGAGCATTTTTTTACTAAATACCGAATAATACTCTCAACATGGACAAATGGCGAAAAAAAAGGGGAGGCCTTTGCCTATCAATAGGAGTGGGACATTTTAACAGGCTAAGGAATAAAAATATATACTTCAGATCTATTCTTACTCACACGATGTCAAGTACACAATAATTAAACAATTAAAATATTCGTCTATACATTTAGCAAGAGTCAAAAACGTGTTATCAGTTCTGAAAAGATCATAAAATAACATTTCTGTTACTCTTACTAATTCTGTGGAAACTTTTTGAAGCGCCATCGTCTATTTATTTTGCTGTACCATTGCCAAGGTCATGCGTCGGCCGTGAACCATTTCCAGAAGAGTCCGCTAAGTCACTACCTCAAGAGTTGTTTATTTAATTTCAGTTGTTTGCTTGTGAGTATACATATACATACAGGACGATTCTGGATCAACAAGCTTAATCAACTGAGTTAAATAAATTAAGGCTAGCGTTTAATATAGGCTGGCAATTAGTGAGAGTAGTGTTCTTTTATTTTTAATTTAATCGTCGTTTGAGATGCAGGTTAGTAATAGTGACACTCCAGTAATGTTCAATAAGAACAAGAATGATAATGTTTCATGTCAATACGGTAATTGTGGCGTTATCTGGGAAAAGGTACCTTGTTATCGGTTCTAGTTTCCGAGATAATCGCGTTTAAAGTAAAATGTCGAAAAAAAACATTTTTTTCTTTTTTTTACTAAACAGCTAGACGTCTGAAATAACATATAAACTACTTTTTATTCCGACATTCCCACAGGATTGGGATAAAATACCAAAGTTTCAACCACTACGATTAGAGCCCTGAAATTTGACGCATAGGTTTTTAAGCAACGTTAGTGAAATCCACGATGTAATTTAGGGAGTTTTGACGGGTTTGTTTTACGAAATCCCGGAATTTTATTTCAATATTCATATTCATTCATTCAAATTCATGCTCGTTACATTATTAGATGGTAGTTTTACAAGACGGTAGGTACATGGCCTGTAAGGGAATGTCTATTCTTATAATTATTTATTTACTTATTATTTATCTTAAATATAAATTATTTTCATCATACAATTCACGTTATGTTAAAATTTAATGTCAATTTCTTAAAATTATTATAATTATATTTATCGCTTTATTTGGTACATGACATCTTATAGTTATACCTAGACAGTCAATTGTACAATTCAGACAATTGTTAGACCTAGTGACTTACGCGTGCTAAACCACGGGTAGAGGCTAGTATAATATATTTCTATTTGTATCTACAAGTGCGGGAGTTGCCACGCGACGGACGCCAGCAAGAAGTTTGGTCATTAAAATATTATTGCTAAAATACTTGAGTTCTTACAGGTGTGAAGGCTCATTATCGAAAGTTTAGCGTAAAATGTAAAATATTACTGATAATTATATTATTAGCTCCCGATTAACTTTTGTCGCGTTTACTCTTGATTCTGAATAAACTACTCTAAGGTTTTCAGTTATTTAATTAACATATGTACCTACGAGTAGATATACCTATACGTAAGACTGTGGCCTCTCAACTAAAGGATCGTGGGTTCAAATCCGGGCTCAAACCTCTGAGTTTTTCGAAATTCATATGGGAAGTTACATTTGAAATTTACCACGAGCTTTATGGTGAAGGAAAACAACGTGTGGAAATGTGCACTAATCTGCGAATCAATTCAATGAAATCCGCACTGGGTCCGTGTGGGAACCACGGCCCAACCCCTCTCATTTTGAGAGGTCTGTGCCCCGCAGTGAGACGTATATAGACCGCGATGATGATGATAATAATATTGAAAAATCAAAAGACTTCACTGCCAAGGTCATTCCGTGACAATGACCTATTTAGAAGGTAAGATGTCCGACCTAGAACTTTATTTATCCTTCATTTTTATAATCTTTTCATAAGCTTAGTGTTTAATGTTTATTTCAAGATAGCGACTATTTAATTTACAACCCTAGATTAAAGCCCACATTTGTTGAGTGGCGTTTTAATCCTAATGAAGTACCTAATTAATAGGCTAAACTGCTTTAGTATTAAAATTACTTTCTAATTCCACACCCTAAGCTGTACTCTTTTACTTTGCTACTCCGCAACCCACATGTAAAACAGCGGCGTCTGTACGACGCTGTTTTCATACAAAATATTAATTCGTTAAACGTAATTTTTTTTTTGAGAATGGTTGTAGTGAAGCTTTGAGATTGAACTCGTATAGAGCGTATTAAATAGAAAAATACAGAACTAAATAATATAAACCTACCTACTCATACACCACTTGTCCCTTTTCGTACCTAATATTTTATAAGGCTCTAATGCTACACGTACTTATCTGCGTGCGGCTCACCAAACATCATAAGTGTCTCATGTGGCATAAAATTTGTATTGGTTTGCAAACATTTTGACATTTATACTGTTGACAATCAATGCTGTAGGCCGCTGTACCATTGCTTCAACTCTTATGTGACCTTTACAAATACTAATCTATCCTACGCGAACAACATCTTTAATATTTCTTCCCCCGGTTCCTCTTTACTCTATCATCATCAGCCGGAAGACGTCCACTGTTGAACAAGGGCCTACCGCTTAGAACGCCACATTGAACGACAACTCGTCACTTGCATCCGCTGGCAGGCAACTCTCACGACATCGTCAGTCCATCTAGTGGAAGGCCTTCCAACACTTCGTCTTCTGGTTCGTGGTTACCACTCGAGAACTTTGTTCCCTTATCGGTTATCTGCTCTTCAAGCGATGTGGCCCGCCCATTTCCACTTTAACTTGCATACGATTATACTCATCGGTGACTAGTTCTTCGGCGAATTTCCGTATTCCGGATTCTATCGATCGCGCAAAGAAACTCTGAGCATAGCTCTCTCCATAGCTCGTTGCGTTTATTCTATATTCAAAACAAACAGATGTTTCCAGCCTGACATAATCCACGGCAAGTGCGTAATCCAAGCATTAACGACCGAGCCGCAACTGCGCGAAAACTGCGGCATGGCGAGCGTTTTCTCTCTCCATTGCGGATGTTGCCGGGTAACTAATGAGCAGCCAGAGTCTCAACCGCGCAATGAACAAGGAAAATATTCAGCGTCGCGCGCAGTCGCGGCTAACCGTAACCGATGTCGGCGCATGGCCACATTGTGAGGTGATAACTCCTAGCCTTGTGCTAATTTTACATATTATTATTATTTATAGTTGCGCGTCCGCAACCCGTGTTGTGTGACCACGCCTGCGACCGAATGTAGACCTTTACATTTTTGTATTCGCTAAAAACTACAGAGCTAAAAAAAGAGTAGAAATGTCATGCGAGATAAAAGCGCGAGGCGTCTATAAAAAAGCGGATAAATGCGAGTTAAGCTCGCGTGGAGGAGTTTCTGTAGATTCCAAGACATTGTGGATATTCCCCCCAACAAAGATTCAAAGATTTTTTCAAAGATTGTTTTAAAAATATATACCTATGTTTACAAGTTTTTATTTGACTTATTCTTGTGAGCCTCCCTCATATTTTTATTTTTAATTGATGAATGTGTACGTGTTAACATCATAACGTCATAATGGATAGATGGACCCAAGACCAGCAGTGCACATGCCTGCCCCAGCCATTGAATAGTTTAAAAAAAATGTCTAATGTTTTCTCATAAATCTTTATGTTATATTGTTTGTCAATTGTGTTTGTTTACTTATTTTTGCACAATAAAGAGTTAGTTGCGCTTTTTTTAACATCATAACGTGCCAAAAACAATGAACCCCGACTAAAACGTGTATTGATATATCTTATCTTGACTACCGTTATTGAAATGATTATCTTAGTTCGTGTTAATATTGGACCAGCGTTTGTTTGCACGCATAAGTTGTTTTTTACGTTGCGTCAGAGTCAGCCGAATCAAACAAACCAACAAATGTAACTTTGTATTGACGAATATACATACAATAACACTAATTTTCTACAAGATGTTTTGTAATTATGAAACTGAAAATCACAGCCGTACCCAAAATGTATTTTTTCTTTTATGTTAGATTTTAATATACTTCAATATACTTTTATAATTTCTACTTGATAATTAATTCTACTTGATTTCTACTTCTACTCGTACACTTGTAATTTATAGTTGTCAGAATCTACCTCATATATTGAAAACATCAAGCTGTTAGGCTACACAGAGGATAGATATATATATATAACGAAAAACGTAACCCTCCTCGGGCAGTCGGGTAATGATTATCTGTCGTTTAGTTTCATAGTTTACTTAAACAATAAACACTAAAATATGTATAGGCAAATCCCAGCTCACCCCCTGGGATCAGAAGGGATAGAAACAAATAAAAAACTGACGCTAGAAAATTATTAGAAAAATGGAGATATAATATGTCCAATAATATAACTTAATTACTTTTAGAGCAAGCTAAGCCAGAAATTTTAAGTAGCAAGTGAAAACACAAAATATTAGTTCCATCCCTACTCCTCCCGCAATCCCTTCTCACCCCATTTTACGGTAGGTACATACTATTTTCTCCCAGCGTGTTTTTAGTTAAACAAATTGTCTCAAGGGAGAAAAGTCTCGCTTAAGCAATCAGGCTTGGTCACCGCCTCTCGTCTAATAGCTTTGTTGACGGCCCGCCTTTTTCTCCACGATATTATTTCTCTTATAATAGTAAAAATAATGATATTTTATTTACATAATGTTAAAATTTCTGTAAATCTCGGCTACGGTTAACTCTTCAAAGTTTGAAAAGTACCTATCATCTAACAATTGTCATATCGGGCATGGAAAGCCTGAAAATAACGTTTCTTGTGCGAGAACCCCAAGGTATTTTTTTTACTTTATTTTATTTGCAATATTTAATTACGACAAGTAATATTATATAGTTATTAATTTAGTGAAACGTTTACTCAATGACATATTAAAAGAAATCAAAAATGCCACTGCCTCACAAAAACCTTATTTACAGTCGGGCCTCATGACCCACTGGGAATCGTAATCTGTTCAAATAATCCCAGTAAGTAACCTAATGGATTCCGACTGGCGAGCTTTAATTAAAAGATTCCTGTACGATACTGAACTTGTTTTTTCCTTTGTTTTTATTGAAAGTTTTAAAGGTAGGCTGGTTTTTCAATTCAATTCAAATATTTTATTTGCATTTTATTTATTAATTTCTTTGATTTATTTTTTACTAGTCTATCCCCAGTGGATCCCTTTGATTGTCTGGGGCACAATTCCAAGGTCTTTGTTTCAAGGAAGTAATTAAGTAAGTACTATCTTTTGGCTGTAGGCAAATCTTTATATCCTCATTTAAAATGGATTTCCTTATATCGCGTTGTCTATAATTAATTTCCGTACTATCGATAATATTTCACTAGGTAACGCACTTGTGTTGTTGTAGGTACTTATTACTTTTGTTTGTAAGAATTACACATTTCTTGCTTGATTTTCGGCGATTTTTCCTGTCCGAAAAAGTTACGGAAAATGAGAAAAGTATGAAATGTATGAGTTTCGGTTTCGACGTACAGGAATGATCGATCAAGCAAGTCAAGTCAAAGACTTAGGACTGCAATGGTTTAATTGCTTTACATTTGGCAACTTGTTTAGAATCTCTAGGGGGGGGCAGCCACCCCTCCCTACTCCCCCTGGCGACGCCCTTGTCAACATATTGGAGATAGCCATTTAGAAATACTTAGTACCCTAACATACTCGTAACTATCCACTGTTCCATGCCGACTACACACAAAAATTTATACTTGCCTACTGCATCTCAACAGCTCTTACGATTAGTGTGAATTAATTTAAAACCAAAATATCTTTATCTTGATATACTATAAACTGTATGGAGGTACTTGTACATCTAGTTTTTCAATAAGTGAACCATATTTCAAATCCCAAACCCTTCAATACGTTCATAAGTAAATTCTGGAAAATAATGTGCAGTCAGCGATAAAATCACGGGCATCACAAGTTGGTTACTTGTCCTACAAAAACTTAGAGTTGTTGCAACGTGTAAATGGCATTACGTTCACGACCAACCTTTAAGTCCATGAATATTAATGTAAGACCATTTTATTTACAACTCAGTAGCACCACCACTTAGCTAAATGTATTAGTGCAAAGATAAAAGCTGAGTTCAAAAGGTTAGTTTAGACTTGTAAGAAAAATCGTACAAATTACATTACATTTACAGCGCTCGATTGAGTGCTTCAAATTAGCTCGTTTTACAGCTACGTAATGTAATGCAACTTGCATGATTTTACAATAATCTTTTATTTAACTTTCTCTGTTTATGAGTCAAATCTTTCAAGTTCATTTTGAGCCACTTCCAGTGGTCGTAAAGACTTTAAATTTGATTGGATAACAATGCAAGGAAGTACCGTCAGCAAAAAATATAGTCAGTAAAAAAGCTAGTATTAAACCACACACAACACACGAACACGTAACAAGAAGTTCATCATCCCATCATCATCATCCCAGCCTATATACGTCCCACTGCAGGGCACAGGCCTCCCCTCAGAATGAGAGGGCTTGGGCCATAGTTCCCACGCGGGCCCAGTGCGGATTGGGAACTTCACACACACCATTGAATTGCTTCGCAGGTTTGTGCAGGTTTCCTCACGATGTTTTCCTTCACCGCAAAGCTCGTGGTAAATTTCAAATGTAACTCCGCACATGAATTTCGAAAAACTCAGAGGTGCGAGCCGGGGTTTGAACCCACGACCCTCTACTTGAGAGGCGATGGGTCAAACCACTAGGCCACCACGGCTTACCAACAAGAAGTTATTTAAACTTATTTATACTTTAGTTCTTTTTGAGTGTATCAGTGTTTGAGTGTGAAAATGAATTAGCAAGATTTGACTCAAAAACAAAAAAAACAGCAAACAAGGCAAGTTAATTAATAAATATAAAATAAAACAGGGTGACTCCAATTTTAAATAAACTAGTAAGTTCACATCTACTTGAGCTATATCTGAATCAATTCACTTTATAATTCAAGGCGTCTACGTCTGAACTGTTATATAATTTCGTTGTTACTTGCCACCTTTAAGATACATAATATTCCACCATTAACTTACATGGTCTGTACTACGTAAGCATTGATTAAATCAGTTACGGTCTATTTAAAAATCATTTTAAATGACACCGTTTGCTAGCATTCGACCATTAGTCAAGATTTACTAAAATAATATTTTTTTAATAATAATATTAGTGTTTCATTACACTGTACCTAGATCGAAAATGAAAAACCTGCTTTATGCTCAAAATCCAAAAGTACAATCAACCATTGCTCAAAGAAAGGTTTAGTAAACTTTGATTAGGTACCTACTTCGGGACTAGGTCAATTGGTATCAAGTAGGTATCCGGTGATATTAATTATTACTATAAACTTTAAATCACAGATATCAACAAATTATATTATATACATCAAGCGACAAAAACATTTAATCAACCATTTATAATTACAACACATAATACCAACATCTATTTAATTATATTAATGCTTTATACTCGTATTATTAATTAATGTGGGTTGGAGGAATCCCATCAATCAGTAACCCGAATCCTTCATTACGCTTGGATCATGGAGAAATATGATTTAACTTTAAGGCATAAGCGGCAAATTTATCTCTCGGGACTTAAAACATTCGTTGGTATCTACTTTAACACTTCTGTGTTTAAGTTACCTCTGCATTGAGGTGGTGTCTTTTGTTATATTTACTCGTAAGTACAGTTTTAGCAAAAATAAGCTAGTTTGGTATAATATATCTAACGAGCGAAGCCGCGGGCAAAAGCTAGTATATCTAATAAAAATATGTTCATCCTAGAAATATAAATAATGACACTTGATTTTAAGAAGTTAATCGAACCCTTTTAAGGGGTTAAAATGAATCCCTCTTTCCCTTGATCACGCTACCTAATAACTTGAAAATTACTACCGATTTTATCTATCTTTTTTTTTAAGTTTTCTAATACTTTGAAGGTTCTTGCAAAAAAATAAGAAAGTTGAGCAGAAAATCAGTAAACTTAAGAAAATTTAACGACTATTGTAACCTTTTCTAATGTAACCTTAGCGCGTTAAATTACAAACTTCAATTCAAAAGGGATAATTGACCTCATCAATTTCTTTTTGATTCTGCCAAATGTCTATGCTTCAGTCGTAAATCAGTACCTACCTACATAACCCAGTTCGTTGTCGGCGTCGTATCTTGTGGTTAAATATAAATCAAAATGTTGTTCAATATCAACTGAAATATCATAAGAATTTTACCAATCTGCAAATAATTTTTTCATTATTTTCAATACGATATAAGCTCTAATTTTCCATCTTATTTACATAGTCTCAAAAACTGGTACGTTGACCTGTAATGTCATGAAATTTGCTTGTCGAAAAACACTGTCACAAAACAACTCACGGATTCCTCCCCAAAAATATTACTCATAGAACATAACGACAGAACGTGTTACACGTAATTATTGTTCTCCCAATCCCCTCGAAATAGGTACTTACCTTAGCATCAAATAGGATCTCGGTGCCTCCATTATACATTAAGCAGGCATTAGTATTAGATTACGTCGTAAAAGTCAGAGATCACGGTATTATCTAGACAAAAGGCGTCACGAGCTATACAGTATATTTCTAAAGGCTCAGTCTGAGGTGAGCATGCATGAACTCAGGTCAACGGGTATCACGTTTCTGTAATATTTAATATACTAAATAGGTACATGGCAACTAATGTCTAAATATTTATACACAATTTTTATACACAAAAAGGGCAAGTCCTTTATCAATGGTGTTTAAAGGACAACGCGTATAATTTGATACAAAATACTACATTTTCATCGCTAATTCAGTTACGTTTTTAATATTTTTACTGTCAAATAGGACGCACCCGAACGATGCATGGGTTTTGATGGTCCAAAGCATAATATATATACGGTAGGCGCACTTTTTTCTTAAGTCTCTAAAGAATTCTCATCATTGGCCTTATGGCAATTATGTCATCTATAAAAAGATGGGTTCAGCAGCGTCCATTTTTTTTTTATTCGACTGGGTGGCAAACGAGCAAGTGGGTCTCCTGATGGTAAGAGATCACCACCGCCCATAAACATCTGCAACACCAGGGGTATTGCAGATGCGTTGCCAACCTAGAGGCCTAAGATGGGATACCTCAAGCGCCAGTAATTTCACCGGCTGTCTTAACCTCCACGCCGAAACACAACAGTGCAAGCACTGCTGCTTCACGGCAGGATTAGCGAGCAAGACCTTGCACAAGGTCCTACCACCTGCAAATGATGTTGCGACACCTGTCCATGATCGTGCGACATTTAAGCGCTCTTTTGTTTTATGCCATGAATGCTTCCTGCGTTAAACGCAATGCGTTTGACGCATATCTAATCTAACCAATCACAATCCACGTAATCGAATTAAGTACTAAACATGCGTTTGCCGCTGCGCTCACCGCGTAATACAATGTTTGGTAATTAAATTATCTGATGCAAATTGATGTGGGTCAAACGCATTGCGTTAACGCAGCGTTTATCGCATAAAACAACCGCGCTTTACGCTGTGGCTTGTATGTAATGCCGATTCGGGAGCGACCGCTACGACCGCATAATTAATTGGCAAATAAGTCCAGATCAGCGACGTAGGAGGAAGAGCAGCTCGCTGAAGTCTCCGAACTCGCTTTAAAAGCTCTATGCTACGTATTTTTCATGTTTAAAACACATGTAATATTAAATTTCTTCAAAAAACTTAACCCTAATACAAACTTCAAGAACCATTATTTGTTTCATAGTTTTATTAAAGTCTTTAACTTCCTAAAAGTATATATCTGCCTTGTAAAAGACACATTTCGCTATATTTATACTTACACGTGATGTTAATAAAATGGCGTGTAATTATTATACTGAGCGGTAAAAAATCTGGTCCTCAAACGTACCTATGCAGTTATAGGTAATTTTGTATGTAGAGTGGGCTAAATTTTGTGTCGCTGAGTATATATTTCATTCACTTTCTCCTAAAAATGATGAGAGAAGCGCTTACGCGTTATGTGTAAAAATAAGGCTTTATTTCACCGGCTTTCACAAACCTTTCAAGTAGGACATTTAATGTTGAAACATTTTTAAAGCGTGACTGACACTTTTTATTCGGCATATAAAATCTAATTTACCGGGTCCTTTTCGAAGAAACTCCTTCATTTCGGGCAAGTTACAGACAAAACACGAATCCGGGTCAAGCACGAAACTTGTTCTCGCCTCGAGGGCCGCCTCTATTGATTCGAGTTTAGGGATTACCCTATTGTATTTTTTAGGATTCCGTACCCGAAGGGTGACAAATAGGACCCTGTCTTTGTTAATACACTATCCGTCTGTCTGTTACAGAACTGTATTTCAAGAACCGTAATAGATGAACAACTGAAATCTCACATTGTGTGTATTTCTATATATGCGAATCGAACGTTGGCGCACGTTTAATTTCGAACGTTTGGTATCAAACCAAAATAGTATATATCCAAGCTTTTATAGCAAATCACCAAAAAACAACTTTTACTCAAGGGGTAAGCGAAATAAAAAAATTTTTCGAAAAAAAATATACCTACAACCGAAGTTATGAGCTCCTCCTTTTTTGAAGTCGGTTTAAAGGAACATAAATCATAGTAATACTTTGAATGTACAATTGAATATTTTTTGAATTTAAACCTTTTATCTCGCTCCTCCGTATTCACATGTGCGAGACAACCAAGTCTGTGCGACATATGACATATACTTGTATTTTCAAGTCGTTTTCACGAGTTCATACTCACAGCTACAATGAGGACAGAACCATGCGTCAACCAAACGAATGACAGATTACTAAAAGACCCATTTTTTCTCTGTGCCCCTCTTAATGGCCCCAATAATTACGTACTTAGTTACGTATTCAGTAGTAGGTACTATAGAAACTAAGAAATTGACCAAGCACTTCGATTCAAACATTAAACAAATTACGAGCGTGCTGCAGCGTAGCAGTAACATTATGACGTCAACTCTATGTATTAAATATTGCAGAGCACATTAACGTGGGTACTTTTATCAAAGATACGAGTCAAACCATCCATCATTATGGATCATAATTTAGACATTTGATAGAAGCTACAGCGGAACTCACTTTGCAGTGCACATACGTACAAGCTTAACAATGACAGACCTACACACGTGTCACCTCTTGCCGTAAACAAATTGTTACAATTCGCCTCGTTTTCATCATCAACAAAGGTCCTTTAAAACACCACAATGCACTACAACTCGCCACTTGCATCCACCGTTGCCGGCACACTCGCAATGTCGTCAGTATATCTAGTGGGGTGGGAGGCCTGCCACCACTTCGTATTCCGGTTCGTGGTCGCCACTCGAGGACTTTGAAAAGGAAGTTTTATTTCCTACATTTATCCAAGTTTGTTTTTGGAAAAATTAAATATTATTATTTGAAGAATATGTGAGTCTCTATACATAAATTACTGTAATAAAAGATTACGTAGCTCGCATTAGCCAATGAGGAAAAAAAACATTTTTGTGAAAAGTTAAAAATAATCATATCTCAGAAAATAAAAAAGACAGGAAGCTGAAACTTACAGAAAATAATACTTGTCATGAGGGCTCTTATTAAAAAAATACAGTGAACGTTTGGTGAAAGGGCCGGCTACGCTCTAATCGGTTAAGTATTTATAACGGTTAAGTTTTCTTGAGATTTTTTTTTATTCGACTGGATGGCAAACGAGCAAGTGGGTCTCCTGATGGTAAGAGATCACCACCGCCCATAGACACCTGCAACACACAGGGTATTGCAGATGCGTTGCCAACCAAGAGGCCTAAGATCGGATACCTCAAGTGCCAGTAATTTCACCGGCTGTCTTACTCTAACTCTCAAGCACTGCTGCTTCACGGCAGGATTAGCGAGCAAGATGGTGGTAGCAATCCAGGCGGACCTTGCACAAGGTCCTACCACCTGCAAAAAATAATTATTAGTAATTTAAGGGGCTGTTTCACCATCCATTGATTAGCGTTAACCGACGGTTAAATGTGATGCCGTCTCCGTCTATTCGAACAAAACAAATAGAGACGGCATCACACCTAACCGCCAGTTAACAATAATCAATGGATGGTGAAACAGCCCCTAAGAGTAAATAGCAGCAGCCTAAGGTATAAAATATGCCTAAACTTGGAATATTCCGTACAAAATACGAAATCCTTAGAAAAATATTACTTATTTTTTCGTAATGGCTACAGAACCCTATTTCGGGCGTGTCGAAAACGGTCTTGGCCGGTTTTTTTTATTTAAGGCCCCTGGGTGCCCATATTAAAGTGGACCCTACCCTAAATACGAAGTTAACTTTCTTGTCAATCGCATAAAACGCGATTTAAAACTTTTTCTGCACTAAAATTTCACTTTTTATCAGCGTCACAATGTTTTTTTCACTTCACTAGCTCGAAAAACCTTTCTTTATCCTTCGAAATTTGCGTGGAAGGTCGCTTTTTACCCTCTTGGCTGGAAAGAGTTTTTGAAATGCGAACGTTATCGTGAACACGTGCCCCCTTGAAAATACATATCGACCGCTTAGCATCATCGCTTATAGTGCTTATCGTGCTGAGGCACCGACTTCGAGCTAGTAGGTACCTAGTGCTAGAAAAATATCTTCAAGGGTTTTATAGTCGGTTCAATTTTTTGTTATTTTTGGAGTCGTTTTACTTTTTTATGGAGACAAGAACGTGGATGTATTTTGAGATATTTCCATGGGATTAGAATTCTGCGATTTAGAAAAAGCCACTGGCATAAGCTAGTTAGTATAACCTGAAACTGATATAAAGAGTGTTCAATTTATTTTCTTTCCTCTACCTACTTTTCTCGCTGTCGTGAGGTGAAAAATTGTGTGTTCGATAGATATGGAAATACTAGGAATAATACCAGGAATCAGATCAAATACATTTCTTAGGAACGCTGTTTATTCAATGACAATCTGTCATAGACAATAAGAACACATCAGCTCCTTCACCCTTAGTTGGGGAACCTAAAATAAAAACATATAAGTAACAAAATTAAACAATGAATAACAGCTAGGCATCAAAAAGTAGACCATCATATTTTATACTTGACATTTCTTTTCGGTCTTAGGACAGGTTTCTTTCGGTCGGTTTATTTTCGGTTTCTGTCACAGGGAACATCAACAGGCGCAACTGTCGATTGTTCTGCTGACTCTACCTGTTGTGCTACTGGCTCTACTGGCTCTACCGGCGCAACTGTCGATTGTTCTTAGCGTTGGACGTCCACCAACGAGATGGACGGATGACATGGTTAAAGCCGCGGGTTCACGGTAGATACAATGCAAGCCGCTACCAACCGAAGCAACTGGAAGTCTGTGGGGGAGGCCTATGTCGAACAGTGGACGTCCTACGGCTGAGATGATGATGATGTCATATTTGCTGCGTGTCGCGGCACGTGTGCTGACCTGATCCTGCCGTGGCCTAAGAAAACGGACGGCAATTGCGAACCAATTAGGGGGTATATCCTGTCTGCTTAAATGAAAGCACCCACGGCTGGGCACAATTACCACGGGCTTATGAGGTTCAAAGAGAACGTTACTTGGTACAATGTTACGAGGTAGCATATTATTATTATACATTGTTTTGCTTGCTCTCAATTTTGCAACCTAGGTAGTCCAGTGGGCGGTTGTAAGGTATCTTACCATTATATCGATCGAATACCAAGCATTGAGTTCCGTAGGTCGCTATTGGTGGTGTATAATTGATGATTTTTATCGAGATCCATCCATTTCAGAGCTAAGGCTAACCTCGAGTAATCGTGGCACTTTAAGAAGAAGAAGATCGAGATCCAACTCGATTGTGACAGTTCAGCTGTTGCTCGCAGTAGGAATGCAATAATATAGGTAGCGTGTACCTACCTACAACTCAATTCAAAATTTTCAATTTTAAGTTAATATTTTAGATACCTACAGATCTATTGGAAAATGTTTTTCCATCGTATTTTGTCGGATAAGTCGTATCTTGCTGTCTCAGTTAACTTCGGTAAACTTCAGTAAGCTAGTTGAGAAAGCAACATAAATACAAACTTATCCGACAAAATCGATGGGAAAACATTATTCACTAGATGCGTAGGTACTTAAATTGATTTTGAAACGGGTCTATACTTATCGACTGGTCGAAAATTTTTAGTCCTAATGTAATGTTTGTCATAATGTAATATTTGACATAACTCTTTTTTCTCTGAAATCATATATTTTTCCGAATCGTTCTAAAACAAACCTAACCTAACCTATAGAGTTCTACAGGATGACCATTTAAAAACTTATGAAAAATGTACGGTTTTAGCGGGGAAAAAAGTTATGACTAACAATAATTATGACAAACATTACATTATGACTTATAAAAATTATAGCAGTCGAAAGGATCCTGTTTGAAACATATTACCAACTACCACGTTGTCCGTAGGTACCTAATTTAACTTATGTCATTAAAATAAACTTGAATACGTTAAGGAGATACAATAATATATATTATGTATATGTGAATTATTTTAATACCTTTACGCAACAGTTAACATTTTGTTGTGCTTACAACAGCTTTTAAACAGGGGCTTTTTTAATTCTTACCCAGTGAATTATACTTTCTGTTTGAAATGTAGATACGTACCTAGCTTTATTTGCAAGCGTTACTTCAATTTCAAAGCTCGAGCAGGGTCAAATGGCATTAAAAATGGAAACGGTTTTGATGTATTACACCTGTGCAATCTTCATTAGCATATAAAAGAATGGAAACCGGAAATCATTTTTTTTTTACTCCCATACACGGGATTTGAATGTTTAATAACAACAACCCTTTTTACAATTCGGGGCACGTATTGAATTGCAAACGTTCTCTCAATTTATAAAATTGCGTTAGGTTTATTTTGAACATATCAAAGTTATTTCGTAGATAATTTCATGTTGGGCGGCACTCATCTGCCAGTAATAGTTACCAAAATATCGCGTTACGCACAAAATCAAAGCGACTATCCCACTATAGGTACGCTGAAATTTTCCGACTAAAATTACTTACTCTGATCGGCTGTATCTCCATTAATATTTTTTGTTTGAGACTCTGGTTCACCAATGAACTTCTAGGAAATTTAATCTTTTTCTGTCTTACAAAATAGAATAATTAAATACAATAAAAGCAGTTTATTTAAGTACCATAAAGCATAACGATGCCTCATTTTGTTGAAATCGTCTAACCGTAGGCTACAAAAAGGACCAAAGAAGTAGAAATACTTACTTATAAACACATGTGCTCGAAAAACACAACCTTTCTTCGAGGTGCCAGGTAAAAAGTAGCCCACTTCTGTGACTTTTGAGTCACCGTGGTATTAGAAAATATGCCAAGTTAAATAAAATATTAAGTTATATAAAATGCTGTTAACGGGCAAATCAATTGCTATAAAAACATTTAATGAAAATATTCTGTTATTAATATTACTTGGTCGTTGGGGGTCATCCATAAATTACGTCCACGTTTAGAGGGGAGGGGTCTGGCGGCTTGTGATACGAGAACAAAATAATTGCAATTTTCATAACATTAGCTTTGACAAGGGGAGGGAGGGAATTAAAAATGGTCAAAATTAGTTTCTCATCCAACCTTGTAGTGTTGGATAGGTCTTTTAAAAAATCACGGGGTTGCTAAAACGATTTATCGATTCAGTGATTTGTTTTGCAAAATATTCAACTTTAAAGTGCAAATTTTCATTAAAATCGAGCGTCCCCCCCCCCCTCTAAAAGGAAAACTATAACGGCTAAGTTTGCTTGAGAATTATTAGTAGTTAAAGAGTAAATAGCAGCCTAAGGTATAAAATATACCTAAACTTGGAAAATTCCGTATAAAATACGAAATCCTTAGAAAAATATTAAGTGCTTATTGTTTTCGTACTGGCTACGGAACCCTATTTTGAGCGTGTCCGACACGCTCTTGGCCGGTTTTTTATAGATGGCCCCTTTCATGACGTCATATTATTTAATTTTTGTATCTGTGAGATGGCCTCGTGTACAATAGCGCTTCGATATGGAATATCGGACGGAACAGGTTCGTTAGTAAATGGCGTTCGCAGTAGTTCTTGTCACGACAACGCACTTTGATGCAATGCTTATAAGGAGGCCCATAGAGTTAGAAATGCAGGATTGGGTTTCAAAAACTTTTTTGGGATATACCTACATGGGGTTAAAAAAATCCAGTAGGTACTGTAATTGAACCTATAATAGGTACAACTACCTACTGATTACGATACAAGTGGAAAAAATATATGTATTTGTATGATAATACAATAAAGTCTTCTTAAGACTCAACTTACATACAAAAGTTAAATTTATTTTTTGAATTAAAATATTTTCCACTTGTATCATATTAGGTACCTACTAATCATAGTCTTAAACTATCGTACACGATTTTTTTTAACACCATGTATAAAATAAATAAATATCAGCGGGCCACTTGACACCAATTTGACCGTGTTATGGGTATTAGGCAACGAATAAACATACTTAAATATTTAGGTACATATTTAACACCCAAGACTCGAGACCATAATATATTTGTATTTTTCGTACAAATATCTGCCCCGACTTGGATCGAACCCGGGACCTTAAACTTTTTAGTCAGGTTCTTTAGCCACTGGGCTATCCGAAAGTCTTAAAAATCTTATTTTCGCGTAATAAAAACTATACAAGTTAATAAACAAAAATAAAGATAAAGGTTTTACTTAAAAAGTAACTATTTAGGCAAGTTCACCTACAAAAAAAAGTTTTTTATTTAATGATAAAAATAAAATTATATTTTTCTTTAAATAGTTAATTTAATTCTGTTCAATTAACTGCTAACCGTATTTGTGTTTAGCCATCAAACCTGTTTTCAGTTTTGTTTCCCGTTCATTTTACTTTTACTTAAATGAATCAGTAAGTGGTGGCAGCTTTATTGGTTTATGTAAATTGTAATTTGTTTATTTTTAAGAACCATGTACCGCTTGTGCCCAAATAAACATTAAAACATAAGTAATAAACTTAAATAATCGACAAGATAGTTACATTCTGTCCAAGCAATTTTATACATCATCATCATCATCCCAGTCCATATACGTCCCACTGTTGGGCACTTGCTCCCCTCAAAATTAGAGTTTCTAAGGCTCTATTTCCCACGAGGGTCTTCCTTCCTCATTGAACAAACGAATATTTTAACAACTTACTTATTTTAAAATATTTCCCATAAAAAAACTTTAAATTCTTGCTAAATTTCTTGAAATGATAAGAAGCGTTGAAACCTAACTAGTTCCAAACTTCCAAAGTTTTTAATTTAGCGCAGACTTAAAAGTTAATCCAAAAAACATTAGGGGGCTGTTTCACCATCCATTGATTAGCGTTAACCGACGGTTAAATGTCATGCCGTCTCCGTCTATTCGAACAAAACAAGTAGAGACGGCATCACACCTAACCGCCAGTTAACACTAATCAATGGATGGTGAAACAGCCCCTAAGTATTTTAAAAAAGAGAACATTGTTTTAAATAAAACCTTACATTTTATAAGATTATCAGGACAAATCGCAGCCCTGACAATATTCCCTTGAAGAGAGTCTACTTTGCATAATAAACACTGACGTAAGCGACACGACGCGTGCATGTCGCTTCTAGCCCACGACACGCTAACGCTCTCGTCCTACATTCACCCCCCTTCTCCGATCAACTGTCTCGACTTGACAACCATTACCTAACCAGCCGCTCTACAAACTCCTCGCTATAACACCAAATAGCTTAACCAATAACCAAACAAAAACCCTTTCTTATAAACACACCACTAAAGCTAAATATCCCGCAGAAGTTGTTTTCAAAATAGCAATATTAAAATTGCTTGATCAATACTGGCTGTTCACATTCGCTTGACGGCGATCGTCATTTAATTAATTCGATATTCGAACGCAGTAATGTGTTGTCATGTGCTCAAGTTTGTTTTTAAAAGTTTATTTGTGTAATTTGCCTGCTAACTGCTAGCATCCATTGACTTAATTAAATACTTACAAGTGATAGGTACCGTACGTTTTAATTCTTGTGCCGATTCTAAAAGTGTTGTTTATTTTTTTATGTGTTGGATTGTATCAAGGTCGATTGGATAGTGTTGTGATAAAAAGTGCAATATTCGGTAGTGAGTGATGTGTACATAAATATGTGAATGGAAAATGCTGGCTGGTGAAGAGACCAGCATCGACATAGTGCAGCGATGGCTGATGCGACGAGGTAGCGATGACGCTGAGACAGGTCACTTTTTTTTTAATTAAACTAAAACGATATTTACTGATAGACATAAAACTGTTAAATATGTGATCCTATCCTCTTAAGACCTACGTAAATTTTGATGCTAATAAGCATTTGAAACTTAATGTCGATCAGTAAAAGTTGACGTTTGCTTTTGATGTGTGGTATGTTCTAAATTTAAGACGTAGTACAGTACTTATTATGAGGCTATCTTACATTAGACGAAATCTCAATGAATATGCGCATTACTCATTCTACTTTATTTTTTTCTGAGCAAACCTTAATAACACTGTCGATATCGATTTAAGTAAGTGAATTAATTTTTAGCAAAATTGTTCTGGTTACCTCTATTTTTGGTGCATAAGCAGTGATCAATCGTTCATATTATTATTGTACTCTTAACTATACATCAAGATTCAAGTAGATCAATCTTCGAAGTAAAGTCCTTTGAAGTAAACGGATTAATAAAAATGAAAAACAAAATTTTTTCACAGGCAATTAAATTTCCATTTAACTTCGGCATCTTTATGAGCTAAATGCCAATTAATCATTCAACCGTCAGCCACAAGCGACGGCGTATTTACCCCTGCGCGATCAACTTATACCAACTGCGCTCAATACAAGGCTTAGGATTAGGAGCTTTGGCCTAATATAATAGCTCCTTTAACCTTGTGCGTACGGACGGACAACGTCACCTCCCCAGCGTGCATCTTATTCTCCCCTTTTCTTTACATTTTGTTAAAAATATTACTATGTTAAAATTTGATCCTCTACCTAGGTAAAATTTAGTATAGTAAGTACCTACACTGAAAAGTGAAAAAAGTCAGATTGATTGAACAATCGACGAGTAGGTACTTAGTAGTAAAAAGTTCCTAATAACTCAAAGAAAATATAAATAATTATTTCATAACATTAAATCGTCCAAAATATTATTATAAGACTTGATGATTAATTTTTTTTACATTTTTTCCTAAGATACAATAATACACTTTCAAGCTATTAAGCAGTCGTAAGCAGCTCAAGCACTTTTACCTCTGAAACACTTACCTACACCTGTAAAAGGAGCTAGTACTTTTCCTGCTACCGTTTTCATGGATTCACTGTTTGTATTTTTAAGCTTAAAACAGATTATTGTTTTAAGCTTAAAAATACAAACATTGAATCCATGAAAACATCCAGTGAAAAATATTTCATATTGCCCCTGGTGTTGCAGATGTTTATGGGCTTGGGCAGTAGTGACCATCAGGAGACCCACTTGCTCGTTTGCCATCCAGTAGAATAAAAAAAATACGTTAAAACATACATATGATTAGAGGCTGCTTTTCCGTCGGTTCCTATGGTTTCCTAATCGCAAATAGTCTATCAAAGAAGTATTTGCATCGATTTTAATTTATATTCACGTCCATTCGTAGGTATAATGCTTAAGCACTACTGATAAAATATTTTTTCATAAACCACTATGTTTTCGAAACACCCGTTTTGTAGACAGTACTTTCAATTATACATTTTCATAACATTTATACACATTCCTTTAGGAGTTTTATAAAAAACTGCACTCAATTTGGTTCACCCACTTGAGAGTTACTATTTCACAGACAAACTTATCTACTAATTTAAAAAAAACTTCTTTCTAATTAGCAAGTGC
>NC_133485.1:6131352-6201104 GCF_025370935.1 Choristoneura fumiferana | reverse complement strand
GCTCGTTACATTATTAGATGGTAGTTTTTACAAGACGGTAGGTACATGACACCCTGTAAGGGGAATGTCTATCTATTCAAATATTTAGTTTATAATTATTTATGACACATTTTATATACTTGTTATTTATCTTAAATAATTCATATTTAATGTCAATACAAATTTATGTTAATTTAATGTCAATTTCTTAAATTATTAAATTATATTTATCGCTTTATTTGGTACATGAACACTTATAGTTATACCTAGACAGTCAATTGTAACAATTCAGACAATTGTTAGACCTAGTGACTTACGCGTGCTAAACCACGGGTAGAGGCTAGTATAATATATTTCTATTTGTATCTGCAAGTGCGGGAGTTTGCCACGCGACGGACGCCAGCAAGAAGTTGGTCATTAAAATATTATTGCTTAAATACTTAAGTTCTTACAGGTGTGAAGGCTCATTATCGAAAGTTTAGCGTAAAATATAAAATATTACTGATAATTATTAATTAGCTCCCGATTAAATTTTGTCGCGTTTACTCTTGATTCTGATAAACTACTCTAAGGTTTTCAGTTATTTAATTAACATATGTACCTACGAGTAGATATACCTATACGTAAGACTGTGGCGTCTCAACTAAAGGATCGTGGGTTCAAATCCGGGCTCAAACCTCTGAGTTTTTCGAAATTCATATGCGAAGTTACATTTCAAATTTACCACGAGCTTTACGGTGAAGGAAAACAACGTGTGGAAATCTGCACTAATCTGCGAATCAATTCAACCCCTCTCATTTTGAGAGGTCTCTGCCCCGCAGTGAGACGTATATAGACCGCGATGATGATGATGATAATATTGAAAAATCAAAAGACTTCACTGCCAAGGTCATTCCGTGACAATGACCTATTTAGAAGGTAAGATGTCCGACCTAGAACTTTATTTATCCTTCATTTTTATAATCTTTTCATAAGCTTAGTGTTTAATGTTTATTTCAAGATAGCGACTATTTAATTTACAACCCTAGATTAAAGCCCACATTTGTTGAGTGACGTTTTAATCCTAATGAAGTACCTAATTAATAGACTAAACTGCTTTAGTATTAAAATTACTTTCTAATTCCACACCCTAAACTGGACTCTTTTACTTTGCTACTCCGCAACCCACATGTAAAACAGCGGCGTCTGTACGACGCTGTTTTCATACAAAATATTCATTCGTTAAACGTAATTTTTTTTTGAGAATGGTTGTAGTGAAGCTTTGAGATTGAACTCGTATAGAGCTAAAAAAGCGTATTAAATAGAAAAATACAGAAATAATATACCTAAACCTACCTACTCATAAACCATTTGTCCCTTTTCGTACCTAATATTTTATAAGGCTCTAATGCTATACGTACTTATCTGCGTGCGGCTCACCAAACATCATAAGTGTCTCATGTGGCATAAAATTTGTATTGGTTTGCAAACATTTTGACATTTATACTGTTGACAATCAATGCTGTAGCCCGCTGTACCATTGCTTCAACTCTTATGTGACCTTTACAAAGGTTGAGTATGACTAATCTATCCTACGCGAACAACATCTTTAATATTTCTTCCCCCGGTTCCCCTTTACTCTATCATCATCAGCCGGAAGACGTCCACTGTTGAACAAAGGCCTACCGCTTAGAACGCCACATTGAACGACAACTCGTCACTTGCATCCGCTGGCTGGCAACTCTCACACATCGTCAGTCCATCTAGTGGAAGGCCTTCCAACGCTTCGTCTTCTGGTTCGTGGTTACCACTCGAGAACTTTGTTCCCTTATCGGTTATCTGCTCTTAAGCGATGTGGCCCGCCCATTTCCACTTTAACTTGCATACTATTATACTCGTCGGTGACTAGTTCTTCGGCGAATTTCCGTATTCCGGATTCTATCGATCGCGCAAAGAAACTCTGAGCATAGCTCTCTCCATAGCTCGTTGCGTTTATTCTATATTCAAAAGAAACAGATGTTTCCAGCCTGACATAATCCACGGCAAGTGCGTAATCCAAGCATTAACGACCGAGCCGCAACTGCGCGAAAACTGCGGCATGGCGAGCGTTTTCTCTCTCCATTGCGGATGTTGCCGGGTAACTAATGAGCAGCCAGAGTCTCAACCGCGCAATGAACAAGGAAAATATTCAGCGTCGCGCGCAGTCGCGGCTAACCGTAACCGATGTCGGCGCATGGCCACATTGTGAGGTGATAACTCCTAGCCTTGTGCTAATTTTAAATATTATTATTATTTATAGTTGCGCGTCCGCAACCCGTGTTGTGTGACCATGCCTGCGACCGAATGTAGACCTTTACATTTTTGTATTCGCTAAAAACTACAGAGCTAAAAAAAAGAGTAGAAATGTCATGCGAGATAAAAGCGCGAGGTGTCTATAAAGTTAAGCGGATAGGAATGCGTAGATTCAAGACTTGTGGATATTCCCCCCAACAAAGATTCAAAGATTTTTTCAAAGATTGTTTTAAAATATATACCTATGCTTACAAGTTTTTATTTGACTTATTCTTGTGAGCCTCCCTGATGTTTTTATTTTTTAATTGATGAATGTGTACGTGTTAACATCATAACGTCATAATGGATAGATGGACCCAAGACCAGCAGTGCACATGCCTGCCCCAGCCATTGAATAGTAAAAAAAAATGTCTAATGTTTCTCATCAATAAATCTTATATAATTGTTGTTTCAATTGTGTTTGTTTACTTATTTTTGCACAATAAAGAGTTAGTTGCGCTTTTGTTAACATCATAACGTGCCAAAAACAATAAACCCCGACTAAAACGTGTATTGATATATCTTATCTTGACTACCGTTATTGAAATGATTATCTTAGTTCGTGTTAATATTGGACCAGCGTTTGTTTGCACGCATAAGTTGTTTTTTACGTTGCGTCAGAGTCAGCCGAATCAAACAAACCAACAAATGTAACTTTGTATTGACGAATATACAATAACACTAATTTTCTACAAGATGTTTTGTAATTATGAAACTGAAATCACAGCCGTACCCAAATGTATTTTTTCTTTTGTGTTAGATTTTAATATACTTCAATATACTTTTATAATTTCTACTTGATAATTAATTCTACTTGATTTCTACTTCTACTCGTACACTTGTAATTTATAGTTGTCAGAATCTAATGATACCTCATATATTGAAAACATCAAGCTGTTAGGCTACACAGAGATAGATATATATATATACGAAAAACGTAACCCTCCTCGGGCAGTCGGATAATGATTATCTGTCGTTTAGTTTCATAGTTTACTTAAACAATAAACACTAAAATATGTATAGGTAAATCCCAGCTCACCCCCTAGCTAGTGGGACCAGAAGGGATAGAAACAAATGAAAAAATGACGCTAGCAAATTATTAGAAAAATGGAGATATAATATGTCCAATAATATAACTTAATTACTTTTAGAGCAAGCTAAGCCAGAAATTATCAGTAGCAAGTGAAAACACAAAATATTAGTTCCATCCCTACTCCTCCCGCAATTCCTTCTCACCCCATTTTACGGTACATACTATTTTCTTCCAGTCCGTTTTTTTAGTCAAACAAATTGTCTCAAGGGAGAAAAGTCTCGCTTAAGCAATCAGGCTTGGTCACCGCCTCTCGTCTAATAGCTTTGTTGACGGCCCGCCTTTTTCTCCACGATATTATTTCACTTATAATAGTAAAAAATAATGATATTTTATTTACATAATGTTAAAATTTCTGGAAATCTCGGCTACGGTTAACTCTTCAAAGTTTGAAAAGTACCTATCATCTAACAATTGTCATATCGAGCATAAAAAGCCTGAAAATAACGTTTCTTGTGCGAGAACCCCAAGGTATTTTGTTTTGCTTTATTTTATTTGCAATATTTAATTATGACAAGTAATATTATATAGTTATTAATTTAGTGAAACGTTTACTCAATGACATATTAAAAGAAATCAAAAATACCACTGCCTCACAAAAACCTTATTTACAGTCGGGCCTCATGACCCACTGGGAATCGTAATCTGTTCAAATAATCCCAGTAAGTAACCTAATGGATTCCGACTGGCGAGCTTTAATTAAAAGATTCCTGTACGATACTGAACTTGTTTTTTCCTTTGTTTTTATTGAAAGTTTTAAAGGTAGGCTGGTTTTTCAATTCAATTCAAATATTTTATTTGCATTTTATTTATTAATTTCTTTGATTTATTTTTTACTAGTCTATCCCCAGTGGATCCCTTTGATTGTCTGGGGCACAATTCCAAGGTCTTTGTTTCAAGGAAGTAATTAAGTAAGTACTATCTTTTGGCTGTAGGCAAATCTTTATATCCTCATTTAAAATGGATTTCCTTATATCGCGTTGTCTATAATTAATTTCCGTACTATCGATAATATTTCACTAGGTAACGCACTTGTGTTGTTGTAGGTACTTATTACTTTTGTTTGTAAGAATTACACATTTCTTGCTTGATTTTCGGCGATTTTTCCTGTCCGAAAAAGTTACGGAAAATGAGAAAAGTATGAAATGTATGAGTTTCGGTTTCGACGTACAGGAATGATCGATCAAGCAAGTCAAGTCAAAGACTTAGGACTGCAATGGTTTAATTGCTTTACATTTGGCAACTTGTTTAGAATCTCTAGGGGGGGGCAGCCACCCCTCCCTACTCCCCCTGGCGACGCCCTTGTCAACATATTGGAGATAGCCATTTAGAAATACTTAGTACCCTAACATACTCGTAACTATCCACTGTTCCATGCCGACTACACACAAAAATTTATACTTGCCTACTGCATCTCAACAGCTCTTACGATTAGTGTGAATTAATTTAATTTAAAACCAAAATAATCTTGATATACTATAACTGTATGTAGGTACTTGTACATCTAGTTTTTCAATAAGTGAACCATATTTCAAATCCCAAACCCTTCAATACGTTCATAGTAAATTCTGGAAAATAAAGTGCAGTCAGCGATAAAATCACGGGCATCACAAGTTGGTTACTTGTCCTACAAAAACTTAGAGTTGTTGCAACGTGTAAATGGCATTACGTTCACGACCAACCTTTAAGTCCATGAATATTAATGTAAGACCATTTTATTTACAACTCAGTAGCACCACCACTTAGCTAAATGTATTAGTGCAAAGATAAAAGCTGAGTTCAAAAGGTTAGTTTAGACTTGTAAGAAAAATCGTACAAATTACATTACATTACAGCGCTCGATTGAGTGCTTCAAATTAGCTCGTTTTACAGCTACGTAATGTAATGCAATGCATTATTTTACAATGAACTTTATTTAACTTTCTCTGTTTATGATCAAATCTTTCAAGTTCATTTTGAGGCAGTGGTCGTAAAGACTTTAATTTGATTGGGATAAAATGCAAGTCGTCAGCAAAAAATATAGTCAGTAAAAAGCTAGTAATAAAACACACGAACACGTAACAAGAAGTTCATCATCCCATCATCATCATCCCAGCTATATACGTCCCACTGCAGGGCACGGCCTCCCCTCAGAATGAGAGCTTGGCCATATTCACGCGGGCCCAGTGCGAATTGGGAACTTCACACACACCATTGAATTGCTTCGCAGGTTTGTGCAGGTTTCCTCACGATGTTTTATTTAACTTTCTCTGTTTATGAGTCAAATCTTTCAAAGTAATTTTGAGCCACTTCCAGTGGTCGTAAAGACTTTAAATTTGATTGGATAACAATGCAAGGAAGTACCGTCAGCAAAAAATATAGTCAGTAAAAAAGCTAGTATTAAAACACACACAACACACGAACACGTAACAAGAAGTTATTTAAACTTATTTATACTTTAGTTCTTTTTGAGTGTATCAGTGTTTGAGTGTGAAAATGAATTAGCAAGATTTGACTCAAAAACAAAAAAACAAACACAAGGCAAGTTAATTAATAAATATGAAATAAAACAGGGTGACTCCAATTTTAAATAAACTAGTAAGTTCACATCTACTTGAGCTATATCTGAATCAATTCACTTTATAATTCAAGGCGTCTACGTCTGAACTGTTATATAATTTCGTTTTTACTTGCCACCTTTAAGATACATAATATTGCCACCATTAACTTACATGGTCTGTACTACGTAAGCATTGATTAAATCAGTTACGGTCTATTTAAAAATCATTTTAAATGACACCGTTTGCTAGCATTCGACCATTAGTCAAGATTTACTAAAATAATATTTTTTTAATAATAATATTAGTGTTTCATTACACTGTACCTAGATCGAAAATGAAAACCTGCTATTTATGCTCAAAATCCAAAAGTACAATCAACCATTGCTCAAAGAAAGGTTTAGTAAACTTTGATTAGGTACCTACTTCGGGACTAGGTCAATTGGTATCAAGTAGGTATCCGGTGATATTAATTATTACTATAAACTTTAAATCACAGATATCAACAAATTATATTATATACATCAAGCGACAAAAACATTTAATCAACCATTTATAATTACAACACATAATACCAACATCTATTTAATTATATCAATGCTTTATACTCGTATTATTAATTAATGTGGGTTGGAGGAATCCCATCAATCAGTAACCCGAATCCTTCATTACGCTTGGATCATGGAGAAATATGATTTAACTTTAAGGCATAAGAGGCAAATTTATCTCTCGGGACTTAAAACATTCGTTGGTATCTACTTTAACACTTCTGTGTTTAAGTTACCAGAGCGAAGCCGCGGGCAAAAGCTAGTATATCTAATAAAAATATGTTCATCCTGGAAATATAAAATAATGACACTTGATTTTAAGAAGTTAATCGAACCCTTTTAAGGGGGTTAAAATGAATCCCTCTTTCCCTTGATCACGCTACCTAATAATTTTTTTTATTATTACTACCGATTTTATCTATCTTTTTTTTTAAGTTTTCTAATACTTTGAAGGTTCTTGCAAAAAAATAAGAAAGTTGAGCAGAAAATCAGTAAACTTAAGAAAATTTAACGACTATTGTAACCTTTTCTAATGTAACCTTAGCGCGTTAAATTACAAACTTCAATTCAAAAGGGATAATTGACCTCATCAATTTCTTTTTGATTCTGCCAAATGTCTATGCTTCAGTCGTAAATCAGTACCTACCTACATAACCCAGTTCGTTGTCGGCGTCGTATCTTGTGGTTAAATATAAATCAAAATGTTGTTCAATATCAACTGAAATATCATAAGAATTTTACCAATCTGCAAATAAAATTTTCATTATTTTCAATACGATATAAGCTCTAATTTTCCATCTTATTTACATAGTCTCAAAAACTGGTACGTTGACCTTGAATGTCATGAAATTTGCTTGTTGAAAAACACTGTCACAAAATAACTCACGGATTCCTCCCCAAAAATATTACTCATAGAACAAAACGACAGAACGTGTTACACGTAATTATTGTTCTCCCGATCCCCTCGAAATAGGTACTTACCTTAGCATCAAATAGGATCTCGGTGCCTCCATTATACATTAAGCAGGCATTAGTATTAGATTACGTCGTAAAAGTCAGAGATCACGGTATTATCTAGACAAAAGGCGTCACGAGCTATACAGTATATTTCTAAAGGCTCAGTCTGAGGTGAGCATGCATGAACTCAGGTCAACGGGTATCACGTTTCTGTAATATTTAATATACTAAATAGGTACATGGCAACTAATGTCTAAATATTTATACACAATTTTTATACACAAAAAGGGCAAGTCCTTTATCAATGGTGTTTAAAGGACAACGCGTATAATTTGATACAAAATACTACATTTTCATCGCTAATTCAGTTACGTTTTTTAATATTTTTACTGTCAAATAGGACGCACCCGAACGATGCATGGGTTTTGATGGTCCAAAGCATAATGCATATATTATTACGGTAGGCACACTTTTTTCTTAAGTCTCTAAAGAATTCTCATCATTGGCCTTATGGCAATTATGTCATCTATAAAAAGATGGGTTCAGCAGCGTCCATTTTTTTTTTATTCGACTGGGTGGCAAACGAGCAAGTGGGTCTCCTGATGGTAAGAGATCACCACCGCCCGTAAACATCTGCAACACCAGGGGTATTGCAGATGCGTTGCCAACCTAGAGGCCTAAGATGGGATACCTCAAGTGCCAGTAATATCAGCGGCTGTCTTACTCTCCGCGCCGAAACACAACAGTGCAAGCACTGCTGCTTCACGGCAGGATTAGCGAGCAAGACCTTGCACAAGGTCCTACCACCTGCAAATGATGTTGCGACACCTGTCCATGATCGTGCGACATTTAAGCGCTCTTTTGTTTTATGCCATGAATGCTTCCTGCGTTAAACGCAATGCGTTTGACGCATATCTAATCTAACCAATCACAATCCACGTAATCGAATTAAGTACTAAACATGCGTTTGCCGCTGCGCTCACCGCGTAATACAATGTTTGGTAATTAAATTATCTGATGCAAATTGATGTGGGTCAAACGCATTGCGTTAACGCAGCGTTTATCGCATAAAACAACCGCGCTTTACGCTGTGGCTTGTATGTAATGCCGATTCGGGAGCGACCGCTACGACCGCATAATTAATTGGCAAATAAGTCCAGATCAGCGACGTAGAGGGAGAGCAGCTCGCTGAAGTCTCCGAACTCGCTTTAAAAGCTCTATGCTACGTATTTTTCATGTTTAAAACACATGTAATATTAAATTTCTTCAAAAAACTTAACCCTAATACAAACTTCAAGAACCATTATTTGTTTCATAGTTTTATTAAAGTCTTTAACTTCCTAAAAGTATATATCTGCCTTGTAAATATACATTTAAAGACACATTTCGCTATATTTATACTTACACGTGATGTTAATAAAATGGCGTGTAATTATTATACTGAGCGGTTAAAAATCTGGTCCTCAAACGTACCTATGCAGTTATAGGTAATTTTGTATGTAGAGTGGGCTAAATTTTGTGTCGCTGAGTATATATTTCATTCACTTTCTCCTAAAAATGATGAGAGAAGCGCTTACGCGTTATGTGTAAAAATAAGGCTTTATTTCACCGGCTTTCACAAACCTTTCAAGTAGGACATTTAATGTTGAAACATTTTTAAAGCGTGACTGACACTTTTTATTCGGCATATAAAATCTAATTTACCGGGTCCTTTTCGAAGAAACTCCTTCATTTCGGGCAAGTTACAGACAAAACACGAATCCGGGTCAAGCACGAAACTTGTTCTCGCCTCGAGGGCCGCCTCTATTGATTCGAGTTTAGGGATTACCCTATTGTATTTTTTAGGATTCCGTACCCGAAGGGTGACAAATAGGACCCTGTCTTTGTTAATACACTATCCGTCTGTCTGTTACAGAACTGTATTTCAATAACCGTAATACATGAACAACTGAAATTTCACATTGTGTGTATTTCTATATATGCGAATCGAACGTTGGCGCACGTTTAATTTCGAACGTTTGGTATCAAACCAAAATAGTATATATCCAAGCTTTTATAGCAAATCACCAAAAAACAACTTTTACTCAAGGTGTAAGCGAAATAAAAAAGTTTTCGAAAAAAAATATACTACAACCGAAGTTATGAGCTTCTTCTTTTTTGAAGTCGGTTTAAAAGAACACGCTTAGTAATACTTTGAATGTACAATTGAATATTTTTTGAATTTAAACCTTTTATCTTGCTCCTCCGTATTCACATGTGCGAGACAACCAAGTCTGTGCGACATATTACATATACCTGTATTTTCAAGTCGTTTTCAAACTATATACGAGTACATACTCACAGCTACAATGAGGACAGAACCATGCGTAAACCAAACGAATGACAGATTACCCATTTTTTCTCTGTGCCCCTCTTAATGGCCCCAATAATTACGTACTTAGTTACGTATTCAGTAGTAGGTACTATAGAAACTAAGAAATTGACCAAGCACTTCGATTCAAACATTAAACAAATTACGAGCGTGCTGCAGCGTAGCAGTAACATTATGACGTCAACTCTATGTATTAAATATTGCAGAGCACATTAACGTGGGTACTTTTATCAAAGATACGAGTCAAACCATCCATCATTATGGATCATAATTTAGACATTTGATAGAAGCTACAGCGGAACTCACTTTGCAGTGCACATACGTACAAGCTTAACAATGACAGACCTACACACGTGTCACCTCTTGCCGTAAACAAATTGTTACAATTCGCCTCGTTTTCATCATCATCATTAGTCGGAAGACGTCCACTGCTGAACAAAGGTCCTTTAAAACACCACAATGCACTACAACTCGCCACTTGCATCCACCGTTTGCCGGCACACTCGCAATGTCGTCAGTATATCTAGTGGGGTGGGAGGCCTGCCACCACTTCGTATTCCGGTTCGTGGTCGCCACTCGAGGACTTTGAAAAGGAAGTTTTATTTCCTACATTTATCCAAGTTTTTTTGGAAAAATAAAATATTATTTAAAGAATATATGAGTCTCTATACATAAATTACTGTAATAAAAGATTACGTAGCTCGCATTAGCCAATGAGGAAAAAAAACATTTTTGTGAAAAGTTAAAAATAATCATATCTCAGAAAATAAAAAAGACAGGAAGCTGAAACTTACAGAAAATAATACTTGTCATGAGGGCTCTTATTAAAAAAAATACAGTGAACGTTTGGTGAAAGGGCCGCATAACGGTTAAGTTTTCTTGAGATTTTTTTTTTATTCGACTGGATGGCAAACGAGCAAGTGGGTCTCCTGATGGTAAGAGATCACCACCGCCCATAGACACCTGCAACACACAGGGTATTGCAGATGCGTTGCCAACCAAGAGGCCTAAGATGGGATACCTCAAGTGCCAGTAATTTCACCGGCTGTCTTACTCTAACTCTCAAGCACTGCTGCTTCACGGCAGGATTAGCGAGCAAGATGGTGGTAGCAATCCAGGCGGACCTTGCACAAGGTCCTACCACCTGCAAAAAATAATTATTAGTAGTTTAAGGGGCTGTTTCACCATCCATTGATTAGCGTTAACCGACGGTTAAATGTGATGCCGTCTCCGTCTATTCGAACAAAACAAATAGAGACGGCATCACACCTAACCGCCAGTTAACAATAATCAATGGATGGTGAAACAGCCCCTAAGAGTAAATAGCAGTCTAAGGTATAAAATATGCCTAAACTTGGAATATTCCATTCAAAATACGAAATCCTTAGAAAAATATTACTTATTTTTTTCGTAATGGCTACAGAACCCTATTTCGGGCGTGTCGGACACGCTCTTGGCCGGTTTTTTTTTATTTAAGGCCCCTGGGTGCCCATATTAAAATGGACCCTACCGTAAATACGAAGTTAACTTTCTTGTCAATCGCTTAATACGCGATTTAAAACTTTTTCTGCACTAAAATTTCACTTTTTATCAGCGTCACAATGTTTTTTTCACTTCACTTGCTCGAAAAACCTTTCTTTATCCTTCGAAATTTGCGTGGAAGGTCGCTTTTTACCCTCTTGGCTGGAAAGAGTTTTTGAAATGCGAACGTTATCGTGAACACGTGCCCCCTTGAAAATACATATCGACCGCTTAGCATCATCGCTTATAGTGCTTATCGTGCTGAGGCACCGACTTCGAGCTAGTAGGTACCTAGTGCTAGAAAAATATCTTCTAGGGTTTTATAGTCGGTTCAATTTTTTGTTATTTTTTTGGAGTCGGTTTTACTTTTTTATGGAGACAAGAACGTGGATGTATTTTGAGATATTTCCATGGGATTAGAATTCTGCGATTTAGAAAAAGCCACTGGCATAAGCTAGTTAGTATAACCTGAAACTGATATAAAGAGTGTTCAATTTATTTTCTTTCCTCTACCTACTATTTTTCTCGCTGTCGTGAGGTGAAAAATTGTGTGTTCGATAGATATGGAAATACTAGGAATAATACCAGGAATCAGATCAAATACATTTCTTAGGAACGCTGTTTATTCAATGACAATCTGTCATAGACAATAAGAACACATCAGCTCCTTCACCCTTAGTTGGGGAACCTAAAATAAAAACATATAAGTAACAAAATTAAACAATGAATAACAGCTAGGCATCAAAAGTAGGACCATCATATTTTATACTTGACATTTCTTTTCGGTCTTAGGACAGGTTTCTTTCGGTCGGTTTATTTTCGGTTTCTGTCACAGGGAACATCAACAGGCGCAACTGTCGATTGTTCTGCTGACTCTACCTGTTGTGCTACTGGCTCTACTGGCTCTACCGGCGCAACTGTCGATTGTTCTTAGCGTTGGACGTCCACCAACGAGATGGACGGATGACATGGTTAAAGCCGCGGGTTCACGGTAGATACAATGCAAGCCGCTACCAACCGAAGCAACTGGAAGTCTGTGGGGGAGGCCTATGTCGAACAGTGGACGTCCTACGGCTGAGATGATGATGATGTCAGCGCTGCTGACGACAAAGGCACACTGAACGGTGCGTGTCGCGGCACGTGTGCTGACCTGATCCTGCCGTGGCACAAGAAAACGGACGGCAATTGCGAACCAAATAGGGGGTATATCCTGTCTGCTTAATTGAAAGCACTCACGGCTGGGCACAATTACCACGGGCATATGAGGTTCAAAGAGAACGTTACTTGGTACAATGTTACGAGGTAGCATAATTATTATTATACATTGTCTTAATGCTTGCTCTCAATTTTGCAACCTAGGTAGTCCAGTGGGCGGTTGAAAGGTATCTTACCATTATATCGATCGAATACCAAGCATTGAGTTCCGTAGGTCGCTATTGGTGGTGTATAATTGATGATTTTTATCGAGATCCATCCATTTCAGAGCTAAGGCTAACCTCGAGTAATCGTGGCACTTTAAGAAGAAGAAGATCGAGATCCAACTCGATTGTGACAGTTCAGCTGTTGCTCGCAGTAGGAATGCAATAATATAGGTAGCGTGTACCTACAACTCAATTCAAATTTTAAATTTTAAGTTAATATTTTAGATACCTACAGATCTATTGGAAAATGTTTTTCCATCGTATTTTGTCGGATAAGTTCGTATCTTGCTGTCTCAGTTAACTTCGGTAAACTTCAGTAAGCTAGTTGAGAAAGCAACATAAATACAAACTTATCCGACAAAATCGATGGAAAAACATTATTCACTAGATGTGTAAGTACTTAACTTGATTTTGAAACGGGTCTATACTTATCGACTGGTCGAAAATTTTTAGTCCTAATGTAATGTTTGTCATAATGTAATATTTGACATAACTCTTTTTTCTCTGAAATCATATATTTTTCCGAATCGTTCTAAAACAAACCTAACCTAACCTATAGAGTTCTACAGGATGACCATTTAAAAACTTATGAAAAATGTACGGTTTTAGCGGGGAAAAAAGTTATGACTAACAATAATTATGACAAACATTACATTATGACTTATAAAATTATAGCAGTCGAAAGGATCCTGTTTGAAACATATTACCTACTACACGTTGTCCGGTAGGTACCTAATTTAACTTATTTCATTAAAATAAACTTGAATACATTAAGGAGTTATAATAATATATATTATGTAGGTGCCTATTATGTGAATTATTTTAATACCTTCACGCAACAGTTAAACATTTTGTTGTGCTTACAACAGCTTTTAAACAGGGGATTTTTTAATTCTTACCCAGTGAATTATACTTTCTGTTTGAAATGTAGATACATAGCTTTATTTGCAAGCGTTACTTCAATTTCAAAGCTCGAGCAGGGTCAAATGGCATTAAAAATGGAAACGGTTTTGATGTATTACACCTGTGCAATCTTCATTAGCATATGAAAGAATGGAAACCGGAAATCAATTTTTTTTTTACTCTCGTACACGGGATTTGAATGTTTAATAACAACAACCCTTTTTACAATTCAGGGCACGTATTGAATTGCAAACGTTCTCTCAATTTATAAAATTGCGTTAGGTTTATTTTGAACATATCAAAGTTATTTCGTAGATAATTTCATGTTGAGCGGCACTCATCTGCCAGTAATAACCAAAATATCGCGTTACGCACAAAATCAAAGCGACTATCCCAACTATAGGTACGCTGAAATTTTCCGACTAAAATTACTTACTCTGATCGGCTGTATCTCCGTTAATATTTTTTGTTTGAGACTCTGGTTCACCAATGAACTTCTAGGAAATTTAATCTTATTCTGTCTTACAAAATAGAATAATTAAATACTTACAATAAAAGCAGTTTATTTAAGTACCATAAAGCATAACTACATCTAACGATGCCTCATTTTGTTGAAATTCGTCTAACCGTAGGCTACAAAAAGGACCAAAGAAGTAGAAATACTTACTTATAAACACATGTGCTCGAAAAACACAACCTTTCTTCGAGGTGCCAGGTAAAAAGTAGCCCAACTTCTGTGACTTTTGAGTCACCGTGGTATTAGAAAATTTGCCAAGTTAAATAAAATATTAAGTTATATAAAATGCTGTTAACGGGCAAATCAATTGCTATGAAAAAAAAATCATGAAAATATTCTGTTATTAAAATTACTTGGTCGTTGGGGTCATCCATAAATTACGTCCACGTTTAGAGGGGGAGTGGTCTGGCGGCTTGTGGTACGAGAACAAAATAATTGCAATTTTCATAACATTAGCTTTGACAAGGGGAGGGAGGGAATTAAAAATGGTCAAAATTAGTGTGACTTAATTTTTAGGGTTCCGGAGCCAAAATAGCAAAAACGGTATCCTTATAGTTTCGCCATATCTGTCTGTCTGTCTGTCTGTCTGTCCTTCCGCGGCTTTTCTCAGGGACTATCAATGCTAGAAAGCTGTAATTTGGCACGAATATGTATGTAAACTATGCCAACAAAATGGTACAATAAAAAATTGAAAAGAAAAAATTTTTAGTGTACCTCCCATAGACGTAAAGTGGGGGTGATTTTTTTTCTCATCCAACCTTGTAGTGTGGGGTATCGTTGGATAGGTCTTTTAAAAACATCACGGGGTTGCTAAAACGATTTATCGATTCAGTGATTTGTTTGCAAAATATTCAACTTTAAAGTACAAATTTTCATTAAAATCGAGCGTCCCCCCCCCCTCTAAAAGGAAAACTATAACGGCTAAGTTTGCTTGAGAATTATTAGTAGTTAAAGAGTAAATAGCAGCCTAAGGTACAAAATATACCTAAACTTGGAAAATTCCGTATAAAATACGAAATCCTTAGAAAAATATTAAGTGCTTATTGTTTTCGTACTGGCTACGGAACCCTATTTTGAGCGTGTCCGACACGCTCTTGGCCGGTTTTTTATAGATGGCCCCTTTCATGACGTCATATTATTATAAATTTTGTATCTGTGAGATGGCCTCGTGTACAATAGCGCTTCGATATGGCATATCGGACGGAACAGGTTCGTTAGCAAATGGCGTACGCAGTAGTTCTTGTCACGACAACGCACTTTGATGCAATGCTTATAAGGAGGCCCATAGAGTTAGAAATGCAGGATTGGGTTTCAAAAACTTTTTTGGGATATACCTACATGGGGTTAAAAAAAATCCAGTAGGTACTGTAATTTAACCTATAATAGGTACAACTACCTACTGATTACGATACAAGTGGAAAAAATGATATATGTATTGTATGATAATACAATAAAGTCTTCTTAAGACTCAACTTACATACAAAAGTTAAATTTATTTTTTGAATTAAAATATTTTTCCACTTGTATCATATTAGGTACCTACTAATCATAGTCTTAAACTATCGTACACGATTTTTTTAACACCATGTATAAAATAAATAAATATCAGCGGGCCACTTGACACCAATTTGACCGTGTTATGGGTATTAGGCAACGAATAAACATACTTAAATATTTAGGTACATATTTAACACCCAAGACTCGAGACCATAATATATTTGTATTTTTCGTACAAATATCTGCCCCGACTTGGGATCGAACCCGGGACCTTAAACTTTGTAGTCAGGTTCTTTAGCCACTGGGCTATCCGAAAGTCATAAAAATCTTATTTTCGCGTAATAAAAACTATACAAGTTAATAAACAAAAATAAAGATAAAGGTTTTACTTAAAAAGTAACTATTTAGGCAAGTTCACCTACAAAAAAAAGTTTTTTATTTAATGATAAAAATAAAATGATATTTTTTTTTAAATAGTTAATTTAATTTTGTTCAATTAACTGCTAACCGTATTTGTGTTTAGCCATCAAACCTGTTTTCAGTTTTGTTTCCCGTTCATTTTACTTTTACTTAAATGAATCAGTAAGTGGTGGCAGCTTTATTGGTTTATGTAAATTGTAATTTGTTTATTTTTAAGAACCATGTACCGCTTGTGCCCAAATAAACATTAAAACATAAGTAATAAACTTAAATAATCGACAAGATAGTTACATTCTGTCCAAGCAATTTTATACATCATCATCATCATCCCAGTCCATATACGTCCCACTGTTGGGCACTTGCTCCCCTCAAAATTAGAGTTTCTAAGGCTCTATTTCCCACGAGGGTCTTCCTTCCTCATTGAACAAACGAATATTTTACCAACTTACTTATTATAAAATATTTTCCCATAAAAAAAACTTTAAATTCTTGCTAAATTACTTGAAAGGATAAGAAGCGTTGAAACCTAACTAGTTCCAAACTTCCAAAGTTTTTAATTTAGCGCAGACTTAAAAGTTAATCCAAAAAACATTAGGGGCTGTTTCACCATCCATTGATTAGCGTTAACCGACGGTTAAATTTCATGCCGTCTCCGTCTATTCGAACAAAACAAGTAGAGACGGCATCACACCTAACCGCCAGTTAACACTAATCAATGGATAGTGAAACAGCCCCTAAGTATTTAAAAAAAGAAAACATTGTTTTAAATAAAACCTTACATTTTATACGATTATCAGGACAAATCGCAGCCCTGACAATATTCCCTTGAAGAGAGTCTACTTTGCATAATAAACACTGACGTAAGCGATACGACGCGTGCATGTCGCTTCTAGCCCACGACACGCTAACGCTCTCGTCCTACATTCACCCCCCTTCTCCGATCAACTGTCTCGACTTGACAACCATTACCTAACCAGCCGCTCTACAAACTCCTCGCTATAACACCAAATAGCTTTACCAATAACCAAACAAAAACACTTTCTTATAAACACACCACTAAAGCTAAATATCCCGCAGAAGTTGTTTTCAAAATAGCAATATTAAAATTGCTTGATCAATACTGGCTGTTCACATTCGCTTGACGGCGATCGTCATTTAATTAATTCGATATTCGAACGCAGTAATGTGTTGTCATGTGCTCAAGTTTGTTTTTAAAAGTTTATTTGTGTAATTTGCCTGCTAACTGCTAGCATCCATTGACTTAATTAAATAAAATACAAGTGATAGGTACCGTACGTTTTAATTCTTGTGCCGATTCTAAAAGTGTTGTTTATTTTTTTATGTGTTGGATTGTATCAAGGTCGATTGGATAGTGTTCTGATAAAAAGTGCAATATTCGGTAGTGAGTGATGTGTACATAAATATGTGAATGGAAAATGCTGGCTAGTGAAGAGACCAGCATCGACATAGTGCAGCGATGGCTGATGCGACGAGGTAGCGATGACGCTGAGACAGGTCACTTTTTTTTTAATTAAACTAAAACGATATTTACTGATAGACATACAACTGTTAAAATATGTGATCCTATCCTCTTAAGACCTACGTCAAATTTTGATGCTAATAAGCATTTGAAACTTAATGTCGATCAGTAAAAGTTGACGTTTGCTTTTGATGTATGGTATGTTCTTAATTTAAGACGTAGTACAAGACTTATTATGAGGCTCTCAAATCTCAATGAATATAGGCATTACTTACTCATTCTACTTTGACTTTTTCTGAGCAAACCTTAATAACACTGTCGATATCGATTTAAGTAAGTGAATTAATTTTTAGCAAAATTGTTCTGGTTACCTCTATTTTTGGTGCATAAGCAGTGATCAATCGTTCATTTATTGTACTCTTAACTATACATCAAGATTCAAGTAGATCAATCTTCGAATTAAAGTCCTTTTCGGATTAATAAAAATGAAAAACAAATTTTTTTCACAGGCAATTAAATTTCCATTAACTTCGGCATCTTTATGAGCTAAATGCCAATTAATCATTCAACCGTCAGCCACAAGCGACGGCGTATTTACCGTGGCGCGATCAACTTATACCAACTTCGCTCAATACAAGGCTTAGGATTAGGAGCTTTGGCCTAATATAATAGCTCCTTTAACCTTGTGCGTACGGACGGACAACGTCACCTCCCCAGCGTGCATCTTATTCTCCCCTTTTCTTTACATTTTGTTAAAAAGATATTACTATGTTAAAATTTGATCCTCTACCTAGGTAAAAATTTAGTATAGTAAGTACCTACACTGAAAAGTGAAAAAAAGTCAGATTGATTGAACAATCGACGAGTAGGTACTTAGTAGTAAAAAGTTCCTAATAACTCAAAGAAAATATAAATAATTATTTCATAACATTAAATCGTCCAAAATATTATTATAAGACTTGATGATTAATTTTTTTACATTTTTTCCTAAGATACAATAATACACTTTCAAGCTATTAAGCAGTCGTAAGCAGCTCAAGCACTTTTACCTCTGAAACACTTACCTACACCTGTAAAAGGAGCTAGTACTTTTCCTGCTACCGTTTTCATGGATTCACTGTTTGTATTTTTAAGCTTAAAACAATAATCTGTTTTAAACTTAAAAATACAAACATTGAATCCATGAAAACATCCAGTGCTAAATATTTCATATTGCCACTGGTGTTGCAGATGTTTATGGGCTTGGGCAGTAGTGATCTCTTACCATCAGGAGACCCACTTGCTCGTTTGCCATCCAGTCGAATAAAAAAATACGTTAAAACATACATATGATTAGAGGCTGCTTTTCCGTCGGTTCCTATGGTTTCCTAATCGCAAATAGTCTATCAAAGAAGTATTTGCATCGATTTTAATTTATATTCACGTCCATTCGTAGGTATAATGCTTAAGCACTACTGATAAAATATTTTTTCATAAACCACTATGTTTTCGAAACACCCGTTTTGTAGACAGTACTTTCAATTATAAATTTTCATTACATTTACACACACATTCCTTTAGGAGCTTAATAAAAAACTGCACTCAATTTGGTTCACCCACTTGAGAGTTACTGTTTCACAGACAAACTTATGTACTAATTTAAAAAAACATTCTTTCTAATTAGCAAGTGCACCTAAAGAAAATTCAATCACTAACTCGAACCAGTATCGGATATGTATAGGTAAAACCACTTTGACTACGCTTCGTATCTCCATCGTCTAACTCTAACAGTTAATTAACAACAGTATACTAACACTTTTGTAGAATCAGCATCAAAAGTAGCGGATCACTTTTTTTACTTTGGGCGACGGTAATCGTTTACCATCAGGCGATCCGTTCGCTCGTTTGCCCCCCTATACCATAAAAAAATGAACTCATTTATCAATCTTGTATGGAAGTACCTGGCTGTAAAACGACGAAGTAAATAAGTGTGCAGCTACTTTTGATGCTGACGACCGTACTAAAAAAAATCTACACTGACTGGTAAGAAGATCTGTGTGCTATGTGCAAATCCGTGCTAAAACTAATATGTCAAATACCCGAAAGGCGAGAAACGAACCCTGTTAATGTCTCTCCTTCTGTCTGTTTATCCTTCACAGGGCCATGTAGGTAATTCAAGAATTGTAATAGAAAGATAGATGAAATTTATACATAATTGGTATTTCTAGTGCCGCTAGTAATTGCATATTAAAATTAAGGTGCTCCCAACTAAACCATATAAAACCCCGCACTGCTAACATCGGATTTTAATGAATACAAGCATTTAAAGCGTAATATTTTATTATGACATGACCTACTTAAAATCGGTACGAAACAGTGCGCAAGACCGACTCTTACCTGGCAAGTTTTTATTTTAAATGTTTTCACTTGCACGTTTTTAGACGGGAATACAATAAAAATTTTGATTAGAGAGTGTGAGTGATAACTTGCTCCGTCCGAGTGAGATGTAATCCCAATACCGAAGTTAGGTCATCAAGATAGTTATTCCAGTCTGTTATGAATATAAACTTTATTTATATAACTGACCTCGCACAACTCACGAATATTATGTTTATGTCGCAACGCTGTAAAGCTAATAGGACGAGTATTTAGTATTTCATGCATAACCAGTAGTGATTCTTGTTTTATCGTTACAACAGCGTAGGGTAACCATGAAAATACAATAATTTTAAATTCTCTAATAAATAATTAGAAATTGCGTTTTCACAGTTCCATACGGATTAGATTTCGTTTTACATCGTTTTACATTAGTTTTTTAGTCCGTAATTACATATTTCAGTAGGCTGCGTTTGCCATCGTCCACAGTAAAATAATATACAGTAGGCTGCTTGCCTCGTCCCAAATGCCGGCAATCGTCTAGACTATGCTAGACATTGAAATTGTGTCAGAATTGTCACAAACAAGTAGGTAAAAAAACGATTATATTTACTCGCAGTTTCGCACGCATAGGTAAACCATTAGCCTTGTGCACATAAGTAAATTGTATAAAATTCGGGAATGTGCAAAAATTTCCAAAGTACTTAATTCCTAAAAATTGCATCGTGAATTTAACCAACGATGCATACTCGTAAAAGAACTCGCGTCACATGTCATAGTTCTCATCTTAGCGATTGAAATTTTGGAATTTTGAACGATTCGAGAACGATGGGAGAAGCTTAAATATTATTCCAGACATCCTGCTTTGGGGTAAACATTCAGCGTTTTTGCGGCGTTTTTTTTTTCGTTATTACCGTTTCGGCAATCACTATTGAAAGAGATGATGGTCGTGGTTATATTTTTGTCAAAACTAAAGACAATACCGATCCTAAATCTTGCGTGATCAAAATTTTTGCAACTTGTCCTTCCGTTGTGCTAATAAACGTGGAATGGTAATGACGTTTAACCGACCGGTTGAAACGCTCGAATTCACCCTCTGCACGCACGATTTCCCAAAATAACATTGACATTGTTATGGTATTGATGGCATAAAGCACTTGCTTCCCTTAGTCTGTCATTTAAATATAATATCACTTTTTTTTATTGGATAAATAAGAAAAACAGAAAACATTAAGTAATAATTAGAATAAAACTATCCGAAACATAACATAAACCTACATAAAAGTCACTTTATAATTTACGCGGTCTTTTGCGTACAATTTTTTTAGGGTAACTTTGTCCGTATTGTTTTTTTTGTTTACTGCGGTTTTATTTTCCCCGCCCGCTCTAATACAGGTGTTTATGCAAATGCCCCGAGTAGCTACCCAGCGTTTAGTGGAAGTCCTGAGTACTCCCGCTTACTGCTTCTTTCGATTAGTTTTCTGAGTTCACTGATTTTGTAGTTTCATAGACAAAATGGCAGATTCGAATACTTATGTACCTACCTATGGTTCTTAAAGTCTTGAAGATATTAAGCATGTCGGACAAAAGTCTACTTCAGATATTTTTTCAAACATTCCCTGGTTATCCTGTTTATTAAGTAACATTCCTCATTTTCTCTGAACGCCAATGCGCCCCTAAAAAAAAAACCTTTAAAAACACGCCCACAACGGGGTGTTATCGCCCACATTGAGAACTTATGGTATACAGTCACCTGCATTGATATATGCCAGAGCAGAGCGTGCAAAAATATCTAACACGTCATACCGGCCCTTGAAATAGAGCCCTATCAGATATTTATGCACGCTTAGTTGTGTCAGATATTGTTGGTAGGCAAACCCTCGCAGATCTTCGTTGACCCCTGAGTGATATAGATCACTTTATGACTGGTCTAATTGATAGTTTTGTTGGCAGGCAGCTCGAGCGGGTCGCCGGGCGCGCGCGCCGGCCGCCGCTCGTCCCTTGCGCTCACGCCGGAGGACGAGCCGCTTGTAGACGTCACCGTAAGTACGCGCCTACATCTACTATACGTCTAAACCCACACACTTGTAAATGTACTTATCTATGAGCTATAACCTTTTACAACTACTATACGCTTCTGTAGCCCGTAAGGCTCCGTTTCTACCAGAGATGTGCGAGGCTATGTTGCGTGCGAGGAATGTGTTTTTCATGAACCAATAGGAACGCTTCATTTACCTCGCCTCGCTCCGCTCAGCTGTTTCCACCAGAGATGTGCTGTGCGACGATAGGTAAATGAAGCGTTTCTATTGGTTTATGAAAAACACATTTCTCGCAACACATCCTCGCACATCGTTGGTGGAAACGCATCCTACGTATGATTGAAATCCGATCTGAACCTGTGAAAATATAGACCGGAGTAGTCGTAGAACTCTTTGTAAATGTGATAATAATTTACGCATTTAAATAGATCCCCATTTCCGTCATAAAATTTCACTACGTATAAAAATAGCTATACAATTAGGGTCGGATTCGGATTGTTGTACCTACCTAGTGCGAAACCGCTGTTTCGCACTACCACGCACTACGTCCGATCTGAATCCGTGATACGGTCCGAAATAATCGTAGAACTAATTGTATAATGAAATCGGATAACGAAAGTCGGATCTAATACGTAAAGTACGATACAAATAGTTTTTCAATTTCTCCAGATTGTTTTTTCACGGATTCGGATCGGATTTAGCTCTGACGTAGTGCGGAACCGCTCCAACGGAGTAACCTAAAAGGTTTTATTATCGAACCAACTGAATCGTGACCCACTGTGAACTACAATCGCGAACCCTTTCACAAAAAAGGCATAGTGATAGTGACGTCACATTCACTTTGCTTGACAAGAAAACTGACTAAGAATTTTCGTGGGTCAGGAATCAAACGGCTCGATAATGCTTCAATGAATATATGGACGTCTACAGTCTGTCGCCCTATGAATTATTAAAATTACTCATTACTCATTACCATAGACTTGGTTTAATCACAGACAAAATGGATTAGGATTATGTTTATTATTTTGTACTTTTTGTTGGCGTTTATTGTCAAATAAGTTAATAACTAAATGAAAAGAGTGAATGAAAGAAAAATGTTAATATTATTATGTAAAAAAAATTACTTACCTACGAACAATTTAGAGCTAATTTCAGAAAAAAATAACTTCCTAATCTACTCAAACTTACCATAAGTACTTAGCAAAAGCAGGAGAGAATTTAGTGATATATTTATTAAATTATTTTTATATTATTATTTTTACTCATTGAAATAGTATTGTTCCTATACAATTATTTTATAATCAGGTTTTATAATCTCGTACCTTAATTAAGCACTCGAGCAAGCCGCGTGGCCTAAACACGGTTTAAGACCCCACATTTATACAACGGTTGTACACAAAAAAATTTTTGAATTGACAATCGCTGAGGTACCTACCTACAGACAAAACTAGTAAGGACGTAATTGGTAGAGCTAAATATTCTTAACTAATTGACGTTAACGTTAACTATTTAAGACTGTAACTGCAGGGCTACTACGAAAATCGAAACTCAAAGTTCGTGTCGTGTGGTCCCTCTGCCACTTATACTATTTAATCCGAGAGCGAGAGAGACCGCACGACACGAACTTCGAGTTACGAGTTTCGTAGTAGCCCTGCTGGACCGGGTGACACTCTTTCCCGGCCCGAATAATACCGGGATGGAAATACCGACCCGGTTTTCGTGTACACGCCCATAGAAGCTCCTGTCAGTTTCTATGGGCGTGCACACAAAAACAGGGCCGGTATTTCCATGTCGGTGTTATTCGGGCCGGGAAAGAGTGTCACCCACTAGACCAGTGACAGCCTAAATATTTTTGCTGATCTGCGATTCTAAATTAGGACACTACAATTCTTTTTATTTTAGTAATAAGTTCTTGGAAATTCACCATTAATTTCTAATAATTTATTTTATTCTATCGCTATGGACAGGGTCGGATGATAAACTTGATGTACCTACATAAACTAGCGGCTCTGTGAGCTGCAGAATTGTGATATTTTTTAGGTTTTCAACCCCTATGGCTTCGCCATTTTGAACAATTTCCAAAAATCTAGATCGACGAAAAGCTTCGTTTTAGTTATTAAACCTGGGGTTGTAATGTCTAACGCCCGGGTGCTCGCGATCTTATTTGCCATCTTTTTCTAACCTCATCCGTGTGACAGAAAGAAGTGGTGAAAACGATCGTGATTTCAATTGCGTTAGACAATAAGGTCTCTGTAAAGACATGCGGACAGACACAGAAATCATTTTTCTAAGTTGAAAATAAAGCTTAGCACTCGCTCGGTCAATAAAATGGACCTCCGCAAAGTAACGCCTGATTCAATAAATTAACTAAATCTTCTGACCATATCTTGTTGCATTATCAATTTGCTCTTCAGAAAGATATATTGATCAGATTTTTTTCCCAATGTCAAAAGAAATATATAAAGTTTATATCTAAAAAGCTACCAATCTAATTCAATCGTTCAGCTCTTAATCGAATTGTTGACAATTTTCTACTAGGAAAAGCGGATGTTTTTCCGGAATCTGCAATTTGTAAGCGGCAGTTTGTGTAGAAAACAAATTGGAACTTGCGAATTATAAAGGAACAAAAAGGCAGCACAACAGATATAAATAAATAAATTTGTAAAGTTTATAAACAAATCCATGGGTAGTTTTGCACAGAGTTAAAAAAACAAGAATATACAGTTTGGTTCCTAGGCCACCAAAAAGTATTTACGTTATTCGATAAGCAGTGCTATTGTGCTTATTATTACTTATATGTATATTATTATTGTATGTATTACTTTGCATGCTATTATGTAGCAAAATATGTTTTTGTACTGGAAATGTTAATTTATCACCTATTGTACCATATTTTATGTGAATAAAGACATTTGAATTTGAATTGATAAATAAAATTACTTACCATGTTAAGGTTCCTTGAAGGCCCCGGAATTAAATTGTTTTGCTTACTATAAAGTCCAAGTCCAAAAGTTACCAAGATATTAAAAACATCTACACCTTTATGGCACTAACCATAAGTTCGACATATTATACATAGGTATTATGACTGTATACATATTTAAGCCCTCGACTGTACTTGCCTATCTTTATGTCGCCATAAAAACAAACATCGTGCCTTAGATATAAGCTTTCAACAACTTATTTGACTTTGCGCGCTGTGAACACTATTTTCTGGTCGATATGAACTATTTTGAACATGTAATATCATTTAATATGACATGAACTATGTTTAGGATTCCCTAACTATTTCAAAAGAAAGCAGCACAACCATTAAAGAATCACACGCCAGTCAGTCCGTCGGTCATAGCCAATTAGCACCGAAACTACCTTTTCGAATTTGCCTCATATTAAACAGTATGGAACTATACACTGCGCATGGCCCGACAACTTGGCCGGTTTTACTACTTTAAACCACGGAAACAATAATTATATTTGATTTCTAGATGTGTATTTAGACGGCGATTTGGGGTTCGATTCCCGGCCGGGGCAGATATTTGTATGAATAATGCGAATGTTTGTTCTCGGGTCTTTGATGTTTAATATGTATTTTAGCATGTATTTATCTATCTATATAAGTATGTTTATCAGTTGCCTAGTATCCATAGTATAAGCTTTGCTTATAACGTTTTAAACTTTCGTGATTCTCACTCATACGCTACCTACTAGTACTCATAAGCTTTGCTTAGTTTGAGACTAGATCAATTGGTGTCAAGAGTATCCCATGATATTTTTTATTTTATTTCAGTGCTAGTTTGTCACTGCATTTACGTTTGAGAGCGACCTATTTTCTTTGATTGAGCCAACAAAACAAAGGACAGAATAAATTGTGTTACTAAGTAGCTGTTGCCGGCAATTTCGTCTACCTACATAGCGCTAGAACTTCTCCCCGGATAGAAACTAGCCTGTGTTAATTTAGAATAGTGTTTAATTAGTGAAAAACATATTTCTTTTGTTGAAGAAAAAATCAGAGTACCTATCTAAATATTCAGAGTTTCTGCGGCTTTTTTTCTCAATACCTTTTTGGAAATAAATATTAATAGATATGATGTTCAGGGTTAAATTTTTATGAAAACTTAAGACAATACTGATGCTAAATCTAGCGTGAACAAAATTCTTATTATTTGTCCTTCCGCTGTGCCAAGACGCTCGAATATTCACCTCTTACTCCAGACCTTACCTCTCTTTCTCTCTCTCTTAAGTATCTTTTCCTATTTATCTTTTTACTATTTTAGCCAGGTTCATATTTATGACGATTATTAAACATTTAGGTACACTAGCCGCAGTAATCATTTTACACTATCATAGGTAGCAAAATAAGGCCTCTTGCCTATTATCTAGGTTGACAGCAGCGATAAAGATAACCTACTCGAAATACTTCGGTTCATTAATGATTAAAATATTTTAATCAGCGAGACTCTGATTGATAGTGCTTACGATAAATATATTCTTATCACGACTATCGTACATTAAGACAATCGATACACTAAATCGTTATTCTAGTGCTTCCTCAGGCCCGGCGCTGTATAATTGTGTATTTGGTGTCGGATATTAAATATAGTATCAAAAACAGAAACGCTCATTGTTTACGCGGTAATAAAGAAAAGGAAGTGCAAAATGTGACATGATTCATCAAGAAGGTGATTAGTGAAATTACGAGTAAAATCATTGTGTATTACTTCCACTGGTATGACAAGCTCAGGTGCTTAAAGCTAAAAAAAATATATTTCTTCTGTGTCAATTTCAATTTAAAACAATCTCGGGCAATAATAATAAAAAAACGGGAAAAATGTCTAATACTTTGCCTTCGCTTGAGTCATCGGAACTGATTTAAAGCTGGCAGTAGATATAAACAGCTCCAGCATTATCGCAACTAGTCTCTGCTGTAAGTAATTTTAAATCACAATTATCATCGGATAATGAGCGGATTACAAAACTATTTCCTGTAGATAAATCTCGTGACGTTTACCTTGCTTCCTGAAGTCGAAAAGCAATGGCAGACACCGCCAAGAATGGCGCAGAAGTTGAGAATCAAGAAGTTGAAGATGTGAAGAAACTAGGATGCTGGGCCAAGTTTAAAAGCTTGTTTGAAGATAGAGGTTTCGACTTAGAATATGAATACAGTACTCCCACTATAAACATTTTAGAAAATCAGCCAAATGCCAATGGATTCCGACGTATAACAGAGAGGAAACCTACAGAAGAAAGGAGAAAGTCTTTGGATAAAGAAGAAACCACTGAAGTTAGTACGAGCGTAGATAATTTTTACGAACAATTCGCTAACAATGATAATGCAGTCGATGTTAGTGATTCTGGGAAGAGAATCTCGAAGTATCGACATCGTGTGTCGATGAGACCCAGTTTATATCTGACTAATATCATGGAAGAAACTTCCAGCATTAAGGAAATAGAAGGCGACGATGAAATTGAAGAGGTAAGATTAAAAAAATATAATAAAATATCCCCTATAAACCTGAGAATCATATTTTAAAATTACTCAAAAATAAGCTTCTTGAAATTAAAAAAGACTTCCTGAAACTTGCATTTATAAAATGGTAATTATCTTACCAGAACACTAAACCTATTAGTCTAGGTAGGTCCTACTATGCAATATCCCATATTACAAATATGTAACAATCGTCTGATTGATACGAATCCACGTCCTACGTATAAACTTAGATACTCAAGGAAAACTTTCACCTAAATGAAACGACTCCACCGCCGCAAAATAAACTCGATCGACTCCAATATGCTCAATTTGTTAGTAAACTAAACAGCAAGGTAAAACAAATAAAGAGTAGTCGACTGAGTCACCTGTGGACATCGATATGTTAGTCGGAAATAACTCGTTTTTTTCGGGATAAAAGGAATTCGATTATTTATTTTAGTCTTTCAATATGGTGTAGGCAATCGGTTCAGTAGTTAAGGCGTGAAAGCGTAAGAAACAAACAAGCTCACTATCTAATTTATAATATAAGTAAAGGTGGAACAATGGTTAAGCACTGTTTTAAAGGGTTCAGGTAATATAACTCAAATGCACAGATGAAGAATAAGTATCTACGAGTATGTCACTCAATTCAAGGGAAACCTTTTTTTAGTAGGTACAATATCTCTGCAATTTTTCTTTCTTAAATATAAAATTCTCGTGTCACAGTGTTTGTAACCAAACTTCTCAGAAACGGCTTGACCGATTTTTTTTATGTTTTTTTTTTTGTGTGTACTCGGCAGGTCTAAGAATAGGACGTTAACTATTTTTCATACTTCTACGCGGACGGTGTCGCGGGCAACAGCTAGTATCCCATTATTGTTTTTTTCTACTCCTATACTGTAATCTGTGATTTACTTAATCACGAACAGTAATATAACAGCATACATAACAAGATTCTGGAAAAGTCTATAAGTATTGTCTATTCCCCATAACAGCACTGTATCGTAATGTTGCTAAAACGATACTGCAACCTAGCTACATATTAGTAATCTGTGACTGCAACCACTTACTTTTTTTTCTTAATTCGTACGTTTGGGCAGGCTAAGGTGTAGCCAGTTACATATTTTATATGGCTTTTATGCAGAATAAAAACTTTCCGAACATAATCCATAGCCTGCCAACATAAGTAACGCGTATTTTTAACATCATTACTGGCAAGTAAACGTTAATCAAAAACAAAATCACTTGTTTATTGTTTGTTTACCTTCTTTTTGCGTTTGCCATACTTTTTACTAAAGTATGAAAACGTTTAAAGTTTACTATTTTTCTAATTTTGTATTGTAATTAATAAGTAGGTACCCAGTCGAAGAAAAAGTATTGTATGCGACGTTGTATAAGTAAGTCAAAAAAAGCTCGTGGCGTCTTTTTCTTACGATGTTCGCTAAAGCTCACATCGTAACTCACGCCACTCAACTTTTTTGAACCCTGTTATACAACTGTTGCATAAAATACTATTAAACAATTAAATCGAACGACGCGGCAGCGCTTCTTTACCGGCTTAGCGGGCGTGAGAAAATATGTCTTCCTTTCCTATCCATATATAGTGTGTCATTTCTATTCCATTTATTGTTACTTCTGTGACGTCAAGCATCACGCTCTCACGCTGATAAAAGTACACTTGGAGCATAGGCCCTGGGGAGCTACTACGAAATTCGAAAATTGAAGTTTGTATCGTACCGTCCCTCTCACTCTCGTATTAAATAATATTAGCGTCATCGGGCCGGTAAGATACGAAGTTCGAATTTTGCACTTCGTAGTATAGGGCCTGTTTTATTCGAGCTCATTCCTGTATTCCTTTAGGATTCGGTATCTGGAACACTGTCTCACTAATTGGATTAGGATCCTGACCTCGAAATTGTGATGCCAATAAGTGGCCGAGAAAATTTTGCCGCTCGCAATACGATGGGCCCTCTGATTTAATTTGGTTGATTGGAATTTGAATGCTGGCATCATCCTGACCATTGTCTAGCTAGATTATATATACGTAGAAGAATCTATTGAATCAGGCGTTACTTTGCGGAAGTCCATATCAATGAACTAAAAGAATTCCTTGCTGACCTTACGATAGCTAAGCTTATGCAAAATATGCGTGTTCATAGTTCCTCCACTCCACACTGTTCACACAAACCCATCTATCACTAACTGACGCGTTTCGAACTCAACAGAGCTCATCTTCAGAGTGACACAACCGTACACATGCTCGTTGTTAGACTCGTTTTAACTTGTCACTGTAACTCCCAAGTACCCACATACGTTTTATGGTCCTTCTAACTTGATATTTATTTACGCATGTTTTATTAACTACGATTGCTGAAATTAGATCCAAGCCGTAGCAAGGGAGATGAAACTAATGTACCTGCTCATTAATAATTACTAGTATAGGTAGGTAGTGACGGTTAAAATTTATTTAATTTGTGGGTAGTTTTGTTTTGAAAACGTATTGGGTACTTGGGGAGTTACAGTAGTTAAAAAGTCTAACAACTCATGTCACTCTGAAGATGAGCTCTGTTTGAGTTCGAAACGCGTCAGTGTAGTGTGGTGGTGGTGATAGATGGGTTTGTGTGATTTGTGTGTGTTCACATGGAGGTGGAGGAACTGCATGAACACGCATATTTTGCATAAGCTTAGCTATCGTAAGGTCGCGGGTGAGCAGGAATTATTTTAGTTCATAGACAAGAATCTATTTCTTTGTTTAAATAAGGTTAGTTCCATTAAATCTCAAAGACTACCGCGTAGAATTCGTTTATCCTATTCCGCGAGAACTACGCAGTTTTCCGGTATAAATCCTTTGGCATTTATAATATTAGTGGGATTAGTACTTAACTGTAGAATATCACTATCTAAGAAATGTACCTAGAAAATCACTATCTTATCTCACTATACCTATCTAAGTATTTTTTTCTATTAGAAAATCAACAACACACACACATCTGTGTTTATATCGCTTACCTACTCGTACATAGGCCCCCATGTCTAGAACCAAATTAAGTCGGTTTTTCTTTGGAAGTAAACGTGTTAAATCATTCCGAATTGTCACTCATTAGTGTTCTCATCGTATCTTGCCACGCCAAAACTAACTTCTGCAAAATTCAAACCATATTTCAGCCCTAATCGTTGCCTTTTGTCCGCTTTTCAGTTCGATGTAGCGTCAGTAAATTCACTAAAATCATCACCTGATTCCGAAGCAATACGAAGCAGCCATTACTGTCGGACAATAGCGATGGACAAAGCCAACCGATTGGCCTGACTCGGTCGCCGCACAATACAAGCCCTGAAAGTATTAATATCCATTGTATAGAGAAAGTTGCACGTTGAATGTACGAGAAATATAGATTTACTTTCTTCAATGTTAGCCATGCGTTTTCTTTTACTTTTAAATCTCTATTTTGCTGTTTCAATTTAATGAAAAAAGAGAGATTATTATGTTGAGCTAAAAATATTTCTCAAGATAATTTGTACCTTTACTGCTTTTCCACCAGGCATGTCATTGATTTTTCAGTTAGATAGATCTCGTTGACTGACCAATGAACTGAACTTTTGTAATGAATAGAAAAATATTTAAATTTCTTTTCATTTCTTATAGTAGGAGGTAATTTAGTCCAAGTCTATCTCGCACTTTACTATAATAAATAGTACGCATGAAGATTAATTGCTACGATGAAAATAGTAAACCCTGTAGCTTGCTTTATTCTGACAAACACATCATTTCGAATTATTTTTACAATTTACATTCGATTTCTAGTTCCCAAAACTACTACCGCTTTTACATGAAACATAAGTGTAAGCCTATATCGCCTCCAACCATTCATGAACCGAGCATTGATTTAAAATGTGGAATATTTCTCTATTCGGTGGATTACGACAGAATCCGGCATTAAGCCGCTTCTCGCCGTACGCGGACGTGTCGAGAATGGGATCCTCTAAACAAATCCTTTGTCTGTTTGTGTGCTAAATTGAAATTTATTTGCACGGATTATTGGGGCGTGCTCATAACGTAAGAATATTAAAGGCGTATGATTTCTTTAAATAGGTTAAGCTGCTTCGTGAGATAGTTTGAGAAAATGGAAGCGAATGTGTGTATTAAAACCGCCGCGGCGACGCGAGATACTTACCCAATAGAAGACTATGTACTAACTCTTCTCTACCTCTCCCTTGTTTTTTCCTTGCATAACAGCTTCGATTTCTTTAACAGCTTACCATCTTTCTATCTAGTAAGCTGAAAAAGCCATCAAAAGCTAACAGCAACTGTCCATCCGAAAATAGGAATTGTATCAGAAATAATTGAATAAATTGGCTTTAATACATATAACACTGAAAAGACTATGCCTATTTATATTATAGCCTTCTTCGCTGTTGCCCGCGATTTTATCTGCTAAAGATTCGCTTATGCAATATTACAGTACATAAAAAACTATATCATATTCTTCTAAGGGTCAAACTTTCTTTATACCAGATTTGGTTACGATCTGTTGAGTACTTTAAGCATGCAATGAAAGCATAACAAACATACATGCCTATTCATATTATCATTTATAATATAGTTAGGAATGCGTACTAATATAGAGTAGAGACTTTACACTTCACATAATTGTTAGTGTGAAGGGTTTTTAATACACATTTCCCACCTGGCGTATATTTTCAACAACAGTTTTAGACCGCGACGGCTGGCCAGCCTCAGCCACTGATTTACAAAGCCCATAAATAACGTAAATAAAACTGTAACGAGCTTAAATTATCTGTAATACTTTGTTTACAACGTTAATTATGGTCGGATTCTTAATCAGCAAGATTGAAGATTTATTTATCTGGACTGTAAAACTTTACGAGTAGCTACTTATCATCGATGTGTTTAAAATCTTTGTAACTCTCGTTGTACTAAGTTGTGAATGGTTAGCATAGCAATGACTCGATTTGGCATAGAGAAAATTCAAAAGAAACTTAAAAGTAAAGGTTGAGACGAGTAATTATATCCCTCCGAAAATAAACACTCATGGTGATTTTTTTTGCAAGTTCTATCTCTAACTTAGTTTTACTAAGAGCTTTACTTAGGAGGACATTAAATTCTTTATTCAATGTTCAAACCAGCTATTATTTAAATTGGACATAATGGACATAGGCCATAGTTTGTAACGTATATGGCGCTCAACTCATAGCGACCATAATAATAGTATATTATAATTGGCGATCATTTATTATTCCTCTGTGGCCTTGAGTGGTTAAAAAGATTCCGTTTGTTGCCTTTGTCACAATAGGCTAGATTAAAAATAAAAATATACCATCAGTTAGATTACTTACCAGAAAATCCATACCAATATTATAAATGCGAAATTGTGTGTGTTTGTATGTTTGTCCGTCTTTTGGCATAGATTTATGGGTCAGAGAGTGACATAGGCTACTTTTTATCCCGGAAAAATGCACAGTTCCTGAGGGAACAGCGCGCGATAACCGAATTCCACGCGGGCGAAGCCGCGGGCAAAAGCTAGAATCTAACATATAAACTAACGGAATAAATAGAATAGGTCATTTTTTTACCCTGGAATCTACCAAACTCTTAAGAACTGAGGTAGGGACGGTCAAGGACTTAATTCATGAGCCACCATGGAACCCTTTCAAAAGAAAAGTCATTACGAACTAATGTAAAAGTAACAAACAATTTGGAATTGAAATAAAAAATACAAAAAGATTCCAAAAACCCAATCTTACGATTTTCCTTGTTAATTAATGCGATATGACTGTGAAATGGTTCCGTGATGGCTCATGAATTAAAGTCCTTGACCGTACTTACCTACCTACCTAGTAGCCTTAAGTAATACAGAATTTAGTTAAAACCCGTCGTCATTTAAAAATTATAAATAATCTTACTATCCTTTACCCGTGGCTTCACTCGCATAAACCTATTAGATCTGACAGTCGAATTTGCATTTTTTTTTTATTTAAATAAATTGAATTGAATTACAATTAACCCCCCCCCCCTCCCCACCTCATTTTTCTACCCTGTTTTTTGTATTCGTTATGTTAACTTGTACTAATTTTTCAATAAAGAATATTCGTATTGCATTGACCTTTCTCAAGTTTTTCTACGATATTCTTAAAGTACGAATTCGATTTCGTCCCGCAATTGTTAATTCGGTCAGTACATCGTCATTTTAGTATTTGCGGTTCTGAATACTAATTATGGCGTTTAGGAGCTACGTGCCAACCGGCGACCGTTTACATTTGCATTTACATTCATGGAGACTTTTCAAAGGGACTTATTACCACCTCTGCGACATTTGAAATGTTGACTCTAAGAGCTTTAAGTAAAGTTTAAAATAAAAAGGTTTGAGAAATGGATATGTACTTTTTCGAAAATTTGATCAAGGAACACAATTTACTATTACAAAGAACATATTTACTGTACGCCTGTTATTAATTAAGGCCTATAATGTATAAACCGTGTAATTTGGTATTGGTACTACTACTTAACCGCACCGGGGAAACTCACAATAACGACACGACACGAAATATAGCTTTAACGGTAAACCTTGTTGTAAAACCTTTTTGCAAGGTTCATTTAGATCGCAGCCGCCTTCTTACTCACTCATACTACCAAGCAGCAGTACTTGTACGGTTGTGTTCCGGGCTTTCCGGCGTATATAAACGGTATAATCACCAACGATGAAATATTCTATTTTAGGCTCCCACGCTGGCAGAGTGCAGCATATCTGCATTTATTCTCAACTACGAGTCCCCAGGTGACACAATTGCTCGTTTTCCAAAAACACTACAGCACTGTGAACCTATTTGCGTGGTGACCGGTCATACTCCCTTCATCAGCAGACACATTTTCTCACAACAGTTATTCTAGAATACAATTACTGTATTTTTTTAAGACACTAGCGCCACTCATGAGGGATTTGAAACTTTAACTTACCGCTAAAAGCTTTTACAACTTTCTCTTTATGAGATTGTTCTCGTCTCCTTCCCTCTACAGTCCACACTATCATTCCTTCTTTCTATCTAATATTGGCGAAATTGCACGTCAACCAGGAGGGCTACTACGAAAATCGAAGTTCGTATCGTAGCTTACCGTCCCTCTCACTCTAATATTAAATAATATTAGCCTCAACGGATCGGCAAGATTAGAAGTTCGACTCTTGCACTTCGTAGGTAGTAGAGCCAGGAAACTATTTCCGAATTCGAACACGCGTTGAATCGAGTTCAGCTATCAGCAGCCAGCAACTTTCACAGTCAACGCCAAAACTTGCAAAATTACGATTACACCAGCAACGCCATAATATTCGAGTTAATGCAACGTGATAGATAAAATATCCATTTGGGGGACCAAATTGACGTGTCCAGGGGAGAAAGGGGCGTTCTTCCGCGGAATTTTCATTAAGTCGGATCAAGGGCTTTCATTAATAACGTGATTAGAGCCGTGACGTCACGAGCGCGTTCGATAGGCTGGGGATTACCGGCAATTTTAGGTTTTTTTTTTATCGGCAATATCGTCGATTGAACGGTTTGGCATAAATTAGTACACACGTCCAATGCCCATGATGAACTCATAGCATAAAGGGAGAAAAATGAATGAGTGAATGTCAAAATCCCGGTGTCGATGCATGACATATTACTGTGTGCGTAACCACAACTCTGGTGGCACTACTTATATGTAATGTAATCCTTCTTTTCGCCGCAGTCGGATAATAAATCACGACGCGGAAGCTATGAGCGAGTCGACGTCACTCGGCTGTCATTCTCTCCTAACGTCAAGTTTGACAGTTTCCCGCCAATTCTGTTATAGGTGTTGGAATTAGAGGTGTTAAAGTGAAAATAGCTACAGATGTACCGTATCTTATTTCATCGGACAAGTTCGTAAGTACTCGTATTTACCGTGCTCTCGAATCTTAATTAGCTTCAGTACCCATCGTTCGGCCGTTTTGGCTGGCACTAAATATTAAAGTTCCATAATAATTTATATGAAAAACTCCCACAAAAAACACTAAGTCATACATTTAAGTAATCCACTTAACACTGCCCTTCCTCCTGGCATTGCCATACAATCTACATATCCATACCAAATTTCAACTCTATCTGATCACTGAAACTGATAAGGCAAGTTAAGATAAAACAAGTAAATAAAAAACCGGCTAAGAGCGTGTCGGGCACCCCAAGGTAGAGTTCCGTAGCCATTACGAAAAACCAAGTAATATTTTTCTAAGGATTTCGTATTTTGTACAGAATCGTCCAAGTATAGGTATATTTTATACCTTAGGCTGCTATTTACTCTTAAACTACTAATAATTCTCAAGAAAACTTAGCCGTTATAATTTTTCTTCTAAATTTGATATATTTACACACTAGCTTTTGCCCGCGGCTCCGCCCGCGTGGTATTCGGTTATCGCGCGCTGTTCCCTCGGGAACTGTCCATTTTTCCGGGATAAAAAGTAGCCTATGTCACTCTCGGGCCCATAAACTATCTCCATGCCAAAAATCACGTCAATCCGTCGCTCCCTTACGGCGTGAAAGACGGACAAACACGCAAACATACAAAGACACTTTTGCATTTATAATATTAAGTATGGACGGATACCGGGTGTGGCCTGTAATACGAGCAAAAAATTAAAACGTAGATCGTCCTCGTCAAACTAAGCAACATTAGTTCAGCGACTCTTAAAAATAATGGAGTCTTTGAATTTTTCTTTTTCATACAAATACTGCTATCAATGTACGCCATCCTAGAACACAACTGACGTCGCCTGTCACGCTACAAACATCAAAGCATTTTGCTTTACATTGCTTCTTCGAATAAACCTTAAATTAAAGTGTAATAAAAATAAAAATAAAACTAATTATTTTTAAAAGTCGCTGAAGTAATGTTGTTCAGTTTGAGGAGTATGATCTATGTTTTAATTATTTGCTCATATTACAGGCCACACCCGGTATATCGCATCATATATCTTTGTACATACCTACATCTCATTGTTTGTTAATTGTGTTTGTTTAAGTACTTATTTTGGACAATAGTTTACATAGGTATAACATGCGGGCACGATCGTTAATTTGGAACGCATTTCGTGAAAACGTCTCTTGCATTGTCATACATAATGACAGATATTCGATCTTTAGTGGGTCCCAAATTAACGATCGTGACTGTACATACATTTACTACTACTATCCTGATTTTTTTTTTGTTTGTTCTACAACAGTTTAGATTTAAGAGAGGGTTGGACGCTCGATTTTAATGAAAATTTACACTTGAAACTTAAATATTTCGCAAACAGATCACTGTATCGAAAAATCTTTTTAGCAATCCCCCAATGGTTTTAAAGGGTCTATATCCAACGATATCCGACACTATACTATAAGGTTAGTCGAGAAAAAAAAATCATCCCACTTTACTTTGTCTATGGGACAAACCTATCCTAAAAAAATATTTTTTTATTTTTATTATTTTACCACTTTGTCGGTGTGACTGATATATATATTTATGCCAAATTACAGCTTTCTAATACTAATGGTCTCTGAGCTTAGCCGTGGACAGAGAGACAGACAGCGGGCAGACATGGCGAAACTATAAGGGTTCTTAGTTGACTACGGAACCCTAAAAAAGACAATGCGTGTTACAATAACCTATAATATTTATCAACAAAATGTATGAATAAGCGTATTTTTGGGTCACGTAATTTTGTAAAAACATAAATGAGAAAAGTACTGTAATTGTCAATTTTTGACCGACAAAACGAACAGTAATTTCAAAATTCCCCTGACAATAGGTACATGATATGATGCTGTTCCCGTGACAATCCATTTGCAGCAACTCTAGTTCCGAGACCATACTAAACCATAGTGTGGCTCCGGTCGAATACCCTACATGTTGAGACCATTAATATGCAAAGGGACTAATGTTTGAGTTGATAGGTTCAATAAAATTGACTTGACTATGGCATTGATTGCCATTAACCGAAAAGCAAGACGTTGAGAGGCCTCTCACTGGGTGGACTGACGACATCACCAGTCTTGCGGGTAAAAGATAGTGAATTCGATCGCGGGATTTTTAGTATGGATGAATCCCGGGGTTCCGGGATTCGCCATTCTAACAATCCCGGGATTGGATTCTTAGTAGGTAAAAGGTAAATGCAGGAAGCGGGTTATCGTATTTTATTTCATTATTATTGTTGTGTGGTGATAATAATAATAACATAATTTATTGAATTATTTTTTGTACAAAATAAAATAAAATCCTATAGTTCACTTAAAGTCTATGTAACACGTGTGCCTGAACTAGGATACTTTCTGTATCTCAGGCTAAACGAGCTAATATTTACATACTAAAATAATCACCTAGGAAAAACAAAGCACGGTGTATAAATATGTAGTATCTACGTAGAAGTACGTTATACTAAATCAAAGTAACAAAATTATAATATATTATTATCTACTCAAAAGGTATTATCAGGTCAAATATAAAACTGTACGTCAGTACTTTTGAAACTGTTAATAAAACATTTTCTTTCTTTTTTAATGATTTTACTTTAGTGCAAGGGGCAGTAATTCTTCGAGCGAACCATAATATTTTTTACTCGCCCGTAGCACCCTATGGCCATAACCTAATATATCATAATTCTAATTTGAAAAGAAGGAATATGAATTCGGTATAGGCCACTCAATGAGTTAACAAAAACATACGTGTAACTACGAGTATAAGGGGCTGTTTCACCTTCGATTGATTAATTTTAACTGACGGACAAATGTGATGCCGTCTCTGTTTGTTTTGTTCTAATAGACGGAGACGGCCCCACATTTATCCGTCAGTTAAAATTTATCAATGGGTGGTGAAATAGCCCCTAAATGTTTTTGAGATATTGGCTTCAAACGTAGATACTGTCATTTACCAACGTTGCTATGACCCTAAAAAAGTTTTCATCTAGTCCCAAGTTAGTCTCTATTCGACGCTCAGTTGACCGGAGAGAAAAATAATAGAAGTCGTCAGAACAAAGGAAAATGTAGCAAATAGCCACTGGAATAGCGCAGGTCACATTGTACATTAGGGGACGCCTATCCCGTTCCCAAACTACACTCATCCTTCATATTATGAGTCCGTAATTAAAGAGCCAAGTGGTCATGTTACTACCAAATGGCAGAGTGATTTTAGACTATTATTGCTCGAATGAGCACGTTCGTTGGTTGACCTAGGCGTAACAATAAGAGTTAAGTACTTGCTCACGGCACTTTATGGTAACTGTTATCTGTATTACCGCTTGAACATTGTTATTACTACTGTAAATAGAGAGCGAAATTAATTTTTAAATGGTCACTCCTTTGAGGCAAAGCGCAGGTTTCACTGCGAGCGGTTTTAACAGATATAAATAATTAAATTATAAAAAAGTCCATAGCTAATAACGGCTGAATTTAGTTTTCGTGCGAAAAATAAAACGATTAATAACAGGTTTTCAAACTAAAATCTTTTGCTTGAAATTCAATTACATCGAGAAACTTCCGTTTCAGTTATTACCCGTGTCAAGTGTAAATTACACCCATTATACCTATAATTATATTTAGTGACACTATTACGCCACTGTCAGATTACTAGCAATTACGAATTAATTACAACTTTTGTTGTTAATTTAAAACGTGATAATCCTATAATGTTTAAAATTAATAGCTTTTGAGCCTTGGCCTTAGAGGATTGTAACCAATAGACATTAATAATGACAATACGAGCTATCAAATTCTGCAACACATGATTGATTTCATATTGTTATTTCTTTTGTAAGAGGCTTATGAAATAAATTGATTATTATTATTATTATGATTGGTCAGTAAAAAGTAAATGATATGTAATCGTAATTCTAATAACTAATTAAGTTGGTATATTACACCATACTGCCACTAGTTTCTCGCGATGGTTTTTCCTATGAGGCCTACATTTTTACAAGCGGGTGAGATAGTCTTGATAGTTCTGCTGCGCTTATAGGTACAATTTGTGTAGTATGCTCTAAAATTTATATTTTATATACTTTGCATCAAAAAAGGCAGCGCAACTTCACAAAAAACTACATGTGGGCATATCTCAAATATAGAAAAAGAAGAGAAGCTTTAGCCATATTTTCAAGGAGAGGCATAGAAGTTTTGTGCCGCATCGGGGTTGATGAAGAATGGGCGGACGTCGATGACATCACAATCTAAAATGACCAGAAGAAGCAACACCTGATATTAGAGATGTGCCATTAAATGAAGTTTTATTCACGTAATATATAAATATTTACCGTCCATATCGATGAATATTTAAGCTTGCCCAATTCTGGTATCCTATTTGACATTTGGGCGGTCAATCAGAGTGCAGCAATCACTGCAGTAATAAAAACAAAATTAAACAAATTATATGATATTATCATTCTACCGGTTAACACTTCCATGACCTTGGCACATCGATACGCGTCATTAGGCTTATCTACTTAATTTTAAGAAGTTTAGTGAAAGCATTTTCAGTTCATTGTTATGTGTAATTTACAAATTTTTCTCCATGCGTAATAATTAAATAGCTTTAAATATTGTTAACTTTTTGCATCGCTAAACCCGTGACTTACAGTCGAGGGCATAAATATCTACACAACCATAGCGTCGAATATACCTATGTATACATATATATTGTATGTATGTATAAATGTAGACTTTTAACAATGAAACCCCAAATTAGTTTAACTTCTTTTAAATATTTTTAAAACATATTTATAAATCCAAAATTAGAAATGAAATATCATAACATTTCAATGACAAAACTCTATTTTTTATTTTGCTTCTTCCATAGACATCCTTCACATCCTACATACATATTATAGTTAGTGGCATAAAGGTGTAGGTAAGTATACATATTATATATTTTTACGTCTTAGTAACGTACATTAATTTTTATGACCTTGACTGTACATCGCATATATACTTTGTGTATTTATAAACACCAGTTCTATGTCCTCCGTCACATATATTCAAGATAATAAATTACCGTTAAACCGTTAAAACGTTAAAAATACCAATACACCTCAATACCACTTTTTCGTAACAAAATTTGTCTCTATTCCCTTGCTCCTTTTTATCTGCTTTATAAATGTCACGAATAAATGTGTTTCTTTTTTCTTTCTTTTCATTTTGACGCAATGAATGTACATAATAATAATGTTTACGCCATTGACTACTAAAAAAAACAATTTAAGTCTCCCTTTTTTGTAGATGGTACTTAATAATTGAATTGTCACCGAAGCTATATTCATACACATTACATAATGTAGTACAAAAATTCAAGCCATAATACTACGGGATAATATCACAATATACGTTACATACATACTTACTCTGCTGGCACAGCCGCCCGAAGTGGATCTGGGCATCCGATACGATTTGACACTAAGGTGCCCTATCTTGTGCGATCTCTTTACAATATAAACACTAACAAAATACATTTTGAACGTAAAATTTTAATTAGTGTACCGTGTCATTATAGTTCAGAGCCCTGAGCATAATATTACATTTCTCCGAAACTATCAGTTTCAATATTACGAGTAAGTATCTCCAAGCAAGAAGCTGTGCAAAGCCAATTTTCCTGCAATTTTCTATCTTTAAATTCCACTGCATATTGCCGCAGCGCTCGTGCGATAAATAATCGGATCATATTGCCTGTCCCGCATACGCGGGGTCCGGGAATCCCGCACTTCCTCCCGGGACTCGGCCGGGATCTGTAATGCGATCATTCCCGTAAGAACCGCTGAGTGTGAGCATTATTTCTCCTGGGAATCTTAAGAGCAGAAAGTAGAACAGCTGCGGCAGATAATAACTGCAATTTAGGTTGCATTATGTACAGTGGCGGTCTTTTAAGTTCGCAATCAAGAGTTGATTATATTTATAAATATATAAGAAGTAAGGAAAGTTTGTTGTATAAAACCGTGTACAAATTGTGTTAACATTTGAGATAAGATAGTTTATACAATAATTTGCAGTACAAAATAACAGTATAGACAAATCTGTGGCGTAGGCTTAAAAGAGCTAGCACAACTAAAATAAAATCCCACTAATATAATAAATGCGAAAGTTTGTAAGTCTGTTTGTTTCTTTATTGGTTTGTTTGTTATTTCATCACGTCTTAACCGCTAAACCGATTTAGATGAAATTCGGTATACAGATAGTTTGAGTCCCGGGGAAAGACATAGAATAGTTTTTATCCCGAAAAATTTTATAGTTCCAGCGGGATAGTGAAAAACGAATTCTACGCGGACGGAGTCGCGGGTAACGGCTAGTTATAAATAATTATCTAAGCTTAATGGATTAGATATGTTCCATTTTTGTACACACTCCTTCGATAATTTTTTTTAACCTTTAACGCAAAATAGGGTTGTTATAAGTTTGACGTCAATCAGGCAATGTCTGTCTGTAGCATCGTTGCTCTCAAATAGATGGGCCGATATCGAAGCCGATATTTTTACATGTACGCGAATTTCCTTGCCGTGGTTCTCAGAAACGTTTGATAAAAATTAGTTAAGATGTTTTTGAGATATAAACTTTGAAATGATGATTTTGGAAGTTTTCAACTTTTTTAAGTTAGTAAGTTTTTTTTAGATTAGTTAAAGCTTTTTTTGTTTAGGCTATATTAAGAGAAACCTTCCCTTCATAGATCAAGACGACTGATTGAAATATGAAACCTCGTACATCTAATTCAGCTGTTTATTCATCAGACTTTTGGCAAAGCAATAGTGTAGACTAAGGCGTTTAAGAAATATGCCTCATTTTCTGATGAAATTTGATAAAAATATATATTTCTTAACTCTCTCTTTTACTATAGAGTAGGTATCTCTTGAGCTATTCCATGGGGATCTTGTTAAAGCTGACATGCTCTGAGTACCTTGTAAAGAATTCCCAATGGTTAATCATAATAACTATTGATCCGATGCTCATTTATAAAAACCGGACATGTGCGAGTCGGGTATCTATGAATATAATATCGAGTGTTAGCAGCCGTGCTTTTAAATAAGAGCACGGCATTTCAACTGTAACGTAACGACAACCGTCGACTGCTAACACATTTTAATCGCAGCTAGTGTGCAGTTTGCGTGCAGTTGTGTGTCGCTTAGTTTAGTAATTTTGGTAAATTTCTTGAAACGCAAATAAAGACCATGGTGTCATTTTTGATAATCTCAATGGGAATTTAATAAAATTCTGAAATTTTTAATTCTACTGTCAGATTTAATGGTTTTATAACATAAATAATACACTTCTACAACTACATACACACACACACACACACACACACACACACACACATTACATTTCTTAATACATTTCTTTTATTTTTTCATATATATGTCTTTATTCTTTGACAAACCGAGTTTACTACGATTTTTTAAATATCTTAATAAAACAACGAAGATACGCTACGAGCTACGACGACCATAGAAAGTCTATATTAAACAACATATTTAGCTTATTCTTCAAGAGATTGATGGTTTTTACATCATTCCCTTTATTTTCCAGTTTTGTAGCAGTACATTGTTAAAGAGAAAATTTGTGCTCTAAGTCAAAGTCTAAAAACTTTACATAAGTCTAAGAACTTTACATTTTGCTGCTGACTGCTGGAGTACGTTCACACAGCGATTCGCTATACACGTCTGTTTTATCGTATTCAGTATTTATTATTTGGCGATGGCGTTTGTATTTTTGTTTCATACACATTACATGGAACTGTTATGAAGGTAGGCAGCGCTAGTGTTACCTAAACAGAAAATTCTGTGGTTACCTACTGTTGCGGCGCATCCCTAGTATCAGGAGTGAGCGACGGACGTTTCCCTTTCGCTTTATTGGCTCAAGAAACGCCACGAGGCGCGCACGCATTCTTTGTACTTTCATTTAGTTTTTGATTGAGAAATAAATTTGGAGTTTGAAAAAATTGGAGTCAGATTCATTTATTCACCCTGCTACGGAACACCTACCTACCCTTTTGCTGGTGCTGGCGGGTGCGTGTGGGTCTTGTGCGGGTGTAGCTACTGCCGCTGCCTACCCTCGATTGACGCCACTGGCTGTATTTATACTATACAACGTACAACAACGTATTTTTAAGACCGTCTATATTATGTATATGTGTATATTGTAATGTGTATGTGATAAAACGGGCCTGTTAAACAAACCGCTGTGTGATCGAACCCTCATTGTTTTTTGATGTATATTACACGGAAGTGTCTCTCTGCAGAACAGGTCTCCGCCGCCTGCGCACATCCCCGCTGCCTTGCTGTATGCCCCACCAGAGCCGCTAGAGGTAACAACCATACTTTAACTAACTAACTAACTTAAACTAACTTTTTGTGCTATGGACCAAATTAGTTGTCTGAAAATAAAAACTTTTTTTTTAACACTAACTGTCCGTGCGTTACATGTAATGTACCGTCAAGCTAGCTCTGCCACGTCTAGTGACGTCAGAAATAGATGATTCTGCACATTTGATCCTGTAATGCACGGACGTATTGACCTATATGACAGCGGCGAAAGCGAGGGACAGTGAAAGTGTTCACTTTCGCGGTTTTTATATCACGTACAGTCAAATAAACTGATTCATACAACGAGGTGGAATCTTTTAAAAATCAATTTCACTTTGATTTCCTTGACAAAAGTACTTATGGGATGTCAACATTAGTAGCACAAAGGTTCCCTTATACATGATTTAATTTGTTCGACTGTACACAATACTAACTATATGCGAGTTGTCACCTAACCTAAGAAATGTATACCAAATTTTAAGTTAACCCGACTACTGCAATTGGATTAAAATTTACTTGCAAGATTTTAAGAAAATAAACAAACAATTATGCAGAAGATTAAATAAAAGCTTGTAAAAACGTTCAGCTACGTCTAATAGGTTCAAACAGGTAGGTATAGGTGCTACACGTCGTAGCGTAGAGGCTTGAACAAAGCTCTACGCTGCGCTACACCTCTACGAAAAACTCGTAGAACCGCAGAACTAAAAACCTATTTATTTTGTCTAAAAGTTGTCTATACATAATCACTATATACGTACCAACTGCTGGGCACGCCTCTTCTCAGAATGTGTGTTTCCAAAGTATACTTTAAAAAAATACTTTAATCCCTCGAGATTAATGAAGAGCTTTAGTCTCGATATACAGAGACCAAAATAACATTATAAGAGCATGAGAAGTGAAAAGTTTTTTTAACCCTAGATCGTGGTAGCGGTCCCTTAGTTATGTACATAAACAATTTTATTTGTAGCATTATTTTCCCCACACCACTTATTATCAATAGTACCGATTTAATATTATTCAGATAAAGACAGATAGAGAAGTTATTTATTCGGTAGCCATAATTATCAGTTCTTAGAACAACCTTGTTTATTTCAAATCTGTATTACGCGTGATTTACTATGTCTACCTAACAATAATTTACCTAATAACTAAATCAGTGTAATCATGGCCATTGATTTCATGATAAGGCTATCAAATGATTGTGATAGGTATATAGGGTTTGTCATAGATCACTTATTAGAAAAGTATTTGTCACGTGTAATGTGTAAGATTTCCTTGGACAAAAACAGCCGTGGACTGGACATTACGGCACTTGTCCCACCGCTGGCTACTATAATCCATTTAATTTAAGATTTGAATTAACGGTCACAAATTGATTAAAAATACTGGCATGTACATTTATTAGCTATATTTTGACTATAGAAGTTAACACAATTTTAAATAGTTTCATTGTTTTATTTAAAAACGTGTGCAAATTTTACCGTTAAGTTTCAAATGTTAAAATTAGGTTAAAATAAATGGAGTATAGGGAATATTAGGCAAAGCTCTGCGCAGGGGGCGACCCTAGCACAAACCGTAAACAAACCGCCATGATGAAGTCAGCTCTCTTTAAATTGTGTCCCCATGACGGATCATGAACGACATATTTATTAGTAACAAAATAACATGATATTTACATCGATAGTAAGTAACGATAACAGAGCTATATTTCAAAAATATAATACCTAATTGAAATAATATAATATTATGGTACGGACATTTAAAAGACACGGGTTGAAGTACCTACTCCTGCATTGACATCTGTTTTTATAAGTGTACTTCCCTGAACATGATCCATGCTGTTGCATGCCTATTATTGGTGCATGAGAGGGAGCGTTCATGTACTGTTGGCATGTCTAATAAATAAATAAAATAAAAATGTACCTTACATAGATGTCGATGTAGTACTGCATTCTGACGGCAGAACCTTGCAGTAATATTCCTATTTATTTAGGAAATAATATGGCTCTTACCAGTGCTGGTTATGTACGGTGAAGAAGGGGTTCAAACATTATATATTTCCAGCTGCTATGCGTGTTCCCGGACCGCGCGTCGCGCGTGTGCGCAGCGGCGTGTGGCGCGGCGGCGCGCGCAGGCGGCGAGGCGCGCGCTGTGCGCTCCGCGCGCGAGGCGCTGGACACGCTGCGCCGCGACGCAGACGCGCGGCTGCCGCACGTCGCGGTCGTTGACGCGCGGCAACCGCAGACGCTGGATGCACCCTTGCTGGCCAGGTCTGTACCATACTACTGTATTTTACATAATAAATACTGCACCTTTATGAACATAAATACTTTACGTCTAAATAATGGCATGTAAACTTCGGATATCCATAGAGAGCTGTTGCAACTACTAGAAAAAGAATAGTTCCCTCATTTTCCTAAAGATGACATCGTACAACTTAATGTTTTGGGGGGTTTCAACAACTCTTTATTTATATATTTTCATCTAAATGCGTCCGTACTCTATTGCACCTGTACAACGACTGACAAACGTCACATAAGTAGTGTGTGACAACGATATGAAAATAGCCGAGTCTCTTTTCAAAGACCGATGTGCAATCTTTATGACTGTATAAGTACCTACTAGGTAGCAAATAAATTCCAAGACTTTATTAATTAGGAACATTTTATAGTATATATTTTCTTTGCATACATTATCGTGAAGCTACTACAGTCTTTAGCTAAAATTGATAAAGATTGTAAATCTCGATTCTCACCGTCCTAACGTCGTTCACTCTGTCACTGTCTCTGATTTGATGAGTTTAAGTACCTACTTAAATCTGAGGTGGCAGTCGTTTTTTTTCTAGTCTTCTAAACAAAAGATCGTCTCTTAAGCTTCAAATACACTCATCAGAAGTGCAGATTCTTTTATCCCTAAACCATATACATATTATATATATTGTACAGGTAAGTAAATATTGAGTCACAAAAGCAAATTTCTCTAGGGATTAGTATCTCTAGGATGAGTATTTTCAGACTTTTTTTGATGTGTGTATGTACAGGATAAATGACAGTTCGTGAGGATAGAATTTCAACGCGGTGATTGATTGTTTAAAATCCAATATCTAGTAAAGCCTGGCATTCACTGGGCGCACTGAGTCGCTGAATCAAATCGCAACGATTCGTACCATACGCTTTACTAATCGGATTGACGCCGTACCACAGCTGATTATTAACTCAGTTTCGTAGAAAACATGTTTACCTATCGAATGATAGTGAGGGAATTATTGTAGGATGCGATTTAGTGAGCCTAGTACACCTCAGCATTTGTGAATAAATACGTTTACTCGATTGAGATAACATTTGTACATATTCTGTTTTGTTTTAGATTATTCCTTTCGTTTGAGGAATAACCTTGAGAAAAATGGCATTTTTAAACAAATATCTAATTTTATCGATTGATTAAAGATAAAAATTATCGATTGAGTAAACAAAAGTGAATTGAAAAATGTATGTTCGTATTACTTCAGAGCAGTTGCGCCCACAGGTTGCACCTATTTGGTAAATTATTTTGTTGTTGTATTTATAATTTATAGTCAAAACAACAAACAAGTAGGTTCTTTGACCTAGTCCCAAAGGAAGTAAAGTATGTATTATGGGTACCAGGCAACGGATAAACTTACTTAAATTGATAGATACACACTTAAATACATATTAAAACATCCAAGACTCGAAAACGTTTTTTTATTCATACAAATTTCTGCCCCGACCGGAGATCGAACCCTCAGGTCTCTTCCACTTAGCTATCCGGTCGTAAATAGTTAATCCTGCGCGAAAAGCCTTCTTCACCCTCTACTCCGCCGCTACTGAAACGTAGCAAATAGCCCAATTATCAGTTATCATTACCAGCATTAAGGAGTGGATGAAATTCCCTTAGGCAGTAACGAACCATTACGGGACTGCGTCAAGCGACGATTAACCCCGATACGGTAATGACGCTATTTGTTCCTTGCCAGTAGGCAATTGATAAATTTCGAGTTTCGCGGCGGATGCGAATTTATAAGGCGCGGAAAGCATTGTTTACTCGTATATGGTGTGATGCTCACATTGCGGTCGTCCAAGGGCCACTTGTACATCCGTGTCGCAGCAGCCGCGCAATGTAGTTACAGCATCATTCGGATCATGTAAATGGAATGAACTCTTCTCTGGATAATGTGTCTTTAAATTAATAGGAGACTAAACCTCGTATGTTTTCAAATATGTAAAATACCCAAAATTACATTACATCATTACATTTTCATTACTTACATCTACTAAATGATAAGTTGTGCATAAATTCTAAAATATATTTTCTTCACGTGTACGAGCCACAAGTACGAAGTAGGAACTTCTAAAACCAGATTATAATGGAGTGAATTAAAAAAATAGAATTTAATTTTACTTTAGCAGGATTCTTCGAATTAATCAACTATCATATCGTATTACTTTTGTGGAATCGTCCAAGAACAGACGGGTTTCGTAACAAGAATATTAAATTGCTTTTACTGGAAAAAATACTACCGCCTTGTTGAAATATGACCATAAGTTTATTATTTTTGCTAAATGGGACATATTATTCGTAACAGATTTTCAACAATGAGTTATGTATGGTCACACGCTTGAAGTGTTGAGTTTATTGCATGTGGTAAATACGTTTTAAAGTGATTGCTTGTGATTGTTTATAAATTCTAGACGAAAGAAATAGGAATTATATGTAGAGATATAAGAATGTTTGTGCTCGAGTTTTGGATATTTAATATGTATTTAAATAATATCTATCCTTTTATTTTATGATATTCAGAAAAATATTATGCTATAAAGAACTACAAACTACAGCATAAACAACTATAAACTATCTATTAATTTATGTTGGCCATTGCCTTATACTTTGAAATTAAGTCAATTGTTGTCAAGAGTACTGGGTTATTTGTTATTAATTATTAGGTAATTATAACGAGTAATTCTGTGGTTTAACCGAAAATCTCTTACATTTTTGTAATAAGCGCCACTACATTGAGACTTGAATATCTAGGCAAAACAAAGCATTATGATTCGTAACAGATATATTTTACGGCTCGCTGAAATCCGTTCTTAAATCTCCCACACACGTTCATATTATACATGCAAATACGCCGTTTGCGGCAATCTCAGGAATCGCGATGAAATCGTGAATACGTGAAGGCGAGTAACGCTCGGATTGAATGAAGACATATTTGTGTAATTATAGGAGGATTGAAAGCAGTTAGTTAGTAGCTTCTTATGAAGTTTAAATTTGTAATTAAAAGCCGTAATTATCGTCGAAACTGAAAATAATGTGCACAAGTTTGTTGTAACAAAATTCTCCTAATTTTGCTAAATGTCTTAATATACCCCTATTTTCTTTGATCACGAACTGGACAGCGAGTTTAACCAGTAATTTCATCTTTTTTTTCTAATACTTTTTATACATACAGTTCATACGGAAAAAATTAAGGAAGTTGGGCAGAAAATTAGAAAATTTGTGTGAACTTTCCTTAGTGTAACCTTAGCGTATTAAATTACAACCACACGGATAAGAGACATGAAATTCGGCCAAGTTTTTTTTTTATGCAACATCAATAAAGTTTTTGAGAATTCGCACGGATTTTTTTGAGACATATCTACCGGAATTTCAATTCAAATGCCCCATCTGGTTAACTTGGGCAAAGCAGTGAATAAAGGCTAGTATAGCTATACTACCTATTATAAATGCGAAAGTTTAAGATGTTTATGCTAAAGCATTTTAAGATGTTTGGATGCTTGTTACACCATCCCGCAAATGATAATTGGTACACAGATGATTTGCAACCAGCTAGTAAAACTTATAATGTTGTTTGAAATGGATTTCACAACAAAAAAGCAAAAAACAAACTTCGGAAAAGAATTGCATACGATAAACGTTACTCCAACTCATCTATAAACTCTCGTCTAAATATTTACTAAACGCCCGATAGTTCGCAAATGACAGATCCATCAAAAGACAAATCGACCCGTGTGTGGAATCCCTTAAGTAATAATACTCGCAAATAAATACTACGTACGTTTTACGTGTACGCATTTCCATACATTTCGTTCCCTTATAAATTATTCGGTGACGGAAAATAACGTATACCTACGGGACCCCTTTACTTATTCCCTTGCAAATAAAAAAACCGGTCAAGTGGTTAATGCTCTCGGCAAAGGGTTTCTGTACCTTTGGGATCGAGAATCGAGCTACACATGTTTAACCTGCCCGAAATAATAGATTGCTATATAGTAATTCTTTTGTGTCTTTTTGATGTACAAACGTCTCAAAGCACTTATCACACACAGTTGAAGGGTCCACGGAAAGAACATGCCTATAGTCACCTTTTTAATAGGGTTCCGGAGCCAAAATGGCAAAAACGGAGCCCTTATAGTTTCGCCATGTCTGTCTGTCTGTCCGTCCGTCCGCGGCTTTGCTCAGGGACTATCAATGCTAGAAAGCTGTAATTTTGCACGGATATATATATATATATATGTAAACTATGTCGACAAAATGGTACACTAAAAATTCACAAAAAAATTTTTTTAGGGTACCTCCCAAGTGGGGGTGATTTTTTTTTCTCATCCAATCCTATTATGTGGGGTATCGTTGGATAGGTTTTTTTAAAACCATTATGGGTTTGCTTAGACGATATTTCGATTCAGTGATTTGTTTGCGAAATATTCAACTTTAAACTGCAAATTTTCATTAAAATCGAGCGTCCCCCGCTCCCCCTCTAAAATTTAAAAAGTCGGTGGAAAATTTTGGAAAAATTCAAGATGGTAGTAAATATATCAAACTTTCAAGGAAAACTATAATGGCCAAGTTTGCTTGAGAATTATTAGTAGTTTATGAGTAGTATAGTAGCCTAAGGTATAAAATATACCTAAACTTGGAAGATTCCGTATAAAATACGAAATCCTCAGAGAAATATTAGGTATTTTTTTCGTAATGGCTACGGAACCCTATTTTGGGCGTGTCCGACACGCTCTTGGTCGGTTTTTTATAATTGAAATTTTAATTTCAAAATATAGAGCTCGCAAAGTGCTATGACTTACCATTGAATTAAAGAATCTGAAAACAATATAAAATATATATTTTTTACTTTTAAATAAATGGTAACCATAGCAAATGTTCGTGATGACTAACTTTCAAACCGCTATAACTCAAAAACTTGCTTAGGTGATAAGACACGTTTTTTCTGTGGATCCTTCATTTGTCGGGGTAAATGTTTACAACTCGTATGTGATTCGATAAACTTTAAGCCGAGTTTAGACTTGCAAGAAAAATCGTGCAAGTTTCATTACAATACGGCGCTCGATTGACCACTACAAACTCGTTGGCTTCTACGGCCTCGCAATGTAATGCAACTTGCACGATTTTTCTTGCAAGTCTAAACTCGGCTTTAGGATTGAATTTGCTGTCAACTTTACTGCTTGTCAATTTTAGAACTGTCACATGTCATTTTGTTTGTATGGAAATTTCTGATTTTTAACAGACTTGAAAGAAGGGTAAATGACACGGGTAAACAGGGCCAGATTTAACATTAGGCAGAGTAGGCTACTACTACTAGTACTAGCATCGCCTAGGACTCGCACAAAAGAAATAAAATGTTTCTCAGAGTGGAAATTTAATCGCAAATTGTATCCTCAATGACAATAGGCGCTATTGCTTTTTGTCGATACATGCTGTCATTTGATTTGATTAAACCTGAACACAAAAAGAGCTGATACTCTTCAAATGGCTAAAAAGCGCCCCGACAGTTACATGGCCTAGAAGCTCTGACATACTCCAGTCCTGAGGGTAAAGGGAAGTTAACAATGTATTATCGACTATTAATGACATAAATTACATTATGTCTTGAGTACGTACTTACACCGCTATTCCTTCGTATGATCGATGGTTATTGCGAGAAGCGAGATAACTAGCGTATTACAGCTCTCAACCCCAGTCCCCAAATCACCAGAGCGTACTGGAACTGGAGGCCTTATCGTCTAACGCACACAGAATCACAATCGTTTTCACTTCTTCTTTCTATCACACGGTATAGGACGAGGGTAGAAAGAGATGGTGAATGCAATCGCGAACGTCATCACATCAGACAATAACAGCCTCTCTCTCTCTTGTTAGCCGTAACGAAACACGCTTACAACACGTATTCACTAATTCCGTTATCGTTCATTTTCACTTGTCCGAAACAATGTCGGACAAATTTCATTACCCGGCCTGCTCGCTGAGCACATTAACTTGTTAAGCCAGGATTATTTAATTAGCATTATAATTAAATGATTAAGCTGTTATCCAACAGTCATTGCATATAGAAATTAAGCAGAGTTCGGCTTAAGATAATTGATAATAAAAATATCTACTTACACGGCGTTAGAAAAACACCTGGAAAGCGCGAAGTCGCGGGGAACAACTACTATAAAATATTACTTCGGGAATTTTACACTTTCCCGGGGTATATTATTGCCTGTGTTAATCTGGAATAGTATAACTTTTTCCTGACGAACGAATGATAAAAAATGGTTTAGTTGTTCCAATCACGCACTACATACAAAAAAAGTGGTTTTAGGTACTATAATACTTCGGTTTTTTTAGCATTAGAAAAAGGGTAAACAAATTTTGACGAGTCTTTTTAGTGAAAAACGTTTTTTTAAAAACAAACAGTAACTATTACTTATGATACCAAAAGTATGTAATGATCATTACGTCCTTGCTAATTGTAACTATTTGCTGTGACTTATTTTTCAAACGTGCTTTGTTTAAAAAGACACATCAAGAACGCTTACCTTTTTTCTAGTGCAAATAAAAACGAAGTGTAATTGTCATCAAAATTTCCTCTGCGTAAATATATGTAATGTATGTAAATATATGTATGTACCTATGTACATATATACCTATCTCTTTATTGGACAAAAAATATTTAGAATAAAACTACTTTTATAAAGGCAGAAAGGCGTACAAAGGTTGTTAAAAAACACTTTTGAAAAATAAGTCACAGCAAATATGTAACAATTAGCAAGGATATTATGATCATTTACATACTTTTGGTATCATAAATAATAGTTACTGTTTTTTCAATAAAAAGACTAGTCAAGATTGTTTACCCTTTTTCTAATGCTAAAAAAACGAAGTATATTATGTAAATGTGAGCTCACAACATCAATGCTCAAAATAAAGAATAAATAGAGATTCACCAATAAAAAATCGTAACATTTCAAAACAAAATCATGAAAGTATTCAAACAAAATTATTGAACAAAGTCTTAAAAATTTATTAACCGCGCAACTTCTCTCAAAGTGACAAGACAAATGGTTAGAAAAATCGTCCCCAGTGAGAGAACCGTAATGATTACATAAAAATTGTAACAGTATCACGACAAATATTTCTTGTAATCCGTCAATCCAAACTTTCCAAAAAGTTATAGGAACTGAACTCATAAAAACGCAGTTACGCGTTGTTACCGCTTTTTTATAGACTGTTTTAATGTCGGGCTTGCGTTGGTTGTTTAAGTTTTTTGACGTCATTGCCAACAGTAGACATAACAACGTCTGAGTTTTCTGACAATGCCTACAACGTTATGCCAATAGACTGGTGGTCTTGGTCGCATTTTCACCTCAGCTCAACTCAACTCAAACACTTCATAGCGTTCATAATCATTATCATCATCAACCAAAGGATGTCCACTGTTGAACAAAGACCTTCCCCGAACAGAGGTTTTCAACCGGTGTTCCGCGACACGCCAGTGCCGCGATCGCCGCGAAATGTATGCGATTCGTACAAAAGGTGTCAACGAGACTTTATTAATAAGCCTTCGCTGTCCGTTATATTTTAATATTATGGGTATACTGTGCGGAACCCTTTAGGTACTTGGCTATTTTTTATTGGTGTGCCGTGGTGATACTTTGATGAACGAAAAGTGCGCCGTTAAAACTAAAAGGTTGAAAACGCCTGCCTTAGGACGCCACAATTAACTACAACTCGCCATTTGCATCCAACAGTTATCCACAACTCTCGCGATGTCATCAGTCCACCAGGTCAGAGGCCTACCAACGCTTCGTCTTCCTTCTTTCGTTTTTTCATAAGATTAAGCACAGATTAGGTCTTAATTTAAGGTTTTCTAAGGTTTTTTTCTACCATAAGAGAAGTTTCCCTGCCGGCCACGTGGCCGCGTTAGGTATTCGTTTGAGATATTGCTGTCTTTATCGCTCGTGACATAAGCGCTCGCAGCCGTCCCCCCCCCATGCCTTCCGCAACGACGTCCGTAATTTATATCGAGATAGTTGTAGGCTTTTCAAGATTTGGGCGGTTGAATTTTGGGTTTCGTTGTCCTCATATTATATGGAAAGTATAGCACAGAAATCAATGATATTTTACAATCAAGATATTCATTATATTTTCTATGCCTGTGGTTTTTTTTCGATTTTTGTAAAAATGCTTTATTAGTCTGTAATTGTCGTGCAAAGTTGACATCTTTTTTTGTCGACTTTTGAGCTCCTGTAATTCTGATATTACACATTTATATGAAAATCTGAAAAACTACAGGCATAGATAATTACGTCTAGTCCATACTTACAAAATTTCATCTATTTCTGATGACTAGTTTTCAAATGAGACCAAGAGACTTTTCTTAAATTTTATTGGGAAAATTATTATCATTTAGGACGAATAATTAGAAGGGTTTTTTTCTCGTTACGAAAGGTTAACCCTTTCCAACTCCGGTTTAATAAATCATAAATCAAGCAGCGATTTGTGACGTGAACTTTTCCGCGTAATTTACCACGAGCTAAACGCGTGATGAGTTGATGAAGTGAAGCGAACTGCCTACAAATTGTGGCCACATTACCGGACGTTAGCGGTGCTCAATCTATGTGATCTCTATTTGAAAAGTGATTCCACTTTAAGATAAGTTAGAAAGTTTATCTTTCCTTTTTAACCCCCGGTGCAAAAAGAGGGGTGTTGTAAGTTTGACGCCAATTCCACGCCAGATAGCGTTGGTTTGACGCCATCAAAATTTGATGTCATTGACTTTGATTTTGAAAGGCGAAGGCGAGTTTCTTTGTGTTGTACCTACATGATTATATTAACAGGAATTCGAGGGTTTCATGGTCAAACCCGATAAGTCGAAATAATTGACTGTTGAAAAATGAACACTATTACGTAGAAGTTAAAAGTCGAAATGTTTATGAATTATTATATAGACAGGTTCATTTCATACTATAATAGCAGTTAAAAAGATTAAATACTTACATGCATTGACAAAATTAATTACCTATTAATTTTGTACATATTTAATATCACTAATTCAAAATTCTACGACAGCGTGCAATGTTAAATTGATGTCGACATTCTTCAGTATGACTATTTATTTTCTTGATAGATATCCGATAAACACGATCGTTAAGGATTTGGTCTTAAAACATCACGAATTCAACATCAAATTTTTTATATTGAAAATAACTATTCTAATCTGATCAAAAATATTTCAAATATTTTAAAGCTAATTTAAGTCATCTTTACTTCGCTATTAGCGCCTGAGTGAGACTAAGATTCGTTATTAGACAATTGAAATCAAGAACAGTCTCGTCAAACATTAAATGGGAGCAGAGTTGCCGACCATTGTCTAGCGAGACTCCGGGTGACGTTGCCAAATCCCATTATTGCTTTCAACTTGAATGAAATGAAGTCATTGGAAGCGAGTTGGTGACTTTACAGGCGATTCTGGAAACGTGATTATAACCAACCCTAACCAACTCAATGTGTTATAGGCTAGCGCTTTCTAGCATTACCTAATTAATGTTATTTTTTTTATCTTTTTCGACGTCTTAGACGTGGGTTACCTAATGACACATCAGTAGGTAGTGTTCATTAAAAACAAAAGAGAAAGAGAGAGAGAGAAATTCGACTCACACGCAAACAAAAATAACACAAAATGAACGACAAAAATACAGAGAAACAATTTGCTCCCTGTCTACTTACAACAATAGTGTCGAATAGAGTGAAATGAGCCGCACTGAGTATATAGGTAATACAGGTAATAATCTTGCACATAAATAAATACGGTTGTAGAATAACTTCAAGTATCTACCTACTTGACAGCTCGCTTCACTCTGTTCTTCCTATATTTGCTTAAAAAACAATCACTGAAAAAAAATTTGTAAAATCTCAGTCTTCTCCTGACCACGGCCCCTGTAATGTGGCCGAAACGGTACTTAGATAATTAAATCAATATTTCATTATGTTACGGAGACTTATGCATGTGATGTCTCATGAATTGTAGTAAGGTAAACGTTCGAGTGCTCGCCACTGTCCCAATAGTTTTTAATTTTACGTCTTTAGTAATAAAGGTGACAACAGAGTGTCATTTATTGAGCATTGGCATGTCAAACACTGGGACATTAACATTAATTATAAAAAATATTTAAGTTTGGAAATCCGCAATCTAGGAATTTAAATATTTGCGAGCCGATTCACTTCATAAGGACTGAGGTAAAGGTCCATCAATTTGTATCTCGTCCATTAATTTTGAATCATTCGGGGACTGGGGGACGTTTCCATTAAGAGCAGTACAAACAGACGTACACAATATTTTATATTTCACAATATAAAACCCTCTTGTCAATTAACGCTAAATGAACTTTCATTTGTACAAAACTCTTTGTCTATTTGATAATGTGAATATTGTATTGTGAATGAAAAAGAGAAAACATAGAGCTATCTGGTAACTCATAGAGATGCATCCTTTCACAGAATCGATGTACAGTCAAGAACCAAAGAGTATATAATCACTGCGTTTTATCAAGAACATGATTTCTAGGGTCATCGTATGTTTATGTCCTTTTGATAAGCATTGCAAGTTAAATCAAATTATTTATTGTGATAAGATTCTATAGTACCAGCAAAGCTCTGCTTACTCGCCCAAATATTAATCACGCAGCGTCACCCCAACTCCTAAAAATATAAATAATAAATAAATAAATAAAATAAATATCATGGGACATTTGACACCAATTGACCTAGTCCCAAACTAAGCAAAGCTTGTACTATGGATACTAGGCAACGGATAAACATACTTATATAGATAAATACAAACTTAAATACATATTAAACATCCAAGACCCGAGAACAAACATTCGTGCTATTCACACAAATATCTGCCCCGGCCGGGATTCGAACCCAGGACCTCAAACTTCGTAGTCAGGTTCTCTAACCACTTAGCCATCTGGTCGTCCAAATAAATAACACTATAAACGAATCCCCAACAAATACTGTATAAGTAGTTTCATTATTATAAATATAGTAAGTAGACTTTATTGTTAAGCATAAAGACAAAGTTCAGAGAACAATTCCAGCCCTCTTAAAATTGCAAAACTCGTCATTATGATGCCGAGCTCGAAACCCTCGCTTAAAGTTCATCTATGTGCCCGCATGGCAAGTTGCGCTGATGCGTCTAACTCTTCACAAGTTTTATATGACGTTATACTCGTATATATACAAGTACCTGTTGCATGTGAGTATACATAAATACAGACTTATAAAGTAGAGCGTTTATGATAGGCTACATTCCTTAAAATATATAATAGATCCGCCAGCTAAATTAGATTGAAAAAAATATCGGACACGTATTTTTCTTCTTCAATGAGGGTTTTCACAGAGGCGAAATATCGCTAGATGGCGTTAGTATCGTGAGGTCCGTTTGACGTTTGTTTATAGTACATTGTGTCTTAAGGGCGGTAAATAAGGAATTACGAACGAGAGTCTATTAGAAGCCCGAAGTCGAAGACTGAGGGCTTTAATGAGTCGATGTTCGTAATTCTAGTACCGCCCGTGCGACATACCATGTTTTTCATCACATTTGCGAGTAAAATTGTATATTTGTAAAAGAACAACTAATATTTTATCAAAAATTGCCGATACCGCTGATTGCGCTCTTGGCAATCTGCAGCATGTGCATGGCGTGCCGTGCGTGTGCAGCGCGTGCACGGAGCAGCAGCACACCATGCAGTAACAAACTCACTTACCGACCTTGGGCTTCATGACATGAAAATTAGTACGGGCAATGACTCATTTACCGACCACGGGTTTCATGACAAGCACATTAAGGTCGGGGGTTTTATTTGGGGGGTTGCAACCAAGGTAGCCTGCATGTTACGACACTGTTTACGAGCAAGTGTGATGAAAAATAACTAAAATCGCAAGCAAACGTCGTCAAACTTCAAACGAACCTCACGATACTAACGCCACCTAGCGATATTTCGCCTCCGTCAAAACCCTCATTACACAAAAAATCATGAAGATATAGCCGTTTAAAGTTCCTCCTACTAACACACGTACACTTTTTACTAGGAAGTCACATCATGGACCCCGCCCCTCCCGAACTTTGACGCGCTTCATATTTGTCATTTTTTGTTTAATTGATAAAAGAAAACATACGCGTCACCAATATTTTCTGATAATCTTACCGATGGACTAAATAGAGGACCGGATGGCAAAGTGGTTTGAGAACCTGACTACGAAACTTGAGGTCCCGGGTTCGATTCCCAGTCGGGGCAGATATTTGTATGAATAATACGAATGATTGTTTTAGGGTCTTGGATGTTTAATATGTATTTAAGTATGTATTTATCTATATAACTATGTTTTCCGATGCCTAGTATCCATAGTATAAGCTTTGATTAGTTTGGGACTAGGTCAATTGGTGTCAAGTGTCCCACGATATTTACGAGTATTTATTTATTTAGAATATGTTTTTTTTTACCCAGGAATGTACCAAATTAAACGTATTGTACTTAGATGACGAAAACGTGAAACTTTTTGACTTCCATTTATAGTGCTGGCCAATTATGAAAGTTATATATAGCAACTGAACTTTTTTAATTATAAAAGTGGCCAGTACTTCATCGAGAAAGAAAGTTAGCAAGTTACTACAAAATCTTAAAAACGGGTGACACTCTTTCCCGGCCCGGATAATACCGGGATGGAAATACCGACCCTGTTTTTCGTGTACACGCCCATAGAAGCTCCTGTCAGTTTTATGGGCAAGTCCACAAAAACAGGGTCGGTATTTCCATGTTGGTGTTATCCGGGGCGGGAAAGAGTGTCACCCTTAAAAACTTCTTGTCCTCCTTAAGTTTACAACTCCTTAGTTTACAATAACAATAACTTCTACTGCCTATAGAGAATTAGGTACACTAATTTGAAAGGAAAAATGCGAAAGTAATTTGCACACATTGACTTAACAAAGTGTTCAATTAATATTGCAATCTTGTCAATGTAACAAAACAAAATCTTTAGATATCATAAATTTACCAACTAAAGTTTAAAAGCAATGGAAATAACTAACATAGGTACACTACTAACTTTATACAGTAACACATAGTGAACTGGATTCAATTCAAGAGAGAACTATGAACGTAGAGGTAAAAACCAACCCAAACAGTAGTGAATCGCAGAATTTATTGCAAGCATTATTCTCCGCGACTTCAAAGAAGTGCAAGCCATTCTCCTACCCTGTCTCCCATATTGATATTCTGATATTCCACGCCCTTTCACAAAATTATACAATAGGATCTCAACGTGCTCGTACATTGTATGTAAGCAGCTTTACGCTGTGCAATATTATTTTCTATAGATAAAATTGAAGTTTCCACGCAAACAATCCGCTTATTGATTGTCTTCCCCATCCTTTTATATTTTGAATGAAATTGTTTCCCTGGCCAGTAGTAAGTTCTTCGTCCTCGATCGGTACGAGAGTGAGAGGGACGGTAAGATACGAACTTCGATGTTCGAATTTCGTATTAGCCCCCCCTGTATTGACGGGTAACCATTATTTTATTCAGTTGTTTTCTTAGCGTCTTTCTCTTGCCGAGCTTTGAAGTGTTTAGACAAAAAAAAACTGAAATGCAATAAATAATAAACCTTTTTTTATTTAACTATAAAGCACACATTGTACAAATTTAAAGTAAAAACTTCTCTCAAAATCCACGTTTACCAACATCGAGATAATACATAGAGCCATGTTACAGCTGCAAAGCTGAGTATTAGAAGGCATCGCTGGTAAAAGCTTTGCGGTCTGCGGCAGCTGCTAATTACGAGACTGAGCGTATACTTTACAAGCAACCAATTTTACCCTCCGTGATAACGTGATGACAACCATAATGTGCCATGTTATTGGATGAATGTATGAAATTCATTTTGTAGGGAAACTCGTCATACGGTTTAGGGTTGACATGTTAAGATAAAAGGGGAATGGGGAATAAAATGCAAGATTCGGTATTTTTATTTTTGTAATTTTTTTGGTATATCGGTGTTTCATCCATCCCCACTATCCGTTGGGTATTACTTATATAAAATACTAGCTATTGCCCGCGACTTCGTCCGCGTGGAATAGTAACTTTGGGAAGTATTTTATTTATTTAAGATACCTATTCTGCCAATAATAACACATAGAAAGTTCTACGGTCAAGCAATGCCAAAGATGAATTTACTTATTTCTATCCCGCGGGAATTTTTAATTTTCCCGGAAAAAGCATCCTACGTCAATCAGGAATATGTAGCTTACTTTTGGTGAAATAACTTAAAATCAGACCCGAAGTTGAATTCACTTATTTCTATCCCTTGGGAATTTTGCATTTTCCCAGCTTTCTATTGGTGAAAGAATTTTTTAAATCAGCCCCGAAGTTGAATTCAGTTCATTCATTCATTCATTTATTTTTTCAGTTTTTTCTATCCCATGGGAATTTTGTAATTTCCCGAAGAAAAAGTAGCCTTTGTCATTTGCGGATAGTCATATCACATAGTATGTAAGATTTTTTTTAAATCAGCTCCTAAATTGAATTGATTTATTTCTATCCCGAGGGAATTTTGCATTATCCCGGATAAAAAGTAACCTATGTCAATCAAGGATAGTTTAGCTTACTAACGGTGACATAATTTTTAAAATCGGCTCAATAGTTGCAGAGATTCAACTACAAACAAAGAAACGAAAAAAGTTTAGATATTTTCCTATCCCGTGGGAATTTCGAAAAATCTTTCTTTTGTGCACCTCACAACACTCGAGGTATAGTAACATAAATGCTTTGAACTTGAAGTCTCTAAGCAACAGTAGTATTAGGCTGTGCGTTGTCTGTCAGTCAGTCAGCAGTCACGGTACTGTTTTATGGTCTAGTTTATTAACAATAAAGGACAAAATATATAAAAAAATCATTTGGTATAGTGAAATTTTGTCAGAAGTTTAGACATTTTACATGATAAAAGATAAACTCACCCTAAACGAATGTAGGTATAAATTACACGATAAAAAGAACTTCGTGTTATAAGTACTAATTTTTGGCCTGCTCGGCCAACAATATGCTGAGCTGGGACCGTTTCGCGATTTCGCAGACTTGCTTTTTTATTTGTTTTTTTTTTTCATCCTGTATATACTTCATGTGCTGTAAGTTTTTGCGAATAGTGAATAAATGTTTCATTCTTTCTTTCTTTAATTAATAATTTCACCGAATAAAATATCAAGGTATAGGCTTGAATCTTGTTTTTTTTTAAACCTTAATTTAGACATTACAATATACCTACAACTTCATTTATTATTCGCAGATTTTAAGCATGAACTTTAGCTATTTTAATAGTAATAGAAAGCTCTGAAAACTCAAGAGCTCGCCTTAGTTATTCGTTAGTGATTTTAAATAATAAATACATGAAATATTGTTGGCTACCTATTATTGTTACAGTACTATGAGTATCAAAGTACTAAGAAACTTTTCTTCTGATTTTCAACAAGACAACTATTTTCGAAATGTATCAGCAGAGATAAGTTATAAGCTTCGCGTTTTAATTGTAAAGTCTTGAAAACTTTTACAATTTTTATTCAACGAAGATTAAAAGCTGATGTTTATGTAGGTATCACTTTAGATGTATACTTACAGTGTTGAATTATAATCTTAGTAATTTAATACATTCGCCCAAAATGTTTATGCGTGAGAAAACGAGGAGCAAAGCAGTTAGCAGTAGGTAAGGACGCGGGTACAACGGAATTACAACATAACCAAGTGAAATTAATATTTCGTAAGCTCCATACAAGCACACACTCCTTTACACCGCATTCTAATTAATCATTTCATAAACTCCACGTTAAAATGTATGGTAAAACACTCGGTCATTAATTATAAAGTATAATAAAGTGTAAAAATTCAACGTGCGGGGTCTCCGGGGTTCAAGGATAAAGGTTATTTTATTTAGAACCCTTTTTTGCAGAGTTTTACCGTTGCTTCAATTAAGGACAAAAAAGCAATAATAAATTCAAAGATTCTTCGGAGTTTGCGAGCTTTCCATTACAATTACATCAATTCAACATACGAAAAAAGTGAAATAAAATCACGAGGACTGAGAATAAAATGTCCTGTGTTTCGTAAGTGGGGGGGAGGGCACTTTTTACCTTAATTCCTGTTAATGGTCCCGGAATTATAAGCTTTTTTGGGTTGTTACTTTTAATAAAAAAAGCAGGGACGTTACAAAACAACGAAAATACCTACTCGTATATTTGGTGAGTTGCTCACCTGAATTGAAAAGTATAATATTTGGGTGTCCCTTGTTTTACCGACAAACTTTACATCGAATATCATTTCATTGAAAACGTTTCATGGAACATTTAGTTCTAGTATTATCGTTTGGTGTAATTTTGTTTCGTGACCAGTTCATTACAATTTTTATTATTTTATAGAAAAACTGTTCAAGGAATACCAATTTTGACAGATGATTCATTTTGTAACAATATTAAATGGCAGAATTACTAAACAACGATGTTTATTACTTCGAAGTTTTATACGAATACTACGGTATTTGACAACTCCTGACTTTGCCATATCTTAATATTATTATGAAAATATAGATAAACAGATAGTGTTTAGCGAAGAGAAAATTTAAATCGGTTGAAAATTGGATTTATAGTGATTTTTTGAAAAATCTATATACCTGTCTCTTTCTTAAACGCTTTTCTCTATGCAGCAAGTATGGCGGTACTGGCGTGTGACGTCACATGCCAGTATGTCTTTCTCTGTCTAATCTTGAATTTCAAATCTTTATAACTTTGTTATTTGTAAAGGTAGCTTAAAAATTGTTTTTCTATTCGATGACAGGCATTGTGTAGTTTTAATTTATAAAACATATATCAAAAAGTCAAATACTTACTTACCGTATTCGCATCATTTTAAACATTCGCATTCACATAAAACGATGCGAATATTTTGCGAATGCGAATGTGTGCAAGTCGTGACGTGTTTCGCCTGCACCGGCCACCGGCCGCCAAGACGCCGACCGCGCCAATCAACTATTTTACCGACACTTTGGGCGTCTCCTGCGTTACCAAAATTGTCTCTGGCGTTACCAAAAAATCGTACTTCCAACAAGATATTTCACGGTTTAATAGGTTGAACAGAAAAAACATGTTTACTTGCAAAAATCTGCAATTGTTTGAAAAATGTCGCGGACAGATTAGTGTTGGTAAAAAAGTTGATTGGCCCACACAACAACATACACAAGACATACTTGTGAAGTTAGATAAAAGTTTCTAAACAAATAATAATATTGTTTGCAAAGTCAAAATCAAACTCATTCAATTTAGACTATACTTATGAAGGTCAAAGAAAAATCTACAACCGGTTCGGAAAACCTCTGTGCAAAGAATCCAGCAAGAAACTACGTTGTTGAATTGTAATGAAGTGTCAAATGTGATCTATATATTAAGTTAGCCCTACTTTAGTTCTCGTTTTCTTCTTGCAAGAACGCACTTCAACTTCTTACACTCACCGCAGACAGAGGCCCTACGAAGAGCTAAATTCGAACTTCGTATCTTGCCGTCCCGCTGACGCTTATATTATTTAATACAAGAGTGAGAGGATCGGTATAATAAGAACTTCGAATTTCGTAGTATACTCCCCAAGATTACGTTTTCGCTGAAACCACATACTATAACATAATCCCCCGGTACTCGTGTCCAAAGCGAATTACATACGCAACGTTGAACCCGAGGGCTTCCTACCACCTTCGTTTTGTACCTTTGCAATGAGATTTCCGCTCTTTTAAGGGTGAACTACAAATGTAAGGCAACTCCAATATTCTTTTCACACCTCTCCTTCAGAAAAGTAACTTTTCTGTTCAAGGCTTTTCTATGTGTGTTATTGCAAATGCCATTTTTTGAAGTTGTTTTTTTTATTTGACTGGATGGCAAACAAGCAAGTGGGTCTCCTGATGGTAAGAGATCACCACCACACATAAACATCTGCAATACCGGGGTGATCGCAGATGCGTTGCCAACCTAGAGGCCTAAGATACTACTACGACAGTAATAGTACATTGTGTCTTAAGGGCGGTACTAGAATTACGAACATCGACTCATTAAAGCCCTCAGTCTTTGACTTCGGGCTTCTAATAGACTCTCGTTCGTAATTCCTTATTTACCGCCCTTAAGATACAATGTACTATTACTGTCGTATTTCACAAAGTTCACATATCAGAACGTTCAATCATCACAATCTTGATAAACGAAATGAAGTGTTATTATTGAATTATCGGCCAATCAGTTTGTTAATTAAATCCAAACACTTTATTTATATTTTCAAACATGTGTGAACGGAAACGAGTTAGTTCCATCTCTTCAAATCACCTTGATGTTTTGAATCGTCATTTCATCTTCATCGCTACGTCCCTTATGGCTTCTCATTTGTTTTAACTTGGTTTGTAAAGCCGTGGACGTGGAGGACTAGTGATTTTGACCCTATGGCCTCTCAAGCTGAGGATCGTGGGTTCAAGCCCGGTATCGCACCTCCGAGCTTCTCTAAATTCATGTCCGAAATTACATTTGAGATATGCAACGAGCTTTACGGTGAAGGAAAATACCGTTAGAAAACCTGGAGAAACATGTGAAGCAATTCAATTATTTTTGAGAAGTTGCCAATCTACACTAGGCCCGCGTAGGTACTACTTACAGCTTAAGCCCTCTCATTCTGAGAGGTCTGTGGCCAGCGTGGTACGTATATAAGCTAGGATGATGATGATGATGATGATGATGATGATGATGATGATGATGATGAACTTTACTATGGTAGTAAGTTAATCCGCAAAGGATATTAATGCTTAGTTAGTATTTTGCAATGAAACTCGCAGTCTCAGGCCAAAACTGGCGAAATTTGATATGTTACTGACCAAAAAAATACCTACTACAGCTTTGGTTTCATGAGGAATATCGTGAGCATGCTTTTTTCTGTTAGGTATTTAATGTATTGCCTATGGGCTAATGTAACTGAACGAAGCCAGTTTGAAAAATAAAAATAAAAACCTTGTTATATTTGTTTATATTTTGTTTTTATTTTGTTACAGAGCAATACGAGGAACAAAGAACACTCAACACATAATTCTCATAGCAGTTGTCAAGAAGAGGTAAGTCGAATTCCAAATTATTACGACTCGAGGTACTGCAACTCAAGCAAATTATGATACAGAAGTTTTACAAAATGTTGGTAGTAGGTACATATTTGATTATCACTATAATAGTTTAAGAAAGTTATTTTTATAACCAAAAAAAAATCGGATCATTTTATGACAGATTTCTTTAAAGAGCACAATCATTCATTGAATTCTTTCTTTCTTTAATTTTTTCTTATAAATGTAAGGTACCGTAGACGAGGATATTTCTAAATCTTTTTATAGACAATTTTGTAAAGAAATGTATCTAGATATATATTTTTTCCTTGAAATAAAATAAAAGTATACTTACTTATCAACTTAGCCCGTATATCCCCTGGAAATTGGTAGAAGTTTTCAACTTCGCGAAGTATATTACCAACGACATTACAGAAAGAAAGTATGTTTAAAGAAAATCAATAATCCTGCGCAGGGAATAGGTGAAAATCTGAAATAAACATACTTTTAAAACTCTGGTCGATAGGTTCTTTAGATAGGTACGTCTATAATTCAAATTCACATTCAAATTGAAATCATTTATTCAGTAAATAGGCCGCAATGGGCACTTTTACACGTCATTTTTTAAACTACCATCGCTTTCGGAAAGACCATCATTGCCAAGAAGAATGCGCCGCAAGAAACTTGCCAGAAAGTCATTTTTTTTAAATAAAATAATTACAAATAAAATACTTAAAACTACAGTATACAATTAAAGAAAAAAAGGAACAGAAAAAAAGATCTATAGATAGAATCATCGCGTTAGTGACACCCTAAACGCTGCTAAAATCAGTAGACAAGCATCAACAGGTGAGATAGGGGTCAATCACGGGTCAGTTATCATCATGTAAGCCGAAAGACGTCCACTGCTGGACATAGGCCTCCCCCAAGGTCTCCACTCAGACCGATCTTGTGCTTTCCGCATCCACCGCGATCCCGCGATCTTAACCAGGTCGTCGTTCCATCTTATTGGAGGCCTACCGATAGTTCATCTCCCGGTCCGCGGACGCCATTCGAGAACCTTCTGACCCCATCGGCCATCAGTCCTGCGGCAATGTGCCCCGCCCACTGCCACTTCAGTTTCGCAATTCTTCGGGCTATGTCGGTAAACTTAGTTCTATCTACTACGGATATAATCATTTCTGATTCTATCCCGCAGAGAAACCCTGAGCATAGCCCTCTCCAATTCTCCATAGCCCTCTGAGTGACTTTAAACTGCCTCATGAGGCCCATCGTTAGCGCTCACATCTCAGATCCGTACGTCATCACTGGCAACACACACACAGTCAGTTATATGTAAAAAAAAAACAAGGGAACTAGTGGTGTGAAGTCGAAACACCTTGATTCCTACCGAGTAACCAATTTTTTTTGATATATAACATGAATGATAATAATCAAATTACAAGGAGCTTTATCCGAAACATAACTCACGCTCCTCTCACTTTACTTCTACCTATGTGGCCTAAAAGTCCAGTGATGTGTTTTACGCATAATAGCCACACATACAGGCTAGGTACTCTGCTCATGTAAAGCGCGCAATAAAGGTACAAACAAAAATCGGCGTTTTATTGATATTCATAGTGTACATACATAAGTATTTAGGCCCAGTATAAGAACCCATAGATAGGTAGGTACTGGGGGTGTGTAACTTGGTATAAGCTTAGGTACGTGGAATCTACGCGCGTGGCTTTAAACTTCATTAAATAAAAAGGATATTTCTTCAGTATCTTGATTTATTCTTCTTATAATATTACATTAGAAAGATAGATCAGCTCCGGCCGACGTGTACCGCTGACAATCGTCTTTTAAAATCTAATTCTAGAATCACACAATATAAAAAAATACTATCAATAAAGTCAATCTAACCTGCCAGGTGGTCAGTTTTACCACCTGCCAGCGGTATACAGCCTAGTCCCCACAGTACACTGCACCACATAGGCCCTTGCGACATCAACAAAATTCCCAATGTAATCATTACCCACACCATGACTGATCCATCTTTGACCAGCCCATCCATCCAAAATATCGGACACATGAGTTAATAAAATCGGAATCCTGTTTAATGCATCAACCCTGTTTCAAAGTAGGTATATTGAAAGTGTGACAAAGATGTGACTGATGTGGGTTGCCGCTGAGGGTCACGTCAAATTTGCTTCGAGGTATCACACTTCAGTTTTCAAGAGAATTCTGCTCATGTATATTTTCTTGTCGGTTTTAAAAACAATGTGTCAATGCCATGTCTTGTTAAAAGCAATGACTGCGCTGTTATTTTCTACGGCGTGTACTTAAATAAATTTAGTAAAAATAATTAACGTGAAACGCGAGTTAGTTCTTTCTTTAAATACAAATGATAAATATGTGTACAAAAAAAAAAGCTTACACATAATTATAACCATATTCACATTCTTACCAATAATTTATACTTAGTGTTTCGGATAAAGTTAAATACCTACCTACCTAGTTAATTAGATCAATCAAGCAATACAACGAGGACAATACAAGGGACAATATAACTTCAGTTTAGATATTAGGTAGGTATATCGTTTAGCATACAAGTCTACTTTCAATATAATGTATTTAGACATTAAAACCTTTGCAGTTTTTAAACTTGTTCGCAAAACTTTGCTTTTACAAGTTTATCCAAGGTTTCAAATTTTTTGATAGCTTTATCTTAAATTTCCATACATATACTAAGTAAGTACTTGGTTTGCAAAGTTTTACTAGAAATGCCTCCGACTTTAACAGCAGGCCAGTCTCATGGGAAACCTACTCCAGGCTTGAATAAATAAAGTTATCTTTTCTTTCTTGCTTCTACGAAGCGTAAGAGAATAGTTATTTGCGCAACAAGAGAGCAAAGTTTTGTTTATTGTGCTAGCGTTTTATTTTGAATGAGTAAGCAAGGATTCTTAAGATCACCGAGCGTCTGCGAGTGATTCTGATTCTATCCCCAGAGACCCGAGCATAGCCCTTCCAATATCACATAGATTCTGAGTGACTTTGGTCTGCCTATGACCCATCGTTTTTCACATCTCAGATCCGTTGTCATACTGGCAAATACACACAGTAGTTATATGTAAAAAAAAACAAGGGAACTAGTGGTGTGAAGTCGAAACACCCTTGATTCCTACCGAGTGAACCAAAATTTTTTGGATATACATGAATGATAATAATCTAACTACGAGGAGCTTTATCCGAAACATAACTCACGCTTCTCACACTTTACTTCTACCCTATGTGCCTAAGAGTCCAGTGATGTGTTTTACGCATAGTAGCCACACATAGAGGCTACTCTGCTCATGTAAAGCGCGCATATAAAGTGTACAAACAAAAAACGGCGTTTCATTGATATTCATTGTGTACATACATAAGTATTTAGGCCCAGTATAAAGAAACCCATAGATAGGTAGGTACTGGGGGTGTGTAACTTGGTATGAGCTTAGGTACGTGGAATCTACCGCGCGTGGCTTTAAACTTCATTAAATAAAAAGGATATTTCTTCAGTATCTTGATTTATTCTTCTTATAATATTACATTAGAAAGATAGATCCAGCCTTTCAGCCGTCGCATGGCCGTCGGGAGCAATCTGCGCTCCGGCCGACGTGTAACGCTGACAATCGTCCTTTAAAATCTAATTCTAGAATCACACAATATAAAAAAATACTATTAATAAAGTCAATCTAACCTGCCAGGGGTCAGTTTTACCCACCTGCCAGCGTATATACAGCCTAGTCCCCACAGTACACTGCACCACATAGGCCCTTACGACTCAACAAAAATCCCAATGTAATCATTACCCACACCATGACTGATCCTTCCATCTTTGACCAGCCCATCCATCCAAAGTATCGGACACATGAGTTAATAAAATCGGAATCCTGTTTTAATGCATCAACCCTGTTTCCAAGTAGGTATATTGAAAGTGTGACAAAGATGTGACTGATGTGGGTTGCCGCTGAGGGTCACGTCAAATTTGCTTCGAGGTATCACACTTCAGTTTTTCAAGAGAATTCTGCTCATGTATATTTCTTGTCGGTTTTAAAAAACAATGTGTCAATGCCATTCCCTTGTTAAAAAGCAATGACTGCGCTGTTATTTTCTACGGCGTGTACTTACTTAAATAAATTTTAGTAAAAATAATTAACGTGAAACGCGAGTTAGTTCTTTCTTTAAATACAAATGATAAATATGTGTTAAAAAAAAAAGCTTACACATAATTATTACCATATTCACATTCTTACCAATCATTTATACTTAGTGTTTCGGATAAAATTAAATACCTACCTACCTATTTAATTAGATCAATCAAGCAATACAACGAGGACATACAAGGGACAATATAACGGACTTCAGTTTAGATTATTAGGTAGGTATATCGTTTAGCATACAAGTCTACTTTAAATTATATGTATCTAGACGTTAAAAACCTTTGCATTTTTTACACTTGTTCGCAAAACTTTGCTTTTACAAGTTTACAAGGTTTCAAATTTTTTGATAGCTCTATCTAAATTTCC
>NC_133485.1:6127740-6130701 GCF_025370935.1 Choristoneura fumiferana | reverse complement strand
TTCGAACAATAGCATAGTTAATTTACCACCACCGGGCCGGGAAAACCATGTCGGTATTTATTGGCTTTCGATTATCATGCCGGTGTTTATCAGGACGAGAATGTAAGGGCAGTAGATTCTAAATAGTCAAGAAGTTACTAAATATAGAAACAAAGAAGCTACGTAAATTCAATATGTATAAAGAGAAAACACATATTAAACTTAACTATAACTAAAACTACCTAACCTGAAAACTTAATACCTACTATATTAAATCTTAAAAGGCCCGTTGGCATGGTGGTGGAGATTCGTTCAGATAGCTGCCATCCCTTGGGTCTCCAGGAGTGTTCGCCCAGCGCTTTTTGCACTAATAAAATATTTTGAATAGGAATATAAGGAAAAAACCAGAAAAATCGCAAAAATTAGTCATCCAATCACAACCTTAGTCATAGAAAATCTTTAATGCAATGTGTCATATGATAAAGAATTACAAGATCTGACAGCTCATTTATGTGCTATAAGATCAACAATGATAAAAATTTTATCATTACATTTAATGTCTATTTCATTATTTCCCAACAATCATCATCATATCAGTGGTAGCATCAACAGGCCGCTGTTGAAATAGTTTATTCTGCTAGAAATAGGGTTGATTTACAGGTGTTGTCGCAAAATATATGTGCTCCTTATTCAGCTTGAAATAGCATGCAAAATATTAACATTATCAATAGGTATATCTAAATTTAACAAAATAAAGAAAATTAATTATGACTATTAATACTAGTAGGCAATTGTAATAATAAAACAATCATGTCAAACTTAACTACTTATTCTAGTTACACAGGAATTCAATACAGTTTGTACATCAAATCAGCTAGGTACCTAATATGTTCATTAATATGTCACAAAGTTAGTTATGGTCAAAAAAATCATTTAAGTTATAAAATCATTCATTTAGGTTATAAAAATTATAAGTGTTGAACTTAGGCCTCCACCATACTGGCATCAGCAACGGCGGGCTACTACGCAATTCGAAAATCGAAGTTCGTATCGTACCGTCTCTCTCACTGTGTCGCGTACTAAATAATGTAATGTAACCTTCAGGGGGGCAGAGTTTGAATTTTGCGTGTCGTGGTATAGGGTCTGGAGGTTTACGGGGGAGGCCTATGTCCTAACACTACATATATGTGGGAAAGGAGGTTTTATTTAAATGATTTATTTGCAACATTGGTAGTTTTGATTTAAAAAAGAAGAAAAGTCAGTCGTGAGAAGTCAGAGCTACGCTGTCTACGTATTGAATTGCTTTCTAAGTTTAATACAGATTTTACAAGATTAACTCGTTTGTTTTCGACTGCCACTCCCACATATATGTACATATATAGGTATACGTATACGTACATAATTGGGATTAGTTTGTTTTAAGAGGCTGACAAGACCAAACTTTGTTGAAATTGATGTTATTTATGCAGTTTTTTTAAGAAAAACTATTTGTTCTAGCGCATCAAAAAATATATATGTTAATATTCATCATATTTCAAAGACCGTGGATGGACTCGATACATAATTCGACAAAATGGGCTCGATAAAAAAAAAATTGCAAAGATTAGTCTTAAAATCATCATTAAACGGTTCTATGTCTTTATTTTTTAGACGTATAGGTCTGTTATTAAAAACATGAAGTCAACATATTCATACCTAAACCGCCAACGTGTTTATTTCACAAATAATCCATACTTTTTTTTATTTCAATATTTATTTATTACTTCTAAAACCCGGTTGCTCAGTTACAGCGACATTACAGAGCTGTGGTTATTTAATTATTAATTACTTTAATTTAATGAATTCATTACAAAACTAGTGTTTACCCGCGACTTCGCACACGTAAATCATTAAATCCAGCAGCTGAATTGAAATTTCGGGATTTCCAAAAATTCCCGTGGGAATTCTAGAAAATATAAATCGTGATTTTCATTGACATTATAATAAAAACAATCATGTCAAATTTAATGACTCTACTCTAAGCCGTTGTTGAAACAAATCGTCGGTGTCGGGGGACCGCTAAGGTTAATACTTTAAAAAATACAACATATATGTACTTTAGTTTCCTGTTAACCTTAGCGGTCCCCCGACTCCGACGACGCTTAGATAAATAGTTATTTGTGTCACAAGGGAGCAAAATGGTGTATTTACGGCGAGGGCGGTATATTGAATCCAGAATGTAGCGAAGGATTCTACAATAGAATCCTGAGCGTAGCGAGGGATTCTAAATTAGAATCCTGAGCGTAATGAGGGATTCAAGTGTTAACGCCCAAGATGAAAATAATTTTGCTCCCGAGTGGCTCATACAACTTTTCACACAGAGCATTAAGAAACTTGAACAAATAAATCTAAATATACTTAAAGAGCAACCAGCACAGACAATGCCTTGGTTTTTTAATTATCAACTTAAAAAAATTGCATTTGGAATAAATCGCTTAGGAAACCCTTGAATAGAAAAGTTGTACTTTGCTCCCTCTCGTCAGGGAGGAAAAGTTACTTTTCTGAAGGAGAGGTGTGAAAAAAATATTACTAGGTACTTATACTAAATTAACTTAGGCTAATTTTGCGGGAAATCAGCATAGTCCCCGCGGGATAGGGATAACCGAATTATTCGCAGTTGAAGTCGCGGGCAACAGCTAGGTAGTGCATAATTATTTTTTACTTTTTAGTTGTCTTTTTTGGCGGCGTTTTTTTCGGGCGTTTATAATTCATTGATATAGACCTCCGCAAAGTAACGCCTGATTCAATAAATTATTTAAAATAAGTGTATTTTCAAAATGGTTCTGTATGAAAGTAGTAGTGAAATAGGGCTTTACACACATGTATGTAAGCTATGCAGGCCGCATGTTATTATTGCTTGACTATTTATAGCTTTATCAAACGGAAGAGATAACACGTCAATATCTGCCAACTCAACGTAAGCTACACTTCCTTTACAAAATC
>NC_133485.1:6011138-6127640 GCF_025370935.1 Choristoneura fumiferana | reverse complement strand
GGAACTGAATTCATAAAACGGCAGTTACGCGTTGTTACCGCTTTTTTATAGACTGCTTTAATGTCGGGCTTGCGTTGGTTGTTTAAGTTTTTTGACGTCATTGCCAACAGTAGACATAACAACGTCTGAGTTTTCTGACAATGCCTACAATATGCCAATAGACTGGTGCTCTTGGGTCGCATTTTCACCTCAGCTCACTCAACTCAAACACTTCATAGCGTTCATAATCATTATCATCATCAACCAAAGGATGTCCACTGTTGAACAAAGACCTTCCCCGAACAGAGGTTTTCAACCGGTGTTCCGCGACACGCCAGCAGTGCCGCGATCGCCGCGAAATGTATGCGATTCGTACAAAAGGTGTCAACGAGACTTTAATTAATAAGCCTTCGCTGTCCGTTATATTTTAATATTATGGGTATACTGTGCGGAACCCTTTAGGTACTTGGCTATTTTTTATTGGTGTGCCGTGGTGATACTTTGATGAACGAAAAGTGCGCCGTTAAAACTAAAAGGTTGAAAACGCCTGCCTTAGAACGCCACAATTAACTACAACTGCCCATTTGCATCCAACAGTTATCCACAACTCTCGCGATGTCGTCAGTCCACCAGGTCAGAGGCCTACCAACGCTTCGTCTTCCTTCTTCGTTTTTTTCATAAGATTAAGCACAGATTAGGTCTTAATTTAAGGTTTTTCTAAGGTTTTTTTCTACCTTAGGAGAAGTTTCCCTGCCGGCCACGTGGCCGCGTTAGGTATTCGTTTGAGATATTGCTGTCTTTATCGCTCGTGACATAAGCGCTCGCAGCCGTCCCCCCCCATGCCTTCCGCAACGACGTCCGTAATTTATATCGAGATAGCTGTAGGCTTTTCAAGATTTGGGCGGTTGAATTTTGGGTTTCGTTGTCCTCATATTATATGAAAAGTATAGCACAGAAATCAATGATATTTTACAATCAAGATATTCATTATATTTTCTATGCCTGTGGTTTTTTTCGATTTTTGTAAAAATGCTTTATTAGTCTGTAATTCTCGTGCAAAGTTGACATCTTTTTTTGTCGACTTTTGAGCTCCTGTAATTCTGATATTACACATTTATATGAAAATCTGAAAAACCACAGGCATAGATAATTACGTCTAGTCCATACTTACAAAATTTCATCTATTTCTGATGACTAGTTTTCAAATGAGACAAGAGACTTTTCTTAAATTTTTATTGGGAAAATTATTATCATTTAGGACGAATAATTAGAAGGTTTTTTTCTCGTTACGAAAGGTTAACCCTTTCCAACTCCGGTTTAATAAATCATAAATCAAGCAGCGATTTGTGACGTGAACTTTTCCGCGTAATTTACCACGAGCTAAACGCGTGATGAGTTGATGAAGTGAAGCGAACTGCCTACAAATTGTGGCCACATTACCGGACGTTAGCGGTGCTCAATCTATGTGATCTCTATTTGAAAAGTGATTCCACTTTAAGATAAGTTAGAAAGTTCATCTTTCCTTTTTAACCCCCGGTGCAAAAAGAGGGGTGTTGTAAGTTTGACGCCAATTCCACGCCAGATGGCGTTGGTTTGACGCCATCAAAATTTGATGTCATTGACTTGATTTTGACGCGGTTTTTTACGTGCAATGAAAGGCGAAGGCGAGTTTCTTTGTGTTGTACCTACATGATTATATTAACAGGAATTCGAGGGTTTCATGGTCAAACCCGATAAGTCGAAATAATTGACTGTTGAAAAATGAACACTATTACGTAGAAGTTAAAAGTCGAAATGTTTATGAATTATTATATAGATTTTTTCATACTATAATAGCAGTTAAAAAGATTAAAACTACATTTAACATGTACATAAATCACTAATTCAAATTCTACGACAGCGTTCAATGTTAAATTGATGTCGACATTCTTCAGTATGACTATTTCTTGATAGATATTCCGATAAACACGATCGTTAAGGATTTGGTCTTAAAACATCACGAATTCAACATCAATTTTTTTATATTGAAAATAACTATTCTAGTCTGATCAAAAATATTTCAAATATTTTAAAGCGAATTTAAGTCATCTTTACTTCGCTATTAGCGCCTGAGTGAGACTAAGATTCGTTATTAGACAATTGAAATCAAGAACAGTCTCGTCAGACATTAAATGGGAGCAGAGTTGCCGACCATTGTCTAGCGAGACTCCGGGCGACGTTGCCAAATCCCATTATTGCTTTCAACTTGAATGAAATGAAGTCATTGGAAGCGAGTTGGTGACTTTACAGGCGATTCTGGAAACGTGATTATAACCAACCCTAACCAACTCAATGTGTTATAGGCTAGCGCTTTGTAGCATTACCTAATTAATGTTTTTTTTTTTTATCTTTATCGACGTCTTAGACGTGGGTTACCTAATGACACATCAGTAGGTAGTGTTCATTAAAACAAAAGAAAAGAGAGAGAGAGAAATTCGACTCACACGCAAACAAAAATAACACAAAATGAACGACAAAAATACAGAAAACAATTTGCTCCCTGTCTACTTACAACAATAGTGTCGAATAGAGTGAAATGAGCCGCACTCAGCATATAGGTAATACAGGTAATAATCTTGCACATAAATAAATACGGTTGTAGAATAACTTCAAGTATCTACCTACTTGACAGCTCGCTTCACTCTGTTCTTCTGTATATGCTTAAAAAACAATCACTGAAAAAAATTTGTAAAATCTCAGTCTTCTCCTGACCACGGCCCTGTAATGTGGCCGAAACGGTACTTAGATAATTAAATCAATATTTCATTATGTTACGGAGACTTATGTATGTGATGTCTCATGAATTGTAGTAAGGTAAACGTTCGAGTGCTCGCCACTGTCCCAATAGTTTTTAATTTACGTCTTTAGTAATAAAGTTGACAGCAGGGTGTCATTTATTGAGCATTGGCATATCAAACACTGGGACATTAACATTAATTATAAAAAATATTAAGTTTGGAAATCCGCAATCTAGGAATTTAAATATTTGCGAGCCGATTCACTTCATAAGGACTCAGGTAAAGGTCCATCAATTTGTATCTCGTCCATTAATTTTGAATCATTCGGGGACTGGGGGACGTTTCCATTAAGAGCAGTACAAACAGACGTACACAATATTTTATATTTCACAATATATAACCCTCTTGTTAATTAACGCTAAATGAACTTTCATTTGTACAAAACTCTGTCTATTTGATAATGTGAAGATTGTATTGTGAATGAAAAAGAGAAAACATAGAGCTATCTGGTAACTCATAGAGATGCATCCTTTCACAGAATCGTTGTACAGTCAAGAACATGATTTCTAGGGCCATCGTATGTTTATGTCCTTTTGATAAGCATTCCAAATTAAATCAAATAATTTATTGTGATAAGATTCTATAGTACCAGCAAAGCTCTGCTTACTCGCCCAAATATTAATCACGCAGCGTCACCCTAACTCCTAAAAATACAAATAATAAATAACACTATAAATGAATCCCCAACAAATACTGTATAAGTAGTTTCATTATTATAAATATAGTAAGTAGACTTTATTGTTAAGCATAAAGACAAAGTTCAGAGAACAATTCCAGCCCTCTTAAAATTGCAAAACTCGTCATTATGATGCTGAGCTCGAAACCCTCGCTTAAAGTTCATCTATGTGCCCGCATGGCAAGTTGCGCTGATGCGTCTAACTCTTCACAAGTTTTATATGACGTTATACTCGTATATATACAAGTACCTGTTGCATGTGAGTATACATAAATACAGACTTATAAAGTAGAGCGTTTATGATAGGCTACATTCCTTAAAATATATAATAGATCCGCCAGCTAAATTAGATTGAAAAAAATATCGGACACGTATTTTTTCTTCTTCAATGAGGGTTTTCACAGAGGCGAAATATCGCTAGATGGCGTTAGTATCGTGAGGTCCGTTTGACGTTTGTTTATAGTACATTGTGTCTTAAGGGCGGTAAATAAGGAATTACGAACGAGAGTCTATTAGAAGCCCGAAGTCGAAGACTGAGGGCTTTAATGAGTCGATGTTCGTAATTCTAGTACCGCCCGTGCGACATACCATGTTTTTCATCACATTTGCGAGTAAAATTGTATATTTGTAAAAGAAAAACTAATATTTTATCAAAAATTGCCGATACCGCTGATTGCGCTCTTGGCAATCCGCAGCATGTGCATGGCGTGCGTGTGCAGCGCGTGCACGGAGCAGCAGCACACCATGCAGTAACAAACTCACTTACCGACCTTGGGCTTCATGACATGAAAATTAGTACAGGCAATGACTCATTTACCGATCACGGGTTTCATGACAAGCACATTAAGGTCGAGGGTTTTATTTGGGGGTTGCAACCAAGGTAGCCTGCATGTTACGACACTGTTTACGAGCAAGTGTGATGAAAAATAACTAAAATCGCAAGCAAACGTCGTCAAACTTCAAACGAACCTCACGATACTAACGCCACCTAGCGATATTTCGCCTCCGTCAAAACCCTCATTACACAAAAAATCATGAAGATATAGCCGTTTAAAGTTCCTCCTACTAACACACGTACACTTTTTACTAGGAAGTCACATCATGGACCCGCCCCCTCCCGAACTTTGACGCGCTTCATATTTGTCATTTTTTTGTTTAATTGATAAAAGAAAACATACGCGTCACCAATATTTTCTGATAATCTTACCGATGGACTAAATAGAGGACCGGATGGCAAAGTGGTTTGAGAACCTGACTACGAAACTTGAGGTCCCGGGTTCGATTCCCAGTCGGGGCAGATATTTGTATGAATAATACGAAATGTTTTAGGGTCTTGGATGTTTAATATGTATTTAAGTATGTATTTATCTATATAACTATGTTTTTCCGATGCCTAGTATCCATAGTATAAGCTTTGATTAGTTTGGGACTAGGTCAATTGGTGTCAAGTGTCCCACGATATTTACGAGTATTTATTTATTTAGAATATGTTTTTTTTTACCCAGGAATGTACCAAATTAAACGTATTGTACTTAGATGACGAAAACGTGAAACTTTTTGACTTCCATTTATAGTGCTGGCCAATTATGAAAGTTATATATAGCAACTGAACTTTTTTAATTATAAAAGTGGCCAGTACTTCATCGAGAAAGAAAGTTAGCAAGTTACTACAAAATCTTAAAAACGGGTGACACTCTTTCCCGGCCCGGATAATACCGGGATGGAAATACCGACCCTGTTTTTCGTGTACACGCCCATAGAAGCTCCTGTCAGTTTTATGGGCAAGTCCACAAAAACAGGGTCGGTATTTCCATGTTGGTGTTATCCGGGGCGGGAAAGAGTGTCACCCTTAAAAACTTCTTGTCCTCCTTAAGTTTACAACTCCTTAGTTTACAATAACAATAACTTCTACTGCCTATAGAGAATTAGGTACACTAATTTGAAAGGAAAAATGCGAAAGTAATTTGCACACATTGACTTAACAAAGTGTTCAATTAATATTGCAATCTTGTCAATGTAACAAAACAAAATCTTTAGATATCATAAATTTACCAACTAAAGTTTAAAAGCAATGGAAATAACTAACATAGGTACACTACTAACTTTATACAGTAACACATAGTGAACTGGATTCAATTCAAGAGAGAACTATGAACGTAGAGGTAAAAACCAACCCAAACAGTAGTGAATCGCAGAATTTATTGCAAGCATTATTCTCCGCGACTTCAAAGAAGTGCAAGCCATTCTCCTACCCTGTCTCCCATATTGATATTCTGATATTCCACGGCCTTTCACAAAATTATACAATAGGATCTCAACGTGCTCGTACATTGTATGTAAGCAGCTTTACGCTGTGCAATATTATTTTCTATAGATAAAATTGAAGTTTCCACGCAAACAATCCGCTTATTGATTGTCTTCCCCATCCTTTTATATTTTGAATGAAATTGTTTCCCTGGCCAGTAGTAAGTTCTTCGTCCTCGATCGGTACGAGAGTGAGAGGGACGGTAAGATACGAACTTCGATGTTCGAATTTCGTATTAGCCCCCCCTGTATTGACGGGTAACCATTATTTTATTCAGTTGTTTTCTTAGCGTCTTTCTCTTGCCGAGCTTTGAAGTGTTTAGACAAAAAAAAACTGAAATGCAATAAATAATAAACCTTTTTTTATTTAACTATAAAGCTCACATTGTACAAATTTAAAGTAAAAACTTCTCTCAAAATCCACGTTTACCAACATCGTGATAATACATAGAGCCATGTTACAGCTGCAAAGCTGAGTATTAGAAGGCATCGCTGGTAAAAGCTTTGCGGTCTGCGGCAGCTGCTAATTACGAGACTGAGCGTATACTTTACAAGCAACCAATTTTACCCCCCGTGATAACGTGATGACAACCATAATGTGCCATGTTATTGGATGAATGTATGAAATTCATTTTGTAGGGAAACTCGTCATACGGTTTAGGATTGACATGTTAAATAAAAGGGGAATGGGGAATAAAATGCAAGATTCGGTATTTTTATTTTTGTAAAATTTTTGGTACATATCGGTGTTTCATCCATCCTCACTATCCGTTGGGTATTACTTATATAAAATACTAGCTTTTGCCCGCGACTTCGTCCCCGTGGAATAGTAACTTTGGGAAGTATTTTATTTATTTAAGATACCTAATCTGCCAATAATAACACATAGAAACTTCTACGGTCAAGCAATGCCAAAGATGAATTTACTTATTTCTATCCGCGGAATTTTTAATTTTCCCGGAAAAAGCATCCTACGTCAATCAGGAATACTGTAGCTTACTTTTGGTGAAATAACTTAAAATCAGACCCGAAGTTGAATTCACTTATTTCTATCCCTTGGGAATTTTGCATTTTCCCGAAGAAGAATAGTCTTACTATTGAGGAAAGTATAGCTCTATTGGTGAAAGAATTTTTTAAATCAGCCCCGAAGTTGAATTCAGTTCATTCATTCATTCATTTATTTTTTCAGTTTTTTCTATCCCATGGGAATTTTGTAATTTCCCGAAGAAAAAGTAGCCTTTGTCATTTGCGGATAGTCATATCACATAGTATGTAAGATTTTTTTTAAATCAGCTCCTAAATTGAATTGATTTATTTCTATCCCGAGGGAATTTTGCATTATCCCGGATAAAAAGTAACCTATGTCAATCAAGGATAGTTTAGCTTACTAACGGTGACATAATTTTTAAAATCGGCTCAATAGTTGCAGAGATTCAACTACAAACAAAGAAACGAAAAAAGTTTAGATATTTTCCTATCCCGTGGGAATTTCGAAAAATCTTTCTTTAGTGCACCTCTACAATACTCGAGATACATGAATGCCAAATGCTTTGAACTTGAAGTCTCTAGCACCAGTAGTTTAGGCTGTGCGTTGTCTGTCAGTCAGTCAGTCAGTCACGGTACTGTTTTATAGGTATAGTTTATTAACAATAAAGGACAAAATATATAAAAAAAACATTTGGTATAATGAAATTTTGTCAGAAGTTTAGACATTTTACATGATAAAAGATAAACTCACCCTAAACGAATGTAGGTATAAATTACACGATAAAAAGAACTTCGTGTTATAAGTACTAATTTTTGGCCTGCTCGGCCAACAATATGCTGAGCTGGGACCGTTTCGCGATTTCGCAGACTTGCTTTTTTATTTGTTTTTTTTTTTCATCCTGTATATACTTCATGTGCTGTAAGTTTTTGCGAATAGTGAATAAATGTTTCATTCTTTCTTTCTTTAATTAATAATTTCACCGAATAAAATATCAAGGTATAGGCTTGAATCTTGTTTTTTTTTAAACCTTAATTTAGACATTACAATATACCTACAACTTCATTTATTATTCGCAGATTTTAAGCATGAACTTTAGCTATTTTAATAGTAATAGAAAGCTCTGAAAACTCAAGAGCTCGCCTTAGTTATTCGTTAGTGATTTTAAATAATAAATACATGAAATATTGTTGGCTACCTATTATTGTTACAGTACTATGAGTATCAAAGTACTAAGAAACTTTTCTTCTGATTTTCAACAAGACAACTATTTTCGAAATGTATCAGCAGAGATAAGTTATAAGCTTCGCGTTTTAATTGTAAAGTCTTGAAAACTTTTACAATTTTTATTCAACGAAGATTAAAAGCTGATGTTTATGTAGGTATCACTTTAGATGTATACTTACAGTGTTGAATTATAATCTTAGTAATTTAATACATTCGCCCAAAATGTTTATGCGTGAGAAAACGAGGAGCAAAGCAGTTAGCAGTAGGTAAGGACGCGGGTACAACGGAATTACAACATAACCAAGTGAAATTAATATTTCGTAAGCTCCATACAAGCACACACTCCTTTACACCGCATTCTAATTAATCATTTCATAAACTCCACGTTAAAATGTATGGTAAAACACTCGGTCATTAATTATAAAGTATAATAAAGTGTAAAAATTCAACGTGCGGGGTCTCCGGGGTTCAAGGATAAAGGTTATTTTATTTAGAACCCTTTTTTGCAGAGTTTTACCGTTGCTTCAATTAAGGACAAAAAAGCAATAATAAATTCAAAGATTCTTCGGAGTTTGCGAGCTTTCCATTACAATTACATCAATTCAACATACGAAAAAAGTGAAATAAAATCACAAGGACTGAGAATAAAATGTCCTGTGTTTCGTAAGTGGGGGGGGGGGCACCTTTTACCTTAATTCCTGTTAATGGTCCCGGAATTATAAGCTTTTTTGGGTTGTTACTTTTAATAAAAAAAGCAGGGACGTTACAAAACAACGAAAATACCTACTCGTATATTTGGTGAGTTGCTCACCTGAATTGACAAGTATAAGATTTGGGTGTCCCTTGTTTTACCAACAAACTTTACATCGAATATCATTTCATCGAAAAGGTTTCATGGAACATTTAGTTCTAGTATTATCGTTTGTTTTCGTGACCAGTTCATTACAATTTTTATTATTTTATAGAAAAACTGTTCAAGGAATACCAATTTTGACAGATGATTCGTTTTGTAACAATATTAAATGGAAAAATTACTAAACAACGATGTTTATTTCTTCGAAGTTTTATTACAACTAGGGATGTCACGAATATTTGTATTCGCATTCGCATATGCGAATACTACGGTATTTGACAACTCCTGACTTTGCCATATCTTAATATTATTATGAAAATATAGATAAACAGATAGTGTTTAGCGAAGAGAAAATTTAAATCGGTTGAAAATTGGATTTATAGTGATTTTTGAAAAATCTATATACCTGTCTCTTTCTTAAACGCTTTTCTCTATTCAGCAAGTATGGCGGTACTGGCGTGTGACGTCACATGCCAGTATGTCTTTCTCTGTCTAATCTTGAATTTCAAATCTTTATAACTTTGTTATTTGTAAAGGTAGCTTAAAAATTGTTTTTCTATTCGATGACAGGCATTGTGTAGTTTTAATTTATAAAACATATATCAAAAAGTCAAATACTTACCGTATTCGCATCATTTTAAACATTCGCATTCACATAAAACGATGCGAATATTTTGCGAATGCGAATGTGTGCAAGTCGTGACGTGTTTCGCCTGCACCGGCCACCGGCCGCCAAGACGCCGACATACGCGCCAATCAACTATTTTACCGACACTTTGGGCGTCTCCTGCGTTACCAAAATTGTCTCTGGCGTTACCAAAAAATCGTACTTCCAACAAGATATTTCACGGTTTAATAGGTTGAACAGAAAAAACATGTTTACTTGCAAAAATCTGCAATTGTTTGAAAAATGTCGCGGACAGATTAGTGTTGGTAAAAAAGTTGATTGGCCCACACAACAACATACACAAGACATACTTGTGAAGTTAGATAAAAGTTTCTAAACAAATAATAATATTGTTTGCAAAGTCAAAATCAAACTCATTCAATTTAGACTATACTTATGAAGGTCAAAGAAAAATCTACAACCGGTTCGGAAAACCTCTGTGCAAAGAATCCAGCAAGAAACTACGTTGTTGAATTGTAATGAAGTGTCAAATGTGATCTATATATTAAGTTAGCCCTACTTTAGTTCTCGTTTTCTTCTTGCAAGAACGCACTTCAACTTCTTACACTCACCGCAGACAGAGGCCCTACGAAGAGCTAAATTCGAACTTCGTATCTTGCCGTCCCGCTGACGCTTATATTATTTAATACAAGAGTGAGAGGATCGGTATAATAAGAACTTCGAATTTCGTAGTATACTCCCCAAGATTACGTTTTCGCTGAAACCACATACTATAACATAATCCCCCGGTACTCGTGTCCAAAGCGAATTACATACGCAACGTTGAACCCGAGGGCTTCCTACCACCTTCGTTTTGTACCTTTGCAATGAGATTTCCGCTCTTTTAAGGGTGAACTACAAATGTAAGGCAACTCCAATATTCTTTTCACACCTCTCCTTCAGAAAAGTAACTTTTCTGTTCAAGGCTTTTCTATGTGTGTTATTGCAAATGCCATTTTTTGAAGTTGTTTTTTTTATTTGACTGGATGGCAAACGAGCAAGTGGGTCTCCTGATGGTAAGAGATCACCACCACACATAAACATCTGCAATACCGGGGTGATCGCAGATGCGTTGCCAACCTAGAGGCCTAAGATACTACTACGACAGTAATAGTACATTGTGTCTTAAGGGCGGTACTAGAATTACGAACATCGACTCATTAAAGCCCTCAGTCTTTGACTTCGGGCTTCTAATAGACGCTCGTTCGTAATTCCTTATTTACCGCCCTTAAGATACAATGTACTATTACTGTCGTATTTCACAAAGTTCACATATCAGAACGTTCAATCATCACAATCTTGATAAACGAAATGAAGTGTTATTATTGAATTATCGGCCAATCAGTTTGTTAATTAAATCCAAACACTTTATTTATATTTTCAAACATGTGTGAACGGAAACGAGTTAGTTCCATCTCTTCAAATCACCTTGATGTTTTGAATCGTCATTTCATCTTCATCGCTACGTCCCTTATGGCTTCTCATTTGTTTTAACTTGGTTTGTAAAGCCGTGGACGTGGAGGACTAGTGATTTTGACCCTATGGCCTCTCAAGCTGAGGATCGTGGGTTCAAGCCCGGATCGCACCTCCGAGCTTCTCTAAATTCATGTCCGAAATTACATTTGAGATATGCAACGAGCTTTACGGTGAAGGAAAATACCGTTAGAAAACCTGGAGAAACATGTGAAGCAATTCAATTATTTTGAGAAGTTGCCAATCTACACTCGGCCCGCGTAGGTACTACTTACAGCTTAAGCCCTCTCATTCTGAGAGGTCTGTGGCCAGCGTGGGACGTATATAAGCTAGGATGATGATGATGATGATGATGATGATGATGATGAACTTTACTATGGTAGTAAGTTAATCCGCAAAGGATATTAATGCTTAGTTAGTATTTTGCAATGAAACTCGCAGTCTCAGGCCAAAACTGGGAAATTTGATATGTTACTGACCAAAAAAATACCTACTATAGCTTTGGTTTCATGAGGAATATCGTGAGCATGCTTTTTTCTGTTAGGTACTTAATGATTTGCCCTATGGGCTAATGTAACTGAACGAAGCCAGTTTGAAAAATAAATTTAAAAAAAACCTTGTTATATTTTTATATTATTTTGTTTTTATTTTGTTACAGAGCAATACGAGGAACAAAGAACACTCAACACATAATTCTCATAGCAGTTGTCAAGAAGAGGTAAGTCGAATTCCAAATTATTACGACTCGAGGTACTGCAACTCAAGCAAATGATACAGAAGTTTTACAAAATGTTGGTAGTAGGTACATATTTGATTATCACTATAATAGTTTAAGAAAGTTATTTTTTAACCAAAAAAAATCGGATCATTTTATGACAGATTTCTTTAAAGAGCACAATCATTCATTGAATTCTTTCTTTCTTTAATTTTTTCTTATAAATGTAAGGTACCGTAGACGAGGATATTTCTAAATCTTTTTATAGACAATTTTGTAAAGAAATGTATCTAGATATATATTTTTTCCTTGAAATAAAATAAAAGTATACTTACTTATCAACTTAGTCCGTATATCCCCTGGAAATTGGTAGAAGTTTTCAACTTCGCGAAGTATATTACCAACGACATTACAGAAAGAAAGTATGTTTAAAGAAAATCAATAATCCTGCGCAGGGAATAGGTGAAAATCTGAAATAAACATACTTTTAAAACTCTGGTCGATAGGTTCTTTAGATAGGTACGTCTATAATTCAAATTCACATTCAAATTGAAATCATTCAGTAAATAGGCCGCAATGGGCACTTTTACACGTGATTTTTTAAACTACCATCGCTTTCGGAAAGACCATCATTGCCAAGAAGAATGCGCCGCAAGAAACTTCCAGAAAGTCATTTTTTTTAAATAAATAATTACAAATAAAATACTTAAAACTACAGTATACAATTAAAGAAAAAAAGGAACAGAAAAAAAGATCTATAGATAGAATCATCGCGTTAGTGACACCCTAAACGCTGCTAAAATCAGTAGACAAGCATCAACAGGTGAGATAGGGGTCAATCACGGGTCAGTTATCATCATGTCAGCCGAAAGACGTCCACTGCTGGACATAGGCCCCCCCAAGGCTCTCCACTCAGACCGATCTTGTGCTTTCCGCATCCACCGCGATCCCGCGATCTTAACCAGGTCGTCGTTCCATCTTATTGGAGGCCTACCGATAGTTCATCTCCCGGTCCGCGGACGCCATTCGAGAACCTTCTGACCCCATCGGCCATCAGTCCTGCGGCAATGTGCCCCGCCCACTGCCACTTCAGTTTCGCAATTCTTCGGGCTATGTCCTTAAACTTAGTTCTATCTACTACGGATATAATCATTGTAGACGACGCATGTACAAAGTTTGAATAAAGAGTTTGTATACCAACGCTGTCTAGCAATTGGCCACTAATAAAATTGGAAAGCATGCAGCGCGGAAAGAAAACAAAAGAATATCGAGAGTGCTGTCATAGTCCTTGTCCGCGCTGCGTGTCCGTTTTGCATAATTATTAAAAACTTGTTTTATTTTACTAATTTACACTCTAAAGATCATTATACAGTCTACAATTTTGGTACATCGAACCGAATAAATTAATTAAAACCAGTGCAATAGTTTTTTCATAGTTTAAATTCAGTGTAAATAGTGACATAATGTTCAACACGCCACCACCACCTATGACACGGCAACGTTGCCGCGAGCTGGCTGCAGGAGAAACAGCTTCGCTCGGCGATGTTCCATCTACACATCGGCCACTTCCTTGTGATTCTACATTTGTCCAGCCACCTTCCTCCGATGTTCGCTCAAGTAAGTCGAAAAAGTCATCAGCATCGTCGGTAGCAAGGCGGAAGGAATTAGAGTTAAAGGCAGCCGAGGAAAAGGCGCGCATCGAGAAGGACCTCATCGACAAACGACTCGCGGCCGACTTAGCTCGCCTCGACGCCCGAGTCTGATAGGGAGGACGACTTTATCAGTCACAGCCACAGCGAGAACCACGAGCCCTATAATTGGTTAGATAATCAACGGTAAATATGTCTCCCTTGCCTGTGCAGCATGAGCCGGTCGCGCACTCTTCCGACCGTGCAGCGCCTGCACAAGCCACAGACATACTACAGTTGGCTCATGCAATCAAAGACATGATGGATCAATCATCTTCTCAACGTGAAGAACGATTACTAAGTCGCTTAGCCATGCCGCGTGACCTGCCTTTGTTCAGTGGCGACTGCGTTGAGTGGCTCCATTTCAAGAATGCGTATGACGAGTCTGTGTTGACTTGCAGTTTCTCAGAAAATGAAAACCTGTCTCGGCTTCGACGAGCTCTACGAGGCGATGCTAGGGAAGCTGTCACCGATTTGCTAATCGGCAATACATCGCCCGCAGCCGTCATGGAAGCTTTAGAGCTAAAATTCGGTCAGTCAGAATTGATTATTATTAACCTTACAGCAAAACTACGCAAATTGCCTCCCTTGCCTGCTTTTATCAATATGACCTTATTAACTTCGCCATGAAGGTAAATAATTGCTTGGCAACAATTCGCGCACTGAAACAAGACGACCATCTCCGCAACCCAGAGCTTGCATCAGCTATAACATCAAAGCTGCCTAGTACATTACTAGGAAAGTGGACCGACTTTGCGTACGATCGGCTGCGCGCCGGGGAGCCAAAGTTAGTTTACTGGCTGAATTTTTGAAGAGAGAGGCTGAAAAAGTTTCAATCGCGGGTACACTTTATCAACCGCATGAATTCAAGAGGCCGCTACCCGTAGACAATCCTGTCAAGCGAGCTAGTGACTGCTATCCAAACCCTGCTCGACCCATACTTGTTACGGTAAGCGCCGAACCAGATGTTATGACATGTAACTTTTGTAAAAAGGCCGAAGCATGCTTTACCGACTGTCGAACATTTAAACGCGCCATGCGTAGAGACAGATGGAGGTACGTAAAGGCTCAAAAATTATGTTCGCGTTGTCTAATAACGCACCATGACATCAGCACATGTTCTGCCCCAGTTTGTGACTTGGAACATTGCCGCCAACCTCATCATCGCCTTCTACATTGGAAAAATACAACCTCTGGACAGTCACGTGAACCTGTGTACTCGTATGACGAATCGATGTCTGCCACCATGGAGCCCGCGCCCGAGCTGTGCGAGCCGCCGCGTGCTGCCTCCGCAGCTGACGCTACCGTAGCTCATGTCGCAGTGCCAGAGGACGTCAAGTCAGCACCGGAAGGCGACGTTATGTTAAAAGTGGTTGCTGTGACCCTCCGCGGACCCCGAGGTGTGGTGCAAACGTACGCGCTACTTGATGACGCCGCGTCTGTCTCTATTATTGATAGTGACTTAGCTGACAAGTTAGGTTTGAAGTGTGAAAGTGCCAGTGATATTAAGTTCATTGATGCGTTCGGCCTTGAGGTCTGTCAATCAGATGCGCCCAAGGTGTGCGCCGATATAGCGGGACGAGACAATAACTATCGTAAATTATGTTTACGTAAAGTGTCTAAGTTAAGTTTGCCTATACAAAATTTATCTTTTGTGAACAACATTTCTGATCCTCAGTTGTCAACTGTCAAAGATATCGTGTGCAAAGAGCGTGTAGTGCCGCGGCTACTAATCGGCGAAGATAATATTTTCTAATAGCGCCGCTCCAAATAATTCACGGCGACCGAAATTCGCCGTACGCAACTCGCTGCATGCTAGGGTGGTCCATCCACGGCTACTGTGGTCGCGCTCGCTCTACCGCGCCACATGTAAGTCACAATGTTTTTCATACCACTCACGCCGATTCTGGATCGACAGCTCTACGTCCGATATTCACGAAATAGATAAACTAGTACAGCATTCCTTTTCGGTAGATATTAAAGGAGTGTCTACTGCTTGTCGTGATAATAAGGCGCACTTACCTGCATTAAAAGTTTTAGATGAGTCAGCTCGTGATGGATGGGAAGTAGGTTACTCTTCAAAAACAAGCATACACTCCTGCGCAGGAGAAACCGCGAAAAAGAAGACGAGGCTCTAAGAGAGGGTGAATATGAACTGCTAATCAAACCCAAGTTGGACCGTGGTTTTTGGCGTTACGGTGCAGAAAGCGCAGCTCATACAAGTCGCGATGATAACGTTCGAATAGTAGTCGTGCACACACGCTCAGGGCTGCTGCGACAGGTCGTCACACGCGTCGCCTTACTGTCCCCACGGGGGTGATATAGTGCTCTTCTAGCACTAGGGGGCGGATTGTAGACGACGCATGTACAAAGTTTAAATAAAGAGTTTGTATACCACGCTGTCTAGCAATTGGCCACTAATAAAATTGGAAAGCATGCAGCGCGGAAAGAAAACAAAAGAATATCGAGAGTGCTGTCATAGTCCTTGTCCGCGCTGCGTGTCCGGTTTTGCATAATTTAAAAACTTGTTATTTTACTATTTACACTCTAAAGATCATTATACGGATACAATCATTTCTGATTCTATCCCGCAGAGAAACCCCGAGCATAGCCCTCTCCAATTCTCCATAGCCTCTGAGTGACTTTGATCTGCCTCATGAGGCCCATCGTTAGCGCTCACATCTCAGATCCGTATGTCATCACTGGCAACACACACACAGTCAGTTATATGTAAAAAAAAAACAAGGGAACTAGTGGTGTGAAGTCGAAACACCTTGATTCCTACCGAGTAACCAATTTTTTTTGATATGACATGAGTGATAATAATCTAACTACGAGGAGCTTTATCCGAAACATAACTCACGCTTCTCTCACTTTACTTCTACCTATGTGGCCTAAGAGTCCAGTGATGTGTTTTACTAGTAGCCACACATACAGGCTACTCTGCTCATGTAAAGCGCGCAATAAAGGTACAAACAAAAATCGGCGTTTTATTGATATTCATAGTGTACATACATAAGTATTTAGGCCCAGTATAAGAACCCATAGATAGGTAGGTACTGGGGGTGTGTAACTTGGTATAAGCTTAGGTACGTGGAATCTACGCGCGTGGCTTTAAACTTCATTAAATAAAAAGGATATTTCTTCAGTATCTTGATTTATTCTTCTTATAATATTACATTAGAAAGATAGATCCAGCCCTTCAGGCCGTCGCATGGCCGTCGGGAGCAATCTGCGCTCCGGCCGACGTGTACCGCTGACAATCGTCTTTTAAAATCTAATTCTAGAATCACACAATATAAAAAAATACTATCAATAAAGTCAATCTAACCTGCCAGCGGTATACAGCCTAGTCCCCACAGTACACTGCACCACATAGGCCCTTGCGACATCAACAAAATTCCCAATGTAATCATTACCCACACCATGACTGATCCTTCCATCTTTGACCAGCCCATCCATCCAAAATATCGGACACATGAGTTAATGAAATCGGAATCCTGTTTAATGCAATCAACCCTGTTTCAAAGTAGGTATATTGAAAGTGTGACAAAGATGTGACTGATGTGGGTTGCCGCTGAGGGTCACGTCAAATTTGCTTCGAGGTATCACACTTCAGTTTTCAAGAGAATTCTGCTCATGTATATTTTCTTGTCGGTTTTAAAATCAATGTGTCAATGCCATGTCTTGTTATAAGCAATGACTGCGCTGTTATTTTCTACGGCGTGTACTTACTTAAATAAATTTAGTAAAAATAATTAACGTGAAACGCGAGTTAGTTCTTTCTTTAAATACAAATGATAAATATGTGTACAAAAAAAAGGTTACACATAATTATTACCATATTCACATTCTTACCAATCATTTATACTTAGTGTTTCGGATAAAATTAAATACCTACCTACCTATTTAATTAGATCAATCAAGCAATACAACGAGGACAATACAAGGGACAATATAACGGACTTCAGTTTAGATTATTAGGTAGGTATATCGTTTAGCATACAAGTCTACTTTCAATATAATGTATCTAGACGTTAAAACCCTTGCATTTTTTACACTTGTTCGCAAAACTTTGCTTTTACAAGTTTATCCAAGGTTTCAAATTTTTTGATAGCTTTATCCTACATTTCCATACATATACTAAGTAAGTACTTGGTTTGCAAAGTTTTACTAGAAATGCCTCCGACTTTAACAGCAGGCCAGTCTCATGGGAAACCTACTCCAGGCTTGAATAAATAAAGTTATCTTTTCTTTCTTGCTTCTACGAAGCGTAAGAGAAATAAAATTAACCGCTAAATGGGCCACCATTTATGTTACTAATAAGTTGTTCTATTGTGTTACTTCTACGCAGTAACTTGGCAAGTTTGTTAGTGGCTCAGCGCAAGTTACTTAACTCACACTGTATGACTAGTATCCGACCGAACATAAGTACGTCGATTTTCGTTTCGGGGAATTTAGGCGTATATTACAGTTTCGGTTACAGTGGAAAATTTGCCAAAACTAGGACTGAAACTAGGTTCGTAGGCTTTCCTGCGATGTACGGAAGTAATTGGCATAGTGGAATGGCTCTGCTCGGTAGCAGTAACCACAAAAAAATAGTAAATGTGCACATGTTCTATTTTTCCGTGGTAACGTTGTTGTAGATATTACGTCAAATAGAATATAGGTACTCATTTTATTTTACTTACCGAACTCGAAATTAAAGCCATAATACGGCAAATTTAAAATTTTGCTTATCCCTGTTTGTTTTGGCTTCATACATTTTTTTACACTTATTTAAGAGGTACATTTTCAAAGAGTGCGTTGTTATTAGCTTTAGCTATCTAGGAATGGGCAATTTTACTAACATAACTTTTCTTAGTTCTATTTCATGAGGTTTTGAAACTACACACCAACATCTCCGTGGGTTTAAATTCCCAAAAAAGTAATTCAATTAAGAAAAGCATCACGCTTCTACAATTCAATATATTTTTGTGCACAGCCCTTTTACATGACTACTATAAACGTATGTTTTTGCAGTGATGCCAACCGAAAGTATCACAAGTGCTCTTGCATATATTATGTTCACAGCTGTAATCTGAAAAAAAGTTGTAAAGTTTGATTTACGCTAACGTTTTGTTTTGATTAAAGTAGTGCGTTAATTGGAGATTTAAGTTATGAGTCAGAATTTGCTGAAAATAAAACAGAAGTATTAAAAGTTTGTCGTTTTGGTGTTAACGAGAACAAAAGTTCGCAACATAAGGGCTATATCATAAACTAAACAAGACACATCTACCACATACAGTAATTTCAAAATACTTATATTAAGTAAGTGTATAATAAAATAAGTGTTCATTAAAACATGCTTTTTTGTTGACTAAACTTCATCATATCTCCAACTTACACATGAATACCAAATTTAAAGTCATGATCCGACCACAGGAAGTGGGTCAAAATAAACTTGCAGGATTTTACGTAACAACAATAATAACAAACAGGATATGTTAATTTAAAAGCTGGTTTAAACAATTGTTTTAATATACTTTATTGTTAAAGCAATTTATATCTGTTTAATATACTATAACTTACTCTAATAACACCATAACTACTATCCGTGCCTATCACAAATCCTAATGGATGTTGCAAATCATAGCGAAATTTTTTGCCTGTGGTGTTTTCATTGCGGATAACGATTGGATTTTTACGAATTAATTTAATTGAATGGATTATTTTTCAGCCACTATTCAGCGATTTATATGGATGCCTAGCTTCAATGAGGGTTTTCACAAAGGCGAAATATCGCTAGATGGCGTTAGTAATCGTGAGGTCCGTTTGACGTTTGACGTTTGCTTGTGTGTGAATAACTGATATAAAATTTGAGAAAGGTTTTTTTCGAACTCGATTTGTAGCATTCGAACATGGCGGATGTAGACGATATCTAATTTTGGTATTTCTGCTTCTTTGGCTAGTTGAAGTATAATTTTGATAGTGTTTTATGCGGCGATTAACCTTAACAGTGAACAGTGATCCCAAAATTCTATATTGCTCTCGTGTCTAACATTTTTTAATGCGCAAGTGGTCTCTGCGTGGTTTCTGGAATTTTGCTATTAAGTTGCAAAAACTACAATCACCGTACAACATGCATAAGAAGAATATATTTATCTTTAATTTAACTGACATTGGCCTAAGCCTTATGGCCGCCATTAAGAGGAATAAATAATTAATAAAATAAAAGGTTTTTTTCACTAATCATTCGTTAAATAAGTTCACGATGTAATTTTTAGAAACTACCACTGGAATTTTGTAAACTGGTACTTATTTCAATTTAAATGTTTCACGCAAATGTAATGTTTCGTGTCCGTAAAACCACGTTTAAACGGTAAGTTCTTGATACATTGACTAGCGGACATCATAATTATGCTGCAGCCCAGTTTATAACCCCGCAATGTAATTCGAGTAGCTCGGTAAAATGATCGCTTATATTTCTTTAGTCGGAAAAAGTCCTGGACCACCCAGAAATTCCTGCTCGCAATAAGGGCATGAATGCTTGGCCGTTAGGAAATACCAATCCTTCGATTGTACTTATCGAAAGTCGGTCTCGTGATACGGCCGTATTGCTTTATGATCAGAATTTAATGCGGCTTAAGGCATAAAACACCCCTCCACCCGTGAAAGCAGGATTTACTCTTCAGCGATCCACTTGGCTTGAACTTAAATTTGGAGCTTCTTCCGGTTTTGATTGGAATATCATACCAAATGTATTAGTATGTAAGTACCTACCTACAAATGTTATTGTATTATTTAATCACACGTAAGCAAATTGGATGAAAATTGGTACATTTTTAACTAACAATAAGATACTTTTTCATCACTTAAGCTCTGAAAGTAGGTTGCATTTAACTTGAAATCCGTGTTGTAAATTCGATTTACATCTTTAGGGATGTAAGTAAATTTAAAAATCGAATGTTGCACCTTTGTATTCACGAACTGGTAAACAAGATTGTAATGCGTAATACTTACGTCCAAACCTCCATGCTGGCATAATGCTGCTTGCTGGCCAGTGCTAACTGAATGTGCCAAAGCCAAAGAGCGCGAGGTCATTATAACAAAAACAAAAGACGGTTTGGCGCGATTATTTTTCTTCCGCTCTGTTACAAATTGCGTACCTATACATTTATAACTGTTTTTCTTTATTTCCTCTCATTTGTGATGAAAAGTAGTGGTCAACTCGAGTGTAAATGACCAATTATACCCGCGAACTATAAGCACCCTCACTCGCTTTGCTCACTCGTCTAAATATCTTGAGTGTAATGGATCATCTACAACCCTTGTTTATCAATCTACTATTAATCGAGGATTCAATCGGGATGGTAAATGATTGTAGTCGCCAATTTGTAGAGCGAATTCTATGCGCTCCAATTCGCACTAGTTCATTTACCAAATTGGTACTTGATCTCGTAAAATCTGTATTTTATTTGCCTCCACTTTTCAATTTTATGTACATTGCACCGGTTGCGAGTAAACGCGGTAAATAAAGCTTGCGATTTATGGGAGCAAGTCCTGTTTTACAAATGATGGCTGTTCACTTTTTGAGTTTCACTTTTCAGATACAACCGAAATGATTAGATATCGCTGGGTATCGGCTGATTGCAAGCCAAGCTAGGGAGGGGGATGTAAAGAAACGAGTTAATTTTGGCTAAAATTTGGCCTTTTGTGGGATTCCATATAACTTGGCCGCTGTTCCTATAAACTCGAAAGCCAAGAAAACAGGAAACACCTATGTAATAATTATGATGACTCCTACATTATTTTAAATTTTCAATGGCACAAGTTACTTGTATGGATTCTCACAAAAGATCACATTTTAGCCAAATTTACTCGTTTTCTTACATTCACCAGGCTTGGTTCTTTATGAGAATTCACTATTTATAGACAAATTATCTCAATCAAGACTTGGTAGATAAGTCTTTACAGCATTTTTGTTGTGATAGAAATGGCGAGATAGGTAGAAATTATGGAATAGAAATAAATATAACAAAACTTCGCTCGCCTCGTGCACGGATTACATATATACTTATCAAATCGTCTTAGCTTCTAGGTGTCGGTATTTCGCTGAAGCGGTTTGAATTATCGAACTTGTACAAAGCCAGATCTAAGGTCCGCGAGGAATAAACTGTAATCTGACATTAAAAAGATATTATTTATCGCATAAAACTCCTGACGCAAAACAAGTAGAAACGCGTTTTGGCTTTTTGACGGCGTCATAAAAACGTTTATACTGCGGACGTGTACAGGGACTGTATTCGCTGCGTGAGCTAGCAATATCGCTGGACGTTGCGATTTGATTTTATCCCACTATTATACACGGACGTTACGTTTCCCGTAAGCGATCGTGTCTAAAAGGGAATCATATGCTAATTACAACAATTAATAAATTGTTCCCAGCTCGAGACTTGCTTCTGTTGAGATCTTTAAGTCATCAATTTTGGTTTGGAACTTAACTGGGATCTGTAGCTAAATTTTAAACTGGATAAAAAAGTATTCAAATAAAATCTTTGACCAATTTGAAGTTGCTTTACCCGGCCTTCCCGGTTCTTGTTTTCATTTAAAACTGTTTCTTCATCAAAATAACACAGTACATATGTAAATGACATACAGTACAATACAAAGACGCAACAAACTTCAGAGAAAAACTACTATAAGTAATATAGTAGTATAAGTTCGCCTCTGTACACTCGAACAAATTGAATCATGAACCAGGGTGGAACCTTTTAATAATCAATTTAAATATGATTTCCTTGACAAATGTATGAGATGTCAACATGACATTAGTAGCACAAGGGTTCCACCATCCATCTTATTATCTGTTTTCTGTAAATTTAATGTGTTTTCATGTGATGGTACATGGGCCAAATATATTATTATGCTCTACCACCCTAAAGTTGATAATCGTTTGCATGTCACAACAATGATGCCAATAGACGTGTCTGTCAACTTGAAACTTTGACTTTAGCGACATATTCATTTGATAGGAACTTGATTAAAATTCATAGACCTCTTATTTGGCTGGTGGTACAATAAAGAGTTTACAATAAAATACAAAATACAGGATGTTAATTAAATAACTGAAAACTAAGACACCACATTTTTTTAAATTCTAAGTTAGTTGATGGCATTTATCTTCGAATACCTTCATCATTTCCATAAATGTTCGAGTATTTTGCTAATTCAGTAATTGTACTTTATTTCTAACTCTACACAAATAATTTGTATGGCGTGATGAGGGTGTGCACTTCGACGTTTTTAGAAAAAAATCAAACTGACAGTAAAACGGCCAGTACCTACAAAATCTATCTGTCTAATATACCTTTAAACGAGCAATTCTTGTATATAATATTATTTTTTATAGTATTTCGGGTATCTCGGAAACGGCTCCAACGATTTCGATGAAATTTGGTATGTAGGGGTTTTCGGGGATGACAAATCGATCTAGCTTGGTCTTATCTCTGGGAAAACGCTTATATTGAGTTTTAGGTCGAGCAAAGCTCGGTTGCCCAGGTACCTATTCAATAATGCAACCTCACTAAAACATTTAATTCGCGCATGTTGCACGTAAATTTCAGACTGGGCACAATAAAAAAGGGATTTAAAAACACAAACACAACCTGATTTAAAAACATACCTAATGTAATCGATTCTACTCTCAATTCTAAGCAAACTACTTTCTGGTTTTCAGTTATTTAATTAACACCTTGTATATACAGATTAATACATGTCTTAATCCATAAGGTACCTTATTTATGTTGAATTCAATTTTCCTACAAAAAAATTACCAAGTTAATAACGATATAATTTAAATAATGTTAGCACTGTCTTCTTCTACAAGATATTTATCTTATCTTATTAGGAAGTTAATATTCACAACATCTTAGAATAACTCAAAACTTTGTTAATATTGTTTTTAATTAAAAAGTCGACCTTAACCTTACTTAAACGAATGAACTTTACCCTACTTAATGAGCCATAATATCTTATAACTAGAATGATTTGCACAATTACCAATGTTTGTGTTAAACAATGTTGTCTGTTGCCTAGTAGGTAGCCATAGTACAAGTTATCTTGAATACCTACTAGGAGGTCTCTAACCGTATTAGTTGTACAAATAGGAATTTTAATAAATACATTTTTCATTTTCATTTAAAGCTTTGCTTAGTTTGGGACTAGGACAATTGTTGTCAAGTGTCCCATTATATTTATTTATTATTTATTAAATATTAACGATTAAATTTTCCAGCCAACCTAAGTGCAAGAACGCACTTTGCGGTTAGCCGCGCGGTATAAGCGCGCCATCCCTTTTCAGAGTATCGCTTGAGAAAGAGACGGTGTGCTAAAACCGCGCGGCTAACCGCATAGTGCGTAAGTTGCCTAATGCAATAATGTGTTCAAATCAATTTGCTCTAGTAAAGGTAATGGTGAAAACGACTTAATTTTGGTAATGAATAAACATTGTGTTGTATTTACTCGTACGGAAATACTTTAATAAGGTTAAAACTATATTTATGAATTATGAAATGAAGTCAGATTTTATTCGTATTTTACGCATAACTTACCGATATAAAAAGTGATGACATTTCAAGTTATTAATGAATTTAGGTATGTTACCAATAAACTAGCTTTTGCCCGCAACTTCGTTCGCGTAGGTAGTAAAATTAACTATTATAGTAAAGTTGTTGATGGTAACCGTACCATGGCACAACTGTATTTAAAAAAAACTGGCAAAGTTTATAATCCTGTCTTGTAAATTGTAAATGTAAAATATAGCGCCGCGGAAAGACAAGAAATATAGCTTTTTTTTGTTAATACTTGCACAAATTTCGCTTTAAAATCTTAAGATTCTTTTTTGATAATTTGACACACAAAAAAATAATGCGTAAATATATCTATCGAAAATAATAATTCATGTTCTACTTAAGAGAATTAAAAATTGGAGATAACTAGTTACAAAAAAAATAGTAATAAAGTAACTATCAACAATCTTATCGGGAAGCCTTCCGATTTATAATATGAGCACTAAAAATAAATGCCACTAGGTTTGTCTGAAGTGGCTGTAATCGCATGATAAGACGATATCAGCGATATGTCTGATCACTTGCTATATTAGTTTGTTTGCCGTCGGTACCTCGTGTTGTCGTGCTTGAATTATAAGCAATTACAACTCAATACACGTTATTTCTGTTTAGTTGAGAAGGCTTTCGATCCCAATGATAATGATGATGTCTTTGAGGACGTATCCGTCGACGGCGAACTATTACGGACTAAATCCAATACAATCAGGCTTAAAATTTTAAATGAAAAATTTTCAATGTCTGTAATTAAAGATCGGTTATGTACTTTAAAAGTCAATAGAGATCTCCTAAGACTAACATCCAAATTGTTTCGTCAAAAGAGTATTATGTCCCCAGAAATTCAGTGGGTAAGTGTGTTAGATTAAGCCTGTTGTAAGTTATAAAATTTTACACTTCCGATATATATGCGTATATGCGTTAGCAAGTAATCCTTACTTCCTTACTATATTATAAAGGGGAAAGTGGAGTTTTTGTTTGTTACGCTTTCACGCCGTAACTACTGCACCGATTCCTATTAAATTTTGCATACGTCATATTAGAAGTCCAGAATAAATAATAGGATATTTTTTATCCCGAAAATAATTGCCGTTCCCAAGGGATGACCAAAAGTTTGTTTTGTATTCTAACCGCTGAGCTGACTCTCTACATAGAACTATGAATGCACATTACACATTTTTTTTAAAGAATGTGTTAAAAAGCGTGCTTGCTTGCTTTCCGGCTTAAATGCTTGCCTGTATGCTTGCTTGCAAATTTACATGCTCACTTGCAAGGTTGCTTGCTTGCATGCTTGCTTGCATGCTTGCTGGCATGCTTACTTGATTTCCTGCTTGCTTGCATGCACCATTTCTTGCATAATCACATACTTGCTTACATGCTTGCTTGCATGCTTGCTTGCATGGCTTGCGTGCATGCTTGCTTGCATGCTTGAATGCAGCCTTATATACAGCCTTGAATGCATGCTTGCTTGCACTATTCCTTGCATCTTGCTGTATCTAATGATTTACACGAGCGAAGTGATCAATATTTAACTAAATAACTTGCATGCTTGCTTTGCTTACGTTATTGCTTGCACCTTTGGGAGTATGCTTGCTCGATCTTTTTTTTGCATGCTTGCACGCATGTATGCCTATATACTTGCTTGCATGCTTAAATGCATGCTTGCTTGCACTATTTTTTGCACATTTGAGACTATACTTGCTTGACTTGTTGTTTGCATGCTTGCTTGCATGCTTGCTTACATGCTCACTTTCATGCTTGCTTGATTGCTTGCTTCTTTTAAATAAATAATAAATAAATAAATATCATGGGACACTTGACACCAATTGACCTAGTCCCAAACTAAGCAAAGCTTGTACTATGGACACTAGGCAACGGATAAACATACTCATATAGATAATTACATTCTTAAATACATATAAAACATCCAAGACCCGAGAACAAACATTCGTATTATTCATACAAATATCTGCCCCGGCCGGGATTCGAACCCGGAACCTAAGGCTTCGTAGTCAGGTTCTCTAACCACTTGGCCATCCGGTCGTCACAATGTTTATGCTCACTTGCAAGCTTGCTTAGATGTTTGCTTGCATGCTAGCGTGCATGCTTGCTTGCATGCTTGCTTGCGTGCTTGCTTGCGTGCTTGCTTGCGTGCTTGCTTGCGTGCTTGCTTAATTGCTTGCTTCTTTAAATTGTTTTTGGTTCACGCGAGCGAAGCTGCGGTGCGGGTAAAAGCTAGTCATTTTAATAAAACTCGATCTAAACGATAGCCTTGACTGACTAAAACCATGGCCGCGACCGTATCTAATGAACAGTCTAATTAACCTACACGAGTCATAATAAAGTAATTAATCAAAAGCTGACCCTCAGTATGATGTCCTCACCTCAAGCTCCGCCAAACTTGACGTTGCTATATAAAAGCTCCTGGGGGCTGACATAATTCAGAAGCTCGATAGCATTTTTATTAAACTTTTAAACGAGTTTTTGAATAGAAGTTATGAATTCGTCGACAGTAAGTCAAGTCAGAAAGTTTGTGAGCAGACTACACTAACTACATAAACAGGCGTTTCAAAATATGAAATGAAATGAAATGAAACTTTAATGCCTAACGTTAATACTCAAGCTTTTAAAATGAATGCTTAACGGAATATTCCTATTAAGGTTTTTCATCCGGTTGAGTACATATTTTGACGACGCCCGCTCTTAGAATAATGACCAATATTGACCAATGCATCGACACATTTATCAACCGCAATCGAAAAATCCTGCAAAATATTTACAAGGTGTTCAGTCTAAATTACTCAATCATCTTCTGAATTGTTCGGGATTATCGGCACAGTTGATATTAGAATTCGTATTAAACAACATTAGGTACTTTTCTGATTGAATATGAATGGTGTGTACGAGAATGGTATAAGTTCAATATCAAGGAACGTATGTGGCTTTAACAAGCAAAAGTAAAATAGAGCTCATTGTTCTTCATTTTATCAAAAAGTAGCGCTAAATTAGTAACATTTCAGAAGTCTGTAATTTTTGATACTTTGTCCGCCTAAACTTGGGATGTCCCAATTTTTGACAACATATAATAAATCGAAAACCATTTGGAGAAATAGGCTTTGTGAAGCGTTTTCAGAAATCAGATTCCAAAAATGTGATAAACTGAATTAAATAAACAAAATTTAAGTAATGCCCCTCATTTGACCCCTGCAGTGTCTCGTCACAAAGGCAGTTATAAAGCAGGTCTACACTCGTAAGCAAATTGACAATTTGAAATGTTCCTGTCCTACTTATAATAGCAAAGATTGACAAAGATAGAACTTTAATCACATGATGCGCACCCGGCCTTAAACAGTTGTCATTTATCGTAAAGTCCGAAATGTATACGAGTATTTCCAATGTATTTTTTCAAAAAAAAATCTTAAATTACTACGTTACAAGTAAATACAAAAGAATTTAAATATCAGATTTTAATAAAAAAATATCTGTTAACTATCACACCATCAAACAAACAGTTTTTTTATATACAGTATAGGCTTGCGTTTGTCCACAATCACGCCTGATGGAAAGCGAGAATGAGGCCTACGATGGAGCACGCTTGCCTAGTAAATGCTCATTCAACCTGGACTTAACATAACTTAACATAAGAAAAATCTAAGCTAAAAGAAAATAAATAAATAAAACTATTTGTCATGGTTCATTTAGGACCCTAAGCCTTGCTTGAATTATTGTCAAATTCTAATGCCGCAGATTGTTATGTACGACCTTTTTTTTTTTTTTTATTTGACTGGATGGAAAACGAGCAAGTGGGTCTCCTGACGGTAAGAGATCACCACCGTCCATAAACATCTGCAACAACAGAGGTATTGCAGATGCGTTGCCAACCTAGAGGCCTAAGATGGGATACCTCAAGTGCCAGTAATTTCACCGGCTGTCTTACTCTCCACGCCAAAGCACAACAGTGCAAGCACTGCTGCTTCACGGGAGGATTAGCGAGCAAGATGGTGGTAGCAATCCGGGCGGACCTTGCACAAGGTCCTACCACCTGCAAAAAAAATGCCTGCTGAATTTTTCTAGGCAATGGAACGTGGCTGTCTCACTGTGACGTCATCCAGCGCATTTCGTAAAAAAATTATAAAAAATTAAATACAAAATCAATGAAAATGGTATCTTTAAATATCTTATTCTTTCCAAAAATAAAATAAAAACTATAGGTTATTTTTTTTTTGGTGCATCCAATTAAGTAAACGTGCTTACACACAGACAAAGCGTATTCAACTAAATAACCAAACTCAGGCCCAAGATTGAAATTTATCCGTCTTTAATAAGTCACCCAAATCTTCTTAACTTTTTACGTACCTACAAGTCATAAATAAGGCTATAAATTTTAAAATGAACAATTATCGTTTTTTTACCGACTGTTTTAGCCATAAATAAATTTGAATTTCTGAGCTCTAAATGAACTGAGCCCTTATTATCTATCGCACTCAAAATCAACACGAACATTCGCCATTTCATTTAATTTCATTCGTAACACTATGTAGGATGGGGGTAGAAAGAGATATGGTGAATGTGATCGCGGGCGCCCGCGCGTTAGATAATACGACATTTGGATAGAAATAAAATTCTTTTTGACACCTAGTTATCTATTAACTACGTACGTGTTAAAGATAGTTTTACTTACCACGGTCAAATAAATTTTCATTTCAATATTGAAAATTAAAAGATTCTTCAAGGGAGAGTCGTACAAAAGAACTGCAGAGTCTAATCAAATATCGATTGAGCCCAATAAAGGAGCAGACAACTTCTTAGAAGACATGAAATCTTTAATCTATCTCGAAATGAATTCGCTAAAGAATTCATAAAGGACCTAATTTGTCTTAATATTGAAAAAGCGTTCAGAATCTACGCAGACAGAGGAATAGTCTATGCTTTAAAGATTACCAGGTCATTTGAAAATAAAGTTGTAATGAAAAAGAAAAGCGTTGGGCCAAATGTGGCCGATTTTTATATACCTAGTTTTCCCTGTGATCCATTGTTCACCGCTGAACAGATCTGCACAACATTGTAGCAACAACATTTTCATTTCACATCTCCCTGCTAAAAATTTGAAATCCAGCGTTGAAAAAGAAGTCCATCTTATTTAAGATTAACCTATCTTTCATCATCATCATCATCATCATCATCTCAGCCGTAGGACGTCCACTGTTGAACATAGGCCTCCCCATAGACCTCCAGTCGCTTCGGTTGGCAGCGGCCTGCATCCACCGTGAACCCGCGGCTTTAACCAGGTCATCCGCCTATCTCGTTGGTGGACGCCCTACACTGCGCTTGCCGATCCGCGGTCTTCACTCGAGATCGAGAACCTATCTTTGCTTACCCTTTAACCTGTCCTCTCCCAGAGGCACAAATTTGTGCCCAAATTCCTTTGATCCTGTTATCCTGGGAAATGACAGATTATTAGTTAGAAAAAGTTAAAAAAATATTGATGTATAAATTGCGTAAGCTGAAATAAATTACAGTTTAGGTATACAATAAACTGTTTCAGTTTGTGTAATAATTAAACGCTACTAGGTGCGCATTAGGTGTATATTTTCTTTTGCTCATTGATAACGCATAAGTAAGTACTAAGTATACCGTTGACTTACCGTTTGACGCAAGCGATTATTCAGCACAATAAAATAACCATATCTCAGGCATCGCAGTACAAATTGGTGGTTTTTTCCCCATAAACTGTAAAACGTTAAAATGACGAAAAAAATTGGTCGTAAAATGTCGGTTTGAGCACGCTTCCGCTGAATTACGGTTTAATATCAGGAAATTGCGTCCCAGGGCCATGTTGCGGTGCCATTCTTTTTACTTTTAACTGAAAAAAGGTTTTTATTGATTATTTCATCGAACATCCTCGAACGTAAAGGAGGTTGGGCTTGAATGGGCAAAGGGAAAATTACGCGTTACCATAAAATCATGTAATAAGTGACTTGTTTGTAAATTGATCCCATACAGAACATTGGCCAAATAATACTTGGTTCATGTTAGGTAGGGTACTTGCTTCTGGAACTGATCTTTACAACTTTTGTTAGGTTTGTATTGCGAATCGATAATTTTTATTGTTTAATTACGTGCAAGCGTTTTTTTATGTCTAAAACAAAATTTCACGAAGGACGCCAAAAAATTCGAGCTAAGAAAATATTTACATAGTAGGTACCTGGAAAATATTTAGTAGTTGAGGAGTATTATTTGGTATGGCCCTCGTAGGTTACCAGTGCCCTTAGTGTAAGTTTTCGGTTACAAAATATGTCTCGATCGCGTTCGCGTTAAGATCTCAACTTGTATGGAAACACGAACATCGCAAACGTTCCGCTAGAGGCGCTGTTCGTGTTTCCATATAAATTGAGATTTTAACGCGAACGCGATCGAGACGTATTTTGTAACCGAAATACCATACCATAACCATACCATACCAAATAATACTCCTCAACTTTTTTTTAATAGTGTAGAAATATCTTCTAAACACTAAAATGTTAAAGTACCTACATACGAGTACGTGTCCATAACTTACAACGCACGAAATCCATAAAAGAAAGACACGAGTTATAAATTTGGCTACTTGTTTATGAACCCGTGTGTACTCGTATGTGACGGACTGTAAAAATGTCCAATAAATCGACCCTTTTTAACCGACTTCATTCATACGACATGAACCCTATATTCAAATTGGATTTTCTCGACTTAAATATATTTATAAGTTTTCTGCACAGTCATATAAATAATCTAAAGCAACACACTGACTTTGAACGTCTGATGATGGTATGGGTGTAGTTCCCAAAACGCACTGGGCCCGCGTGGGAACTATGGCCCAAGCCCTCTCCATCTAAGAGGCCTGTGCCCAGCAGTGGGACGTTATAGCCTGGGATGATGATGACCTGGTGATCCACATGCGTGCTTGGCGCCGACGTGGCATAAAAGTCGTGTCGTCAATGGGATCGTTTACGTCGTCGTTTACGATCTTCCGCAATATGTTTTGTCGTATTACGATACTTTCTGTAATAATTAAAATATCGATAAATAACAAGGCCAAGATCGATCGAGCGATATTATTTTTCAGTTTAATATTTATCATCTCATCCCATAATAGTCACGGTCACGTCCCACTGAAGGGGAGAGTCCTCAACGTTTGTTCAATATTATAAGTTTAAAATTAGACAAATATTATTCAAACATTTGACATGGGCCTGTATCTTTCAAACCGTAATAGGTAAGATATTTGACATTAATTATTAAGTTACATAGAATTTTTTACCGCGTTATTAGGGCATTATCTATCACATTGGGTGTTGCTTGTAATGAATTTTTGGTGCAAATATTGTTTTTTGAGAATGGACCCTATAATAATTTAAAAAAAAAAAGTTAAGTATATTATTATGTAATTAACTACCTCTTCAAAACTAGAGTGAATAGGCTATGTTACTGAACCACTGAAATATAATAAACCTTTGTCCTAATCTGCACTTTTCATCAGGTGAGATAGGGATAATAGGGGTAAAAAATCACGGGTCAGTTTTATGTAAAAAAATACCTATTCCTCGCTTTCCTCAAATACTTTAAAGTTTCTCACTTGACCATACCATAACAAAAGAACCTCTTCTCCATCCACATTCTGTCGCTTCCTTTAATAAACATAAAACCTTTAAACTCACTAAAGAGAAGTAAGAAGCAACTGCTTGTACCTAGTACCTACGCTAAGTAAGGTGATAAACTCCCTGGACGTTTTAGGCGAAAAAATACAATGCAATACCGAGATTTCGAGACGTCCAAAATTTAATGAAGCAATCCCTTTTACTGGCTATAAAGGGTCCAGCGACCGGCTGGAGGTGCCAGGGTTGCCTGATGACCTTCAAAATAACGATGTTTCTTACTAATATAATTATGTAAGATAATCAATTAGGATATTGGCACGAATAATTATATTATTTAAAGGGTCTACGTACGTGTAATAAAAGCCACATTTTTGTCTATTGCATTATTTGTGTTGCATTATTCATAATTTTAAAGTCGATTACTCTGAAAAAATCTAATTTAATAAGAAAGTAGGTACGGTCTACCTATAATGGAATTTACGAGACAAAAAGTTAGGGGACTTCTGAATGATAATCTTAAAATCAAAATAACTGTTATTGTTTAAGTACTTTAATGAAAAATTATAAGAAAAAGTGTTTAAGAATCATAAACACAGAAAGACTACAGATACAAAGGACTAAACATTGTTTAATTAACCCTTAATAAGGCCCCATTTATTGAAGCATACTACCAAAGAATCAAAAGCTACTATCGAACATACCTGACAAAGGATATTTTTAAAGCTAGTAGTATTTTCAACAATTACAATGGATATTGTAACTTATTACTGAAACAATAAGGTTCAATTTCCAAGTCAATGCATGTGGTCGCTAAATCGCCTCTACCTTTTTAAGGGTTAATTATAATATCTTTCACACATTTAAAACCGGCATCATAAGAACACAAAAAATGAGATATACCAGTCAAACTAGAAATAAATTTGATACCTGGCAGCCCTGGGAGCCCTTTGACTGAAGCTGTAGCGCAAAGGTTGTTCACTCCTGTCAAGTACCTAGTGACGCCAAGGCCGCGTAGTTCCCAATACCTACCTCTTTGATCCGTCTGCTTGTTCGGTAATTTATAACAGACCTGTATTTCACGTCAAACGTACTTTTAGTTAATGCAGTTTAAAATTTATCAAGAAAATGTTGACGATCACTGTTAGAACTTTGTAAATTTAAAACGTCAAGGAACGACGTGGCGAACGAAGAGAAATGATAGTATTTAATTAAGGGTATGATTTTATTGATCACGTAATAAATGCGTTTTCGGCGACCTAATAAATAATATTTGTTCCTAAAATAGTAGATCTGTCACCTAAATTGAATCACCAAATAATATTAAAACGGCTACCTAAATATTATTTAAAAATTACTCGGAAATAATATTGATCATCAAATAATTATAATGGGTTCCAAAATAGATGTGTCACTAAAACTGAATCACCAAACAATACAGAAATGGCTTCCTAAAAATTAATTATAATCACTGGAAAATAATATTGATCATCAAATAATTGAACTGAAATTTGACGATAATGATATACAATGAATGAAATAATAATATCTTCTCACAAATTACACCAATTGACCCAGCCGTAAACTAAGCAAAGTTTGTTCTATGGGTGCAAAACAACGGGTAAACGTACATACATATATACTTAAATATTTACATACATATACCTACCCAAGACTCAAGAACCTACTACAAACATTTATATTCATGATACAAGTATTAGAAAAAAAAATCGGTTCTGCCACTTCGACGGCCGCTGCCGCGACACGCTCGCTTCGCTCGCTCGGCTCGCGCACTGAGGGTCGCAGTTCTACATAACACTCCTCGCTTCGCTCGTCGTCGTACCTAACCAGAACTGCCTTAGTAGAATAGATAGAAGCATCGAATTAAGGAACTGATCTATTTATTAGGTATCTTATATTTTGGTGATCAAATTTTGATGATCATACTATAATTTAGGATACAGGTTTACAATGACTCATACTTAGAGACAGATTTGATTAATTTGATGACCTATATATTTCTTAGGGATAAATATAATAATTAGGGTATCGCACAGAAAATAATAGTTCCCTTTATTTAAATGCGTGGAAGACTCCTCCAATATACGTACCTATATAGAATCTACAAAAATACTTAAGGTTGTATGGATACAGCACTATCCGATGCCTGCGACTTCGTCTGTGTGGAGTTCATTTACTTACAGGTATTCCACAGGAACTGTGCGATTTTTCGGATTCAGATTTTTCAATTCACTGTCAAGTTGGATTTTAGTTGTATTGGACCATTTTTTTTTTATTAAAGGTGACCCGTGGTTGAATAAATGTTTAATTACGGTTTCCTCACATCTATCGATGTAGAGCCGGTAAGGGCCAAAATCCGATAGAAAAAATCTTCATGTCTTTTACGAGTTTAAAAGACATGGTTCAGCTAGGATCGGCTCGGCCGACGCCTGCAGGGCTACTACGAAACCCGAAACTCGAAGCTCGTGTCGTGCGGTCCCTCTGACACTTATACTATTTAATACGAGAGCGACAGGGACGGTACGACACGAACTTCGAGTTTTAGTTTCGTAGTAGCCCTGCTGGCCGACCCCTCGGCGTCTTTTTCGCTCTTATTGCGTAGACATGCCTAAAGCTTTTTTCTATCGACTATTGCGGATTCCACGTCGATAGGTGTGGGGAGACCCTTAGTCATTTGAGTTGCCAAATAAGTCACGTCGTAGCTTACTATTACCGTACAAAATCTATGGGAGAATCTCAATTGTGGCAGCTCATAAAAAGTACGTCGATTAATTGATAAGTGAGGCAATTTCTTGTACCTATTACTGTTCTTCAAAGAATTCGCAATATTTTCACTCCACGAGAGCTTAAAAATTCAATTAGTTTGCACAAATTATTTCTCCATAACTTATCCATGAAACATGTAATCATGTAGGACACGTTAATCTCTTGGGTCCGCTGCTCTTGGGTAGTGCTTTTGGCTTATTCTAAGCCATTCGTTTATTTATCCTCGTCCAGCCCGCTCCTATCTCTGAGATGAAAGAGTTTGTCTTCCATTATACAAGAATATCAAACTATATTTTATACCAGCACCCATCCAGTTTACTATCCTCACCAGATTTTCTCCATAAGCGTTACTGCCGTGAGATTATTAATTAAGTTACTAAAACTGAGTAATTGAAATTGTAATTTAATAAATCAATAAAGTCGATTGCCGAAAAAAACTAAAATGGAAAAAAACAATTCTGTTCGTAGTCTAGAACACTATAACTTAAACTTCAGAAGTCGGGACCCATTCAAAATCATGAAAAGCCCAAAAATTTTGAAATATTATATGCCTTTGTATTTTATATACCCTATGTCACTGCGATAGTTATGTCTAACCTATCCGAGTCGCTTCTGCACCGAACCGTCTTGCTCGCTCGCTTCGCTCGCTCGTACAAATCATTTGTTTTTTTGCATTTGGCACGCATCTGATATTAAATTAGAGTGTTTCGATGTGACGTAACACTGGTAAAACAATTTTCTGTGTCATAAGAACTTTAGCAACTGAAACTTACGATGAACCAAAATTATAGTAAAAGCGATTCGATGAACGACTATGACAATATACTAAATAAAAAGATGAAGTAAAATTCGATGAGTTGATTCTTGTGTAAAAGGTAATTCGAGCAATTGTTTGAGCGATGAAACGAAGTTCGATAAATGATTCCTAAGTGATAACAACATTCTGCGTATAGTATTATGGTAAACGATAATCGATAAAACAATTTTCGGTAAAATGATGGATTACCCCTTCGGGCAGCAGTAGGGTAATATCGATGTAAGTACCTAGGTAGTTGGCCGTAAGTATAGAAAATACTTAAGACTTATCTTCGGCGAAGATATTTTCCACCACACGGAAACTCGATTACTAAAATCCATTAAACTATTGACTTCACATTACTAGCAAAGTCATGTAAAAATAAAATTTTACTCTCTATATTCCTCTTTCCAATTATTTCCCAGGATTTTTCGAATGTGAACTCAATACAGCTTTACCAAAATAACAATACCTGCTGGCATTTCACATAATAGCCATTCGGTATACATTACAAACCACACCCGGAACTTATCATACGCTTTGTAAAAAAATACAAAATTCTCTGCGTGATTTCTGTTGTCTGGGTACAGTCAGCAGTAAAGTTTCCCACACTGGCATGCTCTGCCAACTGTACGTATTTGTTCTTTCCCTGAATATGTAATCAATGCAGACCCTGCGGGTTCAAAGCTCTCGCGCGGTTTACAAAATGTTCAGCCTCTGAAACACTCCTTTGTGCCCGTGACAACATATTACTTACTTATTTACCCACAAAACATTATACTTACAGTTATAATCCATACTAATATTATAAATGTGAAAGTGTGTGTTTTTATGGATCGACGTGATTTTTGGTATAGAGATAGTTTATGGGCCAGAGAGTGACATAGGCTACTTTTTATTCCGGAAAAATGCGGTTGCCGAGGGAGCAGCGTGCGATAACCGAATTCCACGCGGGCGAAGCCGCGGGCAAAAGCTAGTATTTTATATAGAGCCTACGGGCACAAGTCTAAATATTAAGAGTTTGAGTTTTAGATCTCTGTGTCTACCTCTAGAGCTAAGGCCACCTATTTCTTACCTTGGAAAACCTTTACTTTGCACCTCTGTTTTCTGTACTGCTTAATATACTATATAATAATATACTTCCTTGACAGTGGTAGGACAAATACCTAAAGTAGATACAGTACAATACAATGACTCTATTGAACACCATACGTTCAATAACGAGTCATTGTAAGGAAGCGATTAGCTATTGACTATTTTCTCATTCAAAAAACGAACAGCAGATATACCTACTTATAAGTAGACCCCATGTCGATAAATGACTTATTTTAATAGTTGATCGCAAGCAGTCCACAATGCCAGCGAAAACTTTCTCTCCATTGTATTAGTTTGCCCCAGCGACAAGAGCAATCAAAGTTAAAACTCGCTCAACCATACTTGGTTGGCGGTCAGAACTAACGTCGAGAGAACAAACAGAGGTCATTTTAGAGCAGTTTAGTGTGTTGCGAGTGATCGCCCCCGTACATACACTCGCTAATATACCAGAAATTAAAATGTTGGAGCTACACACCCGCTTCTCGCTCGCCAACTCTTAATTAGTTCGTAGCTCTTTCTATTCGCTTCTCGTTCATCGTGGGCGGTGGGACAAGTGCTTTATGTGAATAAAATCAGGTTGTGTCCGAATTGTAGCTAAATTTTTTATCATTAACCCTGTGAGCAGTGTTTGTTATTATTATGCACTTTCGTACTTGGGAGATGAGACAGCCGAGGAAAACACTGAACTAAGGGGTCAGATGCTATTTCCACTGGGATTACATTACAACGGTATTAGAAGCAAAGCTTTGAATTTTTCCGTCCCGCCGACACGCCTAATAATAATTAATAAGAGAGTGAAAAGGAAGGTACGATTCGAACTTCTATTTTGGAATTTCGCATAGTCATCAGGCGACTCTGTTGCATGTTTCCGAAAAATGTTATCCTTCTCACTTTCTGAAATTCGCAAGTTTTATACGACATATAAAGAATCGATCGATTGCCACAAAAAAAAAACAATTAAGTAAAAACAATATTGTGTAGCAATAGGAGCGGACTCAGCGTCAAGTTTAGCTGGGATTAAAAGCACTTGTAGATTTTAGACTTGTTGCTGAACACAGTAGGTATAGCTGAAAATACTAAATGTAGCAAAGAAAATAAGAATTTTTCATAGGGACAAAAATACGTCCACTTTTATTATAATAAAAATAAACTAAGTAAAGGTGACAAGCGTGAAATAACACTAAAATATTATGTGTAACTGTGAAAGAGAAATACAAAAAGCGTTACTTCAAAACAGGCATCACATTCTGTCATCGCTATATCTTGTCAACAATATTATAAAGCCCCTGCCGTATGAGATACCGGACGCATCCTTTGTCCGAAGCGTCGCGCGGATACCCCTTAATGGAGAAAACACGGTGGATCGGATTTCAAAACAGTTAATTATCTCATTAGTAATATTATACAGGGGACTGAATTTATAATACTTAACCCCAGCACATGACATGATAGACAGTCACGTTTTGAGTTTGTTCTTGGTCTTTCTTTTAGTCATTCTATTACAAAAATCGTCGGTCTATGCATCCCACCGATTATCGCTCATCTCAGAATGAGGAGGCTTGTGCTATAGTTCCCACACAGAACCTGTGCGGATTTGGTACTCCATGCATATTCTCAAAGGCAGTCTGTGGTCGGCAGTGGGTCATAAATAATAATAATGAACATCTTTATTTCCACAAACATTACAAAGAATACTTTAACTTAAAAAATTAAAACAATGTGCATTTAAGATACAGAAAAAAAATGAATATGGGCTGGGATGATGATTAAAGCTTGAGTTTTGTATTAATTAGTGAGTAAGTTTAGTGATACCTTAGTCAGCACATGATACTGAAATTAATCATGTACACTGACAGTCAAACCTGAAAATAAATAGGATGAAAAGACATATCTATTCTTATAATTAACACAATATACAAAACTGCGTCTTGTCTTCTGTAAACCTATTTCCAGTGTAACATTCTGTAGCTTTGCCCTATGATTTGTGAGGGACTCTCCGGCCTTAGACTGAACACGAGGCCACTGCGTCAGATATCATTGTTTTCTGAAACAATGTTCTTTCACTGTCAAACAATCTGGCTGAAACCAACTTCTATCTATGTATACTTACGTAAGATATTCGTTGGGTTCCATGCGATTCCATGCGACGTGCACCGGAGCAGAGGCAGACCTAGGAGGAAATAGCGGGACGATTTGGACCGTTTCCAGTCAGACTGGCAAGATTTGGCCAAAAGTAGAGACAAGTGGAAGAAAAAAACCGGCCAAGAGCGTGTTACCCGAAATAGAGTTCCGTAACCATTACGAAAAAATTAAGTAATATTTTTTTAAGGATTTCGCATTTTGTACGGAATATTCCAAGTTCAGGTATATTTTATACCTTAGGCTGCTATTTACTCTTAAACTACTAATAATTCTCAAGAAAACTTAACCGTTATAGTTGTAAGTACTACCATCCTGATTTTTTCTCAAATTTTTCCACCCACCGGTTTAGATTTTAGAGGGGGGGGGCGCTCGATTTTATTGAAAATTTGCACTTTAAAGTTGAATATTTTGCAAACAAATCACTGAATCGAAAAATCTTGGATTTTAAAAGACCTATGTAACGATACCCCACACTGTAGGGTTGGATGAGAAAATAAAAATCACCCCCACTTTACGTCTATGGGAGGACTCTAAAAAAAGTTTTTTTTTATTTTTTTATTGTACCATTTTGTCGGCATAGTTTACATATATATTCGTGCAAAATTACAGCTTTCTAGCATTGATAGTCTCTGAGCAAAGCTGCGTACGGACAGACAGACAGACAGACAGACATGGCGAAACTATAAGTAACTCTGTCTGTTTGTGTGTTTGTTACCTCTTCACACTTAAACCGCCGAACCAATTTAAATTAGGTAAATTTGGTTTAGTATAAAGATTAACACCCTTGGAAGGACATAAGACATTGTTTAAACTCTCAAAAATTATGACCTTGGCAATCTCTTATTTTTTGACTTTGTGGCAAACTAACCCCCTGTTTAACCATCCATTGATTAAATTTATCTGACCGATAAATGTGATATCGTCTCTGTTTGTTTTGTTCGAATAGACGGAGACGGCATTACATTTATCCGTCAATTAAAATTAATCAATGAATGGTAAAACAGGGGGAATCTACTTTTTTAAATAAACGCATGTTTTTAACTATCATTAGTTCTATTTTTTCGTCAATTATCCTTCCGAACATGTCACACTTCAGCCAACTAATATGGGACTTTGTTTTGTTTCAGCGCCTATTTAAAAGATGACTTCGCTACTCTCCCTTATTTGGAAGCTGGCTTCAACAGGGTACGTATTAACATACAGAATAAACAATCAGAGAAAGAATTGTTAATATAATTATAAAGATTACATATCTGTTCTTAAAGTTACGGACAAAAATTTCTTCATGACCTATTTTTTTACTCTCTTAATAAACGTTCCTGTATTTGAGCAAACATTCCATTAAACAAACTTCTCAACTTGAAAATACACGCAAAATCCCTACGTATAACTTGTACATAATTTAGCTGTGAATTTTGCTTGTACAATCGAATTCAAAAATATGTATACCTACAGGCATAGCGTCAAAATATGTATGACTTTATGTTTACAGTAGGTGTATAGATATTTTTGACGTCTTGGTAACGTATATATATTTATGCCCTTGCCCGTACAGACGCCATCAGATATTTCGGAGCGGCCAAGCTGGTCAAAAATATCGGCACATGCACTCTATTATTAAGGTATTTGAGTTCATGGGCCGATATTTTTGATCACCTTAGCCGCTCCGAAATATCTGATGGTGACTGTTCAAACCTACCTTGCTCCTACCGAAAAAATATAGAACTGTGATACTTACACACCGTGTTACTTACCGTGTGGTGTCGGGTTATAATTACACCTCTCCATTTTTTCCGTGGATGTCGTAAGAGGCGACTGAGGATACAGAGGTTAAGGTATACCGTTGGCGACAGGCTAGCAACCTGTCACTATTGTACCGTTTTTGCCAAACTTAAAACCTAAAATTGCTAAAAGTGGCTCCAAAGCGGTAACGTTTCGTGTGCCCTACCTACCCCATTTGGGAATACAGGCGCGATGTTTGTGTGTGTGTGTGATACTTACTGACAAAGGCATTGAATTGGTAAATTATTGATCATGAAACAAGGTAACAAAATGTATTGAAAATAAACCGAATCTATACATAGCTAACCAGTTATTCCTCTACGCCTTTTAAGCAAGAAAAAGCGCAGTACTGGGTCATTCAGTTCTGGGTCACAGATTTGCTCGATCGCTATGTAAATCTTTCGAGCTGCAGGGGTGAGTTAGCCTTAATCGAATGCCACACTATTATTTCCGCGAAAGCGTGACTTTCATTTTAGCTAAGGGGTATTTTTTTTTCAATTTCACTTACTATTTGTACCTCTCACTGTTTTGTTATTAATTATTACATTCACTAATTAACAAGTAGGTAATTCTAGTTTCAAATACAATACTGTTTTTCGCCACTTTTAAATGATATTCTACGGTGTTGCGAATATTCGCATTCACATCCGCATTCGAAATCGCGGAACATCCGCATCGATTTAGACATCTGTAACACAAATCTGCAAAATTCAATGCGGAGCTGGTAACTTGACTTTACTTTATGACCAATAGAAGCGAAGATTTCGTTCAGTGACAAAAGGAAAGAAAGGTTTATTTAGCTCCATAAGTACCACCTAAAACTAAGACTAAAACTAGCACTAAAACTATGTTACTTAGTGACACCAAGACAAGATGCGACGCGTTTGTTATTTATTTGTATCATTTGCTTTTCGTAAATCAATTATTAGGTGTTTATTTATGCTTGCTTATCCTATTTTGCCCGTAGATAGGTTTGCTAATCAGGATTTCTAGGGTTGATAGAGTAAATATTTAACAAATTAATTTACCGCAGATGCCGTACATACATGCCGACACAATGACATATTTAATGCCTAAACCTTTTATTCTTATAAAAAATCTTAAAATCCGCCATTCGCATCTCTGCGGATGTGACCCTTAAAAATCCGCATCCGCAGATGTGAAAAACTCGGCATCCAAGCAAGGTGATTTTATAAATCGGTGCCCTACGGGTGCGGTTTTTAAACTGTCCCACGTGTAACGATAAATTTTTGGACTCCAAGTTTTATAGCAAACGTCGCAATGACTTCAAAGCTATATAAGCCAAAACTTCGTACTACTTGTAGGCATTGCGCCAACATTACAAGCTAATCTTTGACAAAAAGTTTTCTTAACAATTTGCCGAATTCCTTCGCGACATGGCCCAACATTTCGAAATTGTTTGAAAGGAATTTTGAAAGCAGCGGCACTGTAATGTAAAGTCGAGCGCTGAATGCATTAAATAAAATTCTTAAATAAAGAAAATTACATTATATTTTATCCCTGTTGTATTGTAAAAAATCCTAATTTTCTTGGTATTTTTTTACGAATTTGATGTAGATTATGATGTCGTTTTCGATTATTTGTTAGACTCCCTGTGTTTATACCAGATAACTAAAAAAACTGTATAAAATTCTTTGGCCATTTTTACAGAAAAGTGTCCACAAAAATGGGACGGTTGAAACGCTCCAATAATGAGTAATGACCCGAAACCATTATGCAGTTGTGCAGTGCAATTCAGTTTGTAACAATTTATGTGTCATTATATCTGTATTCCCAAATGGGGTAGGCAGAGCACACTAAACGTTACCGCTTCGGAGCCACTTTTAGCAATTTTAGGTTTTAAGTTTGATTTGCTAGCCTGTCGCCTACGGTATACCTTAACGGTATAATTCTAATACGCGGGTATGAAATAATAACATGCGGTAAATAAGGAATTACGACGAGAGTCTATTGTCGAAGACCTCGATGTTCGTAATTCTAGTACCGCCCGTGCGACATACTTCATCACATTTGCTAACCTGGCGATACCTTAACCTCCGCATCGTGCTCAGTCCTGCTCCACAGCAGTACAAGTACGCAAATGCGAGAGGTATAATTCTACCGACACCATGACAAGCACATTAAGGTCGAGACAACCAAGGTAGTGCATGAAATAAGTGTGATGAAAATTATTATTAATAATAATAATATCTGTGAACTATAGCAGCCTGATAACACACGACTGTCTATCAGGTGATGGTGGAGACAGTGGGCGCGACGGCGTGGTGCGCGGAGATCGTGCAGGCACGCGCCGCGGCCGCCACTGCGCGGGCGCAGGTCGCCGCCGTGGCCGCGCTCGCCGCCGCCTCTGACCGCTGCCGGGACCTCGTCGCCATCACGGACGATCAACAGAGGATACTGGTGAGCACTTACTATCTGGACGCAGTGACCTGAAGTGGGTCTTGACCGACAACACCAGACCGACATGCTTTACGATCTTGGGCCAGCCTTGCCAGCCTTTGGCCCCGGGATCCGACGGAAAAGTCTCTCTGGACCTCGTGTTTGCAGCCGACCAACCATTAAACGGCGATACAGTTAAATAAAATTGTAGATGCCAAAAAGAACTAGCGTCGATTAAAACAAGTTATATCTAATATGTCAAGCATGAATTTTCGAAGCGTGTTTGAGACTCGCGCGTTGACAGCGCGTTTATCATTCCATAGAGCAGCCATACAACTCGCGTGTGTGTCGTCTTTGTATCGATACAAACGCGCGCTAAAAGCTTGTTTAAAAAACGCCATGTGCAAAGGCCCTTAGGCCTATTTTCAACGGGATATTTGACTTTAGGTACTTACCTTTAAGTTGCTATTGTTGATATTGGTGGTGTTGTTTAAGTTGTTATTGTCTTACCCAGGTGACCAACAAAGCGTGGTGCCGGGTACTGGGTTGGCGCGGCGAGGAGGGTCCGCGGGCGCTCGCGGACACGGCCGGCGGAGAGGCGCTGCGGCTGGCGGCGAGCGGCGCGCGCGACTGGGAGGCGCCCGTCACGCTGCGCCGGCGCGCCACGCCCGACCCGCTGCTGCTGCCGTGCCGTGGCGCCTCCATCGCGCTCAACAGGTACCGTACATCATACAGCGGCGAGCGCTGCGCCGATATAATTCCATAAACCGGTCCCCACGTGACACTGACGTACATCATCATCAACGTATCAGCGTATAGGTCTTGCTTCGGTTGGAAGCAGCTTGCATCCAGCGTGAACACGTTACGTTGCATTAACAAGGTCATCCGTCCATCTCGTTGGACTCTGACGTACAGCCGAGTCAAGTGCAGAGAAATGTGACCCCAATGCGGTACATAGATACATCGTAGAGGGATGACCTTTCTCTGCAGCTGACGTTCACGCGAAAATTGTATTAATTTCGTCACCCCATGCAGGTGGTGGTACTCATTCCCAGTCCCTGTTCCAGGAGCACATCCCACCTGGTGCTGGTCTGCGAGCCCGGCAACGCGCCGGACGCGGGCGCGGCGCGCGGCTCGTTGCACTCCATCCGGCGCGGCTCGCTCGACGTGCGGTCGGTTGCGTCCGACGGACTCCGGCGCACGTCGCTCGCCAAGCTGCAGGGGTTGCCGCTCGAAGCTCCTATCACTAAGGTATTAGATCACAGAGGTGTAAGGTTTGTAACAAAATTAACCAGAAAATCAAATAGATTTTTAATTAAGGGTAAGTTTTGATTTTTAATAGCATTGAAATTAGAAAAGTTAAAAAACTCCCGAGATTGTTGTTTCAAAGTTAAACATCTCAAAAACGGCTTAATTGATTATTAACTAATGTGCATCTCTAGTGAATTTAATTTGACAGGGATTAGTTGTTGTTACTGTATAATGAGTAATTTGCTTATTGATAATTATTCGACTGGTGAATGTCACTTTGAAAATTCTGAAACAATAACGCTTCTGTGTCCAAAACCCTGTTATAATAGATTGTACACCAAGGGGATAAAAAGTTTGCATTTTTTTTTATTCAACTGGATGGCAAACCAGCAAGTGGGTCTCCTGATGGTAAGAGATCACCACCGCCCATAAACATCTGCAACACCAAGGGTATTGCAGATGCGTTGCCAACCTAGAGGCCTAAGATGGGATACCTCAAGTGCCAGTAATTTCACCGGCATGATATATAATTAGGCATTGTCGAGCAGGTGGTGTGAAAAACAAATTTAACCATCTCTCATTCAATCCTCCAGGTGATATCCCTCCTGTCGACGGCTACGGAAGGCGCCCCGCCCTCCACCGTAGCTTGCATCGAGCGTGCTGTGGATATGCTACGGACTTCAGAACTCTACTCCCCGCAGATGAAGGATGAGCCCAAGCTGAGGGTCGAAGATCCCATCGCCACTGACCTCATTGGCGCTCTGCTGTCGGTGAGTGTTCACTGCAAGTATAATAAGTATAGGACTTTTTATGCGTCTACAAGTTAGTTACCTACTCGGTTACGTACCTATAAATTGTGTTTAGATTTTTATGGAGACTTGCCTTATATGTATTAAAGTTAATTCTACAATTACTTAACTATGACGTCGTTCTAGGTATTTGATTTTGAATAATATAAATATTTTTTTATTGTTGCTTTTCATAATTTCAGAATTTTATGAAAGAGAGTTGAAAGTTTGCACAACCAAGAGATTTTTTTTAGGTAGCTTATACGTGGTGGCACATTTAGATCGGTCAGTATAGGAAAGTCTGAAACTATTATAAGACATACGAAGATCTGTTCATAGGAACCATGTCATCGATTTTCGTAACAAGAAAAACTGTATTCATAGGTACGTTTTAAAAAAGCTTGTATTCAACTCGGAAATTGAACCCGGACGTTTTGAAAAATAAAACTTACATTATTGAAGAATATGAAATACAATGCATTTTATTCATTCTAGATACCGTGTTTCTAGCAATATTTATTGCTTATGACACCGACACTACCGATATCCAAATATAAATAATGTATGTTTTATTTTTCAAAACGACCGGGTTTGATTCCCGAACTGAGTAAAAGTGTTTTTTTTTAATGTATCAATGCAGTTTTCCTTGTTACTAAAATCGATGACATGGTTCCGAAGAACAGATCTTCATATGTCTTATAGTTTCAGACTTTCCCATACCTACCGATCTAAATGAGACACCCTGTATGTGTGCTGGGATATCAAGAGATATTAAGTAATATTAATTTTGGATACAAATATTAGTTACGTTCCTACAGGTTTGTTAAAAACTTGTTTATTTTTGACAATCATGTGATAAAAAAACAGCTCATAATTGAAAATGATTTGTTATCTGGTTAGGCAGTTCAAATGCTTATATTTCCTTTCGAAATCGACGAATAGTTTTGGCGCAGTACCTAAAGACGCAAAATATTAAATACTGCAGTGCGGTTTATTGAGGGATATTTACCAATGAGATCACGTGCGGAAACTTTATAAGATATAGAAGGAAACATTACAGCACACTTGCTTGGGTTGTTTGCCTTCACGGGTTTGGAATTACTTTTTGCTTTTTACTATATGTACGAGTATGTAATAATATTTATAACAAATGGTTCGGGCCGGATATTTAATTGTTGCAACATTATTGTATTGTTGTTAACATATTTATCAACCAGTGTCGAATGTTTATGTTGTTTTTGTGTTTATTATTGATCAGTAAAAATAATATTGTTCATAACAAACTACGGACGAACATATATAAATAAGCATGTATAATTTGATGCCACGTTAATAGAGTTGTTTCAATTAAAATTATAATAGCCTTTTAATGTACATCATGTTTTAATTTTCATACTGGTATCATTATTACCTAAATATATCTTTTGAAAATGGGAACCACGTCGTTTTGTTACAGTTCGCCAACTGCTTGGGTTATTCTTTTAAATTGATACAACTCTGTTGGACCAGTATTTTGTAGAGGGTAGAATGTATTCACTAACGTTAATATTTATTTGTTTATGATCCTGTTCGGCCTTGGAAAGCGGGAGCAAGTGAACACAAACCTTTTTTATATGGTAGGAGGTTTGAATATAGCAAACGCTGTACTATCTCTAGTCTCGATTTTCCTGCAGATCATCGCATTCAACAGATCGTAAACAGTGTCGTATCCTCATACAAAACAGATGACAGTATTATTATGTTTTTATGTGGTATTATACTGCTTGCGATTTATTCACTCTACCATTTCTCTTAGCTAATTAGTTCCCAACTGGCTGAGTATCTTTCGGCTGACCGAAAATTCGAAATCACTCGACCAGACCCTTTTTGGATGGCTATATTTCCTCGCATAATTTTAGACTGCGTATTTTGGCAAATAAAAAATACCCCTTATCGAGAAACATCTGCAATGCAATACATCCATAAATTGATAAAGAAAAACATGCCAAACAACCTGCGACAAAATTTTACAACAAAAAATCTTACAATAAAACAGAAATGTGCTCATCTTTGAACTGCATATTATGTGGGGAAAAATGCATATTTTTTATATTTAGGTTTAATCGAATTGTACTCAATCAGGGGTTATATTAGAAAAACTTTCTACTCTTAACTTTTACGACGGCTTGAATCAATACCACCATGAATAATGGAACGTATCTTGTTTCCTAAATGGACTTTGGTCTACTTATTCCTTTTCCTTGGTTACTCAACTTTGACCTCTTCATCTACTTGGTCGAACTTATCTGCTTGTTGACACTCAAATGTCTTACATTAATACGTAGAGTAACACCTTAGTCGCGGCTTATTAACCAGCATTAACTCCATTTAAACTTTGTTAAATAAAACACGCCGCATGGTAAGCATATTGTTAAATACCCTCAACATAATATTACACTAATGAATCATAATAGTTTTCAAATTTTGTTTTATTTGCCCTTAGCCGGCTTTCTTATTTTATTACATTAGAATTGTTAAGTACTTACACCAATATATTTTTAACAGTAGCATTTCACTTTGTAAATAGCACTTATAGTACTGACAACTTGGTTCATCGTAATTGATATCAATATACCTTTCATTTCAAGTTGTCGTAGTTTAATGTACAAAGTTTTGACGTTATTTTGATATTACAGCAAGGACCTTCGAACGTACTGTCGTCTCGGCGAAGCAGCAACGATTCCACAGTCGTGCGTTCGCAAAACAACAGGTCCAACATCAAACACAAGGTCAGTTGTTAATTAATACAAAAACGTATTTAAAACACCCCTGTTTACCACAAGAGAAAACTCTCCGGGCGGGAAGGTGGGGAACCCTTGTTGAATGAGGGTTTTGACAGAGGCGAAATATCGCTAGATGGCGTTAGTATCGTCAGGTCCGTTTGACGTTTGACGTTTGCTTGCGATTGGCTCATTTAGTTATTTAACCAATCACGAGCAAACGTCAAACGTCAAATAGCCCTCACGATGCTAACGCCATCTAGCGATATTTCACGTCTGTGAAAACCCTCATTGTGAAAAAATACGGTATTTGACTATTTTTCTATTTCATTACAGACGGACTTCATTCCAACTGCAACTTAACTGCAACTACCGACTGCTTATACATTTAAATCGCAGCTAGCGTGCAGACATCTTTTGACTACAAATTAAAAAAACCGACTAAATAAGCTAGTTGGACTGACGCACTGAGAGTTCCGTACATTTATAAACAATGAAATTGAATAAGTACCTGTTTAAGTTCATAGCGGCTAACTGACAAATATATAAACCGGTCACGGATGTATTATTTTTAAAGAAAACATTTAAACTTTGAAAATAAAATTAAAAATAATGTTTTTTGTGTGGTAACAGTAACACACGTTAAAGATAAAGATAAAGATAATTTATTTGTCAAACATCAGTTCCTACGTTAATTTTTAATTTTATTTTTGTTCATTTTTTTGTAAGGGCTATAGCAATACACATTATATACTCGTATAAGTGACAGCAGTCTATCTATACATATAGTTCCATCGGTAAAAGGAAATCAAAAATTCTATAACTACTAAACTAAACTATCCCGCCCCCTATTTTCTTTTGGGTAGTATGTTATGGTTGTCGATATACCCTAGCCATGGGGCGTGTATTGAGGGTAGGCAGTGCTAGTTTTGCCTACCCTGCTGAGGTGGGCTAGAGCGCTTCTGCTGGCGCAAACTAGCAGTTGCCTACCATGGAATTGACACTGCACGCCAACCATAGCCTACCATAGCCCTGTGACAACGACAGCGTAGCGAGAGTACCTTATAGGATTCCGTTTGTCACCCTTTGGGTACGAAATACTAAAAACAACCCCCTTTTCCGTTCAGACATCAGGCCAGCTCCGCGAGCTCCTCGACACAGCTCTCAGCTGGGACTTCGAGATCTTCCGTCTGGAGGAGCTGACGCGGGGCCGGCCGCTCGCGCACCTTGGGCTCGCGCTGATGGGGGGCCGGTTCGACGTTTGCGCAGCGTTGGAGTGCGATGAACGCACGCTGCTGCACTGGCTCACTGTCATGGAGACTAATTATCACGCTGTCAACACTTATCATAATTCGACGCATGCCGCCGATGTGTTGCAGGTGAGCTATTTAAGGATTACTCGCTGTAGTTCCTTTAGTTCCCTTCGTTTCATACTAAAAATTCTCGTTTTTGTACTGCCAAAGGAACTACTGCGAATAAACCCTATTAGACATCATTCAACTGACTTACTTTTTACGAGTGTCAAAACACAATTGCCCCATACATAGATTTTGTAGTGTAATTGAACTGTTATGTCAATTCAATTGATTAGTACTTAATTATTGGTATTTATGTCAAAGCTACTGTTGAATTAATCTATTTTAACATAATTTTAATAAGTCAGTAAACATAAATCAGACGACTTAACTCTTATTCAGTTTTGTCAACAGTTTATATATAATATATAGTCATAAGTAATATGTGCATGTTATCAAGACATGAAAAATATATATGCTTTGATGCTATATCGCTGTACTTATTTCCACAATTATTTTTTTTGTATTTTCAAAATATGTAAACTACACTCATGTAGGTAACGCAGACCTCGGCCTACTATTATTATAGAGCTGTAACTTTAAAGTATAATCTTAAGTTTAACAAAACAATAAATGTACTTATATTTTTATAAGTGTAAGGTAAGCTCTGGATAGGGAGATGTGGTCAAGAAGGGAGGCCTTTGCCCAGCAGTTGGACACAATTATAGGCTATGAAAAAAATGTATAACTATTTTTTTATAACTTATAGAAAGGTGCTCAAAATACCATCTAGTCTCCAACCCTCTGTCCATCCCGCAGGCAGTAGCATACTTCCTAGAGAAGGACCGCCTCAAAACCATCCTGGAGCCGATCGAGGCGGCGGCGGCGCTGATCTCCGCCGCGGCCCACGACGTCGACCACCCCGGGACCACCTCTACCTTCCTCTGCAACTCGCGGCACCCCCTCTCCGTGCTGTATAATGACATCAGTGTGCTCGAGTCGCATCACGCCGCGCTCACCTTCAAACTCACTCTCAGTAAGTACCTACTTCGTCATTAATGTCATCAAATTATAGCAGGCCACTTGTATATGTGCCACGAGAGTTGAACTGAATGATTACACACACAACAACATGAAGAACTGATTTAAAATGAGAATGAATTAAATGAATGGTTGAATGTCAAAATCCCTCTTCCTCTGCAACTCGCGGCACCCGCTCTCTGTACTGTAGGTACAATGACATATAAGTGTGCTGGAGTCGCATCACGTCACGCTCACATTCAAACTAACTCTTTCCGCACGCACCGGTGTGGTGCTGTCTCAATCTGGTTACCAAACTCCCCCTCAATCCACCCATAATTTAGATGGTAAGGGAAATATCGTGTGAATTGCGGTTTAGTCTCATTTGTCTCCATGATCATTCAGCGCCCCAACGATGTTACAATGTAACGATGTCCATAGTGTTAGTAGTTACAAATTAAAATCTTATCGCTATAGTTAGTAATTAGAAATACACTAGCTCAACTTAAATAAATAAAACTAAAACTAAAGACGCCTGGACATCAGCAGTACAGGCGCTTGTAGCTGCACGTATCGTTGCAGCAGCGGTGAGTCCCAGCGGTGGGCTAACATGCTCAGGATTCGTGCTGCCCAGACTGCGGTTGAGGAGAGACGCACATCGTTTCCTCATGATGGTAAAAAATCAGCCCGTGTGCGCCTCCGCGAACGCAGCTATGCAACCATGCAGCTAACCGCGCGGTTTTAGCGCACCGTCTCTTCAAAGTGTCACTTGATAAAGAGATGGCGAGATAAAGCCGCCCGGTTAGCCGCAAAGTTCGTACCTACGTAGCTTTAAGAGACGGCGAGATAAAACCGCCCGGTTAGCCGCAAAGTTCGTACCTACGTAGCTTTAAGAGACGGCGAGATAAAACCGCCCGGTTAGCCGCAAAGTTCGTACCTACGTAGCTTTAATGAATATCTTGAACGCTTGCAGATGACGACCGCGTGAACATATTCAAGAATCTCGACCGCGACACGTACAAGACGGTGCGGCACAACGTGGTGGACATGATCCTGGCGACGGAGATGACGCGCCACTACGAGCACCTGGCCAAGTTCGTCAACGTGTTCTACGCTAAAGGCAACAGCGGTAGCAAGGAGGACAATATGAACACTGACGTAAGTACTCGCGTAACCCCCGCGGCCCAGTGTGGATTGGCCACTAATTGCTATTGTTAACTTAGGTACTAGTTAGTATTATTAAATTTATTTTTGTTAATATAAAAAACTAATTATTCAACAAACTATAAAATTCAAACATAGTTTTCTAAACTTTTTTCTTTGTGGCTGTTGGCGCCAGATTGCCGTGGTGTTAAACAAAGATTATTTATGCACTGGAGCAGTGGACGTGGTTGACATGATGATGATGATGATTTATGCACTGGAGAATAAATAATAGATTGTATTGTACAACAAGAGCATAAAACGAGCTATTTTACCCGAGACGTTCATATAGCACGCCAGATTACACGTCGAGGGTGAAACGGGTTTATTGCTAGACTTTTAAACTCTGCTTTTCACTTTGATTGAAAGGAAATTAAATAGCAAAAGTGGAATCAATTTTTCACTTCATTGTGTCAGCCGAAAGACATCCACTGCTGGACATAGGCCGAAGACTTTCCACTCAGATTCATTTTTTATCCTTTGGGGGAAAATGCCTTAGACGCCACGCCTGGCATTTACTTACTAAGTACCTTTTATTTTTTATGCATTGCTATATAATATATAATTATATTTTTTTTAGTTTTATTGATTGATCTGAATAATATTTCGTTTCGTATATAAATTTAAAATTATTAAAAAATATAAGTATTGAAACTTTTTAGTAAATAGCTATAAATTTTTAGTTTTATAAAAATTAAAATGATTGCCTTGGTCTAGGCGAAGATTTGACTTTATGCACTAGAGCATAAAAAGTAATTTTGTGTCGCCTAGATCCAGCAAGAACTTTACGAGCATAAGAAGTGAAAAAGTAATTTTGTGTCTCCTAGATCTAGCGTAAATACGAAGTTTATGAACATGGGAAGTGAGAGATTTGTTCATGTTAATTGCACAGGAACCGCTCTCGACCGCGCTAGAACTGTCAGCGATGTCGCAGCCAGAGAACGTGGTGCTGGTGAAGCGAATGATGATCAAATGCGCGGACGTGTCCAACGCCTCGCGACCGCAGAAGTTCGCCTTCGAGTGGGCGAGGAGGTACGACTATCTAACAGTATCCGTACCTGAAATAAGTTTTTGTTAATATAACCTAACCAACAAAAAGTTGGAAAACCCCCGACTTTGTCACTTCAAAGTAAAATTTTAAAAGGGCTAAACCGATTTTGATGAAACATCTAAGAATCATTGCTAGAAAACCTGATTTCAAATTAAAAAAAAACCGCATTCAAATCAGTCCATCCGTTAAAGAGCTACGGTGCCACAGACAGACACAGACAGAGACACGGATACTTATAGCGGTCAAACTTATAACACCCCTCTTTTTGCGTCGGGGGTTATAAAAGCGAATCTACTGTGTTAAAAAATGTAGCTGTGCTAAATACTTGTAATCTTTAAACAACATTGCAAATCTGTTAAAATATATATATACCTCGTTGTTTCTTGCCGGATTCTACTCAACATAGGTTTTTCCGAACCAGTGGTAGATTTTTTGAGATTTATAAGTACTTGTCATAGCCTAAATTGAATAAAGATATTTTGACTTTGAAAGTAATTTTTAATACAAGCTTTTTTTGCTGGCTGTACATGGATTGTCATGTAAACTGCATTTCTGAATCAAATTTCAAGTCAATGCGATTAACCATTGAGGACGGAGACGATCCTGATCGGACTACCAGGATGTCACTGACAGATTATAGTATTGACACCATATAGGTACATAAGTAAGCCAAATTTTAAGTCAATCTGACCACTGGAAATGGGTCAAAATTAACATACATTTCGTACATAGCAAGTTAACTAAAATCACTGACAGACCAACGCATATTTTGAATCATCGGAGAAATCCAGCAGACCTTAAGTACCTCAGAGGTGCACTAATAAGCTATCTACTTCAATATGGTTCCGCGATGATGAAGTAGGCAGTAATGATAATGCTGATTTAAATTGTTCTGTCAGGATCGCGGAGGAATATTTCCTCCAGACGGACGAAGAGAAAGCGAAGGATCTACCGGTGGTGATGCCAATGTTCGACCGCGCGACCTGCTCTATCCCGCGCTCGCAAATCGGCTTCATCGACTACATCATCAAGGACATGATGGAAGCTTGGGCTGGTACGTAAGGACTTGGCGATATCGAACTATGTAAACCATGGAAAAGAAGAATGAGTTTGATAGTTGGCGTAACACACGCCTCGTTGGCGTAACACCTAAAACTAACTCAAGGTACTCTTATATAGGCACTCGAGGTACTTACTAGGTTTGTTGTATGTAGGTATACGTTGATGACTGCATACCGTGTCTTTTTGGTTTAAGAACCAATAACCGCACTTCGTGCTAATTTAGCTATTAATGATATGGCACATAAACAAACACCGTAACCGGTAGGTATCCAAACGAATCGATCCTCTATAAGTAAGTGCACATACCTCCTTTCAGAATGAAGCAATTCGGATCGGGAACTTCATTCAACCATTGAATAGTTTCGCAAGCGTATACAAGTTTACTTATTATGTTTTCTTACATCAAAAAGCTCGTGGCAAATTTCAAGTGTTCGACCCATTGGAGGCCATAGGTTAAATAAGGCTATCACAACTTTTTACCTTATATAGCCTGAGAGTATTCTTTAATGAGGGAGGCTTATGTTCAACAGTGCGCTTCCTACAGCTGATATGATGATGATGATTCTTTAATTTACAGCATTCATCGACATGCCAGAGTTGGTGATGCATGCGAAGCTCAACAACAAGCGATGGAAGGAGTTGGACGAGGCCGGCGTCACCACCATCGCCGACGTCAAGCGCGCGCAGCGGCAGGCCGCCGCCGCCGCTACCACCACAGAAAGCACCGCCGAGGAGTAAACTATGCTACGCTTCGTTCCACTAAGAATTAGAAAGATTTCACACGAGCAATGCTGCCCCGGGGCTACGCCAGTGGTATCGGCAATTACTTATTGTAAAAATAATATTTTTTGTCTTGCAAATAGATATACAATTTTACTCACAAATGTGATGTAAAACATTGTATTCAAATTCAAATCATTTATTCAGTAAGTAGGCCGCAATGGACTCTTTTACATGTCATTTTTTTAAACTACCAGCGCTTTCGGAAAGACCATTATTGCCAAGAAGAATGTGCCCCAAGAATTTTGGCAAAAAGTCATTTTTTCAAAACGAATAGGTAAATGCAAATAAAATACTTATAAAGTACAGTATAAAATTCGCACCTTGCATCTTTTTTGAAAAAATGCATTTACGTCGTTGTTACAATAGAGGTGCGAATTAAAGAAAAAATTACATGAGAAAGAAATAATCTCTGGGGTCCCTGGGTAGTTAAAAAACTAAAACTAAACAACTATAATCTACGTTCAGTGAAAGTGTAGAATGCCACCCGTCATAAATTAAAAAACAAGGAAAAAAAATAAAAAATAGATACTGGAGATGTATAGTCTCCCATGTCACAAATATACTTAATATGATTCTGAAATATACATTTCAGGTCAAATAACTATTATGCTTTTAGATTCCGAAGGCAAGCTAGCCATGTCGCACGGGTGGTCCATCGACTTCGGGCTTCTAATAGACTCTCGTTTGTGATTCCGTATTTAACGCCCTTGAAACACAATATAGGTACTATAACAAGTTTATGGAGACATTAATTGTATAGATATTAGCATGGTCGTGTTGAATTCGTCTAATCTTATCTGAAGTGGACAAAAATTATATATAGATGGCACCACAATCTCATTTCCCCAGGAATGTATTGATTGAATATTATAACCATTCAAAATCTTGCAGAGCATTTGCTTGTGAATACTGGTGATTACATTCTTCCCATGTGAAAGTTATTTAATTTAGACCATCAAATTTAAATATGAATTTTAAAACATGCGGCGACCTTAGTATTAACTAAATAGGGTATTCGATACCACCAATCAATTCTATTTATGAGTTGACAAACAGGACTCCTCCGTGGATTTTGTATGGCAACTAGTGAACTGTGACGTCACTTATTGGACAACACAATTGATTGTTTGTTAATTAAAAGCAGCTAAAAAACTTTTTTTCTGTTAAATTGAACGTTAATCTGGTTTTCAAAGCTGATCATAGTGTTTATTATTATTATTACTAGAATAGTATTTGAAGAGTAAGTGGTTTCGACTACCCTATTCTATAGTACGAAAGGCTCAAAATAGGATACTAAGTATATTCTCAGCCACTGTATAAGAATATAAGAATGTTATATACGCAATAAAATGAAACTCGTTAATACGGGCGATACCTAGCTTAAAGCTTCATGTTCCAGTAAGCAACTGGATTGCCATGAATTAAGTACATACATATAAATACAATTAATCCATCTATGAGGCATTCTAGTTCAATATTGAACTGCGCTTTTGTTGAGTAAACTTTTATACATGGAGAATATGACCTGTTGCGGTGTAATGAGCTAATTAAAGCATATTTACCAAAATAAAGGAGTGATACATGGAACCATTACGGGTGTTACGTGTGATTTGATCGTAATTTAAATAGTTGTTCACATTGTGAACATCACGTGCCTAACTGAGAAAGAAATCATGGCACTAATTAAGCCAACTAAATGATTAGGTAAATTAAAATTTACTTACGATTAGAGTTGACTCAGACAGCGTGTAACAGAGCTGTCCGGTGAGTTAGGGAGGGACTGGGCGTCTTAGACACCCCGGTAGCCGGAGGAGTGTCGTCAACGCTATAAGTCTGAAATGGATCATTGACAAGAACGACGCCTAACGGACGTGTCCGAAAATACGCTTATTTTATACTTATATCCGTGTTAGTGTGAATATCATTGATATAATAGTTAATCTACTTTTTTAAGTAGCCATATTTATTAGGGTAATATTGAATCCAAAATATTTACCACATTTATCGTACCAAAACGGATTTTCATTATAATCTACTGTAGATACTAACGATTGGCATAATCTAAGACTAAATGATAATTTATGTTGAAGACGTACTTTAATGTCGTTTTGTAAAGAAATCCGTGATATAAGTGCCATAATGAACTATTGGCCAACTTTCAATAATTCATCTATTCAGTAACAGATGTATTTTCTTCATAATTTCTCACTGCATCCCATGACAGTACACCTATCCATATAGTTTAGTACGATATACTTACTTCTGCCAAAACCTTTATAAATTATTGACTGTTACATTTAAAATGAAAATTGAAAACATTGGTCCATTTATACACTTGAGCTTTCGAAGAATTCCTATTTTTATAAACTTTTTATAGTGTGTCTAAATTTTCGGACTCTTGTGTCATATCAAAATTACTAAGATTTTTTGAATATTTTATCTATTTCCATTTTAACCACATTTTCAGTTCCTTGCTTCTGGAAATGTCTTTTACACACATTTTATAGCTACGGACTGGTCAATACACAAATGCTAATCCAGCCTTCGGGCTCCAACGTTACGTAGGTACGCTACGGTCACTGATATAGCCACCGACAACCAACGTTTCATGGCACTGGCTGGATTAGTGTTCGTAATATTGGATCTAGTATACCTAAAGGTAAGATTTAACGTTAGTTATGAATTAATTGTATACATCAATCACTTGAATATTCGCAATTATAGCTAATTAATTATGTTCAAATAAGGTCTAATATATTTATAATCGTTTGTTCAAATATACAATCGTCTGCGCGACGCTGGTGTTATAATATAATAATTAATTACCAAATTGTATTCGGTAGTTAATGATTAATGATTGAGATCGTGTACGAATACGCTTCCCCGTGCTCAATGTCAATACACAACGGTCTAACATTATTTTTTCATTTACCGTTCTTGTTTATACATTGTCTTTATCATAAAATACTATGTAGTTAATTCAATGTGTTGCTATAGGTCACGGTTGTTCAATCTCATTAATTACCCACTTTATAATTTAATATTGACCTACTAACAGTATGATATACCAAATTAGAAAATTGGATTAAAAAAATTGTTACTTATAATCGCTGTTTAGCTCAATTTATTGTGTAGATTAACCAACCGATTCTTTGTTGGTTTGAGAGGGCTTCCCAATTGTTAAACATTAACAGACAACCACCATTTAACATTTGATCAATTTGCTATTTAAATAGTAATAAGTAGTTACATCAAGGATAAAGCAATGGATCTAAGTAGTTTACAGTTACCTATTAAATCATATGAGAGAAAGGTTTCAAAAATATGTGAAAACGAGTCTCAATTTTCAAATACCAGTAATTATGAGTTCGGATTTCTTTGAACTTTGAATTGAAGATTAGGGGTCATTCATAAAGTACGTCACACATTTAGGGGGGGTCAAGCGGTTTGTGACAGAGGAACGAAATAACTGCAATTTTCATGGCAATACGTGTGACAGAGGGGGGGGGGGTCTAAAAATGGTAAAAATAGGTGTGACGTATTTTATGGATGGCCCCTTATACCGAAAGCTACAGTAGTCCCATCTTATGTAGTTTGAATTAAGTTCACCAATTACCCAATAACCACCCTTCACTACGAGAAATTCAGTCATCTTCTCAAGCCAACATAGAAAAACTTTTATGTTGAATTACTTTTTAATTGTCATGTTTTTAGGTATATATAATTAAGATTAAGGGGGCTGGTCCCTATATTTAATTGTGGAGTTAAGGTAATTACATTGTTGTGAATTTTATATGCAAAGCTATGCGTTGTATAAGTACCATTTAATCAATGTTATTATAAAAAGTTACAATTCTAATACTTCCGAAAGAAGTGGTGCAGTAATTCGTCGCTTGTCTAGACCAACATCATCGTGGGCTGTACTGAAACAATTTTTCGTATCCCTAATTCATGTCTACTGTTTACTAGACGATAATTTGTGAAGCATTACCTAGCAGCGCAACGTTCTGTCGGCTACTTGACTTACCCCGTGAGGCCTCATGTCAACTAGATATGAATAAAGTTTCTCGGTTTACCAAACAAAATCCAGGCTAGTAAAACCACTAATAAAATTGCTAATATGTTATAGACCGCGCGGCTTGATATTAAAATTTTCAAAGGCAAAGTGACGAATGTTTTCATTACATTATTTCGGCAAAAATGAGACAAAACTTTGTTGCTTAAGGTTTAGTCACCTGCAACATACAGATGAGGGGAGACTATAAAGACCAATCATAACGTAATGTTAAAGCTTAAGCAACAATCTTTAAATAACACACTAATACTTTTTGAATGAATGTCTATGTTCGAAGTAATATGAATGCAAATTGTTAAGTGTTGTAAAATAAAAAGAATATTTACAATTTCAAGTGTATTATTTCTGTACCCGTAATGAAAAGACGTTGCTCTCAATCATAAAACATTTTATTACAAACAATAATTAAAAAACATATTTTTACATTTTATAACTTATTACAATTCCAACATTGTGTTATATTATAAATGCAATTTATATATTTCCCATAACATTATGTAAAGCCAGGGCATAAATTTATGTATTTCCTGTACAATCAGCATTACAAACAGCTGGAATAGAAATATGCAAGTTCAAAAATTATGTTTCGTAATTACGATAAAACAATTAACAACTAACTTGCTGACGTTTAATAACGTACTTCATAGTACGCAATTACCTAAAATTTAAGGCATGATTGTTCAAATATCGTATAGAACAGAACCAAAAAATCGTACCTTGTGTACTACATAACTCAAATTCGGTTGTATGCGATAAAACATTTTTTTCCTGTCAGTCATTTATGAAGAGATACGAATGCTAACAAGGGCTAATCAAGTGAACACTCGAGGTTAGGTTTATTTTATATTTACATGTTTTGGTGTATTTACTAAATCTTGATAGTATGTACATACATAATGTCAGATATATACCACTACCTTGCAAGCTGGTGTCATAAGTATGTATGCTTTCGGACATAAGCACGCACGCTACTGGCATGCCACTGCTCCTTTTTCTTTTAATACCGGAGTCTGTCTATGTATAATAGGTACATGACATTGGGTCAGTGTCCGCCTGTTATTAAAGAACAGCACAGGGAGGACGAAAAATACTCACTTTGTCGCATGTGCGTGCAACCCTGTGTGAAAATAACTTATTGAATCAAGCGTTACTTTAAGATCGCGGGTGAGCAAAGAAATTCTTTAAGTTCCTGTGTGAAAACTTACTAGCCAGCCCGCAAAAACACATCAACTAAAATCATTAACCGCATACACAATTTCTGATTAGATTGATCGATTAGCGAGAACAGGCGGCATCATAAATCAAACCAGTCTGACAACATATTTAAATCGATTGATTCAGATTAAAAACAAAGGATTACAGTTGGTAAAGTTCTATTATTGATATTTTGAAATAAACTTATGAGTGTTTATTACAAACTTTCTGTTTTGAAGTGTTTTGTGCTTATAAGAAAAACAAGCACATACATAGTAAACCCATCAAAAAATACACAAAAATCAAAACATATTTTGCCATGCTATCTATAGCTTTGATAAGTACATTTAAGAATGGAAGGATTTTGTTTATCATTTAAAATACAAAATTATAATTCTTTATATTCGTTATCAGTTTCTTGAAGTTTACAGCAGGGCTTGTTAACGTTACCAAATTCACACTATAAGTAACGTTACATAACGGTAAAATCATAAAAATACCCAGTACCGGTATTAAAATATAACGTTAATTGCTAACTGAACCGTCGTTACCCAATTAACGTTACTTTTACCGGTAATTTTACAGGTAAATTCTTAGATTATATATTTACTTAGATACACAGTCCCAAAGAAAACTTTCTAACACACACGGTCAACGTGACATTTCGACACTATGAAAAAATCTCGTATCTAAAATCAATATGTCAACAAAATTGAACCTTAATGTTCATAAAGTTCACTCAGAAAAATTATCTATTTTGAGGTACGAGTTTTTTTTAAGTAGTGACGATTTGCAGCTATATTCAGGTAGATGTCAATATACCTAATAATAATTAAAATTCATAAAATTGCTTTATTATGTACCCAGTATTTACTGATGAATCAATAGAACTTACAAAAAATAAGATACCCATCCTATTTTCTCATTTTGGAGCCGGTATTCACACATTTTTTAAACGCAGCATTTAGCCATTGTTGACAAATGACACGATCTATGGTCAAAACAAGATAAATCTTAAAACTCGGAACACAGTTGAAAACTTCCGAGTTTTGTATAACCCATTTTTTCCGTCTGGTTGTGTATCTAAGTAATATATAATAATCTAAGGGTAAATAAAATTTACTTTACATTATGATTTAACGATACTTTTGAATTAACATTAATTTTATGAATAGCTGATAACGTTACCATTTTAATACCGGTAAAAAGTTGTATAAGTGACGGTAAATCGTTTAACGTTAATTACGATTTAACGTTAAATCTGTTTGACAGCGATAACGTTACCAACTTTTTAACGGTATTTGAAGCCCTGGTTTACAGATCTATAGTAAAAGAAAGCTTTTTTATAACAAACTTCTTAAGCTTATGTTTGACACATCGAACAATATTGTTTTCTACAAATCAAAGAATAATTTGCGATATCAAACAGTAAAGAAGATCGACGAAGCGCCAAATACAATATCAACTTCTATATAACATTACAGTATAACCCTTATAAGTCTATAAAGTATCGTATATCTTTAGCTCCCTGGGCCAATGCAACGTCAGTTTAGAGGTTAACAAAACTGATCGCAAACCAACGCTCGGGTTAACACACACCAGCGTGTTACAAACGTTCCTGTTTTAAAGCCTTAATAAGTAGAATAACATCGAAGCGCAATTTAAACGAGATCATTTCCTGGACCGGTCAAACAGATGACTTGTGCGTAAATCAGGTACAAACCGAGCACAGCGCGCAATGTTCACACAGAACCGGCTAAAACTCAGAAACTTTCTCTGTCCATGACTCCGCTACGACTCACACTTTACAATGTACAACAATTAAATAGTTACCTAATTCAAATATAATAGTATCCTAGTGCGTGCATATAATACAAAGTTTAGGAATTTGCCTCGCTCATCGCCACGAGTGGCGTCCGTTGATCCCTTTATGAACCATAATATTAATATGCTACATTATAATGTTCCTTCCAACTGCAGGACTGACAGATGGAAATTATCTTGACGATCCGACGTTCAATGTTTACAAAGAAACAAATATGTTTATTCTCGTCACGTAGCAGTCGCACACAATTCGTTAAGAGTACCGACTCAAGTCATAATACTCATAACAAAATCGTTGACTTGACCTTGAAAATCTGCTCAAAATTCGTGAAAAGATCTTGACAAAAGCCTCGTCTTGGTTATAAAATGGTAACTGGCTTCTTTTGAATTAATAAATGTTAATTCTTTTCAAACACGCTATTAACGTCAAATACAATAGTAGATTTGGAATTCGTGAGATTTTTAAATTGAGTATTTTCTGAAAACCATTGTATTTTTTATTTATTTAGTCTCGATTAAGCTCAAAAGAAACAAATATCAGCTATCGATGATAAAAAGTAGAAACACGAAAATCGAGTTAGAACTAATACGCTTTAATTAATGTAGTACTGTGAATGTTCAATCTCTAATAATTTTCAATTCAAGGCAGATGCATTAATGCTTACTTCACACTACGCGCCTTCACACGAAGCATCAAGATGTCAAGATAATCCGGGAGTCAAGTCCCAACACCGTCAGCGGCCCAGCGGCCCAGCGGGGCGAGCGGCGAGCGCTAGATGGCCAGTGGCTTGTCTTTGCACTGGTTGACGACGTAGCTGGTGAACCGCTTAAGGAACTTGGGGTACTCGCGTTTGTAGACCGCGCGAAGGACACCCGCCGGAGCCCAGCCACCGGGATTCACTGGAGAGAAGACAAAAAACCGGTTATTAAAGAGGATGATACGAGGATGGATGGTACAAAGTCGCTCTAAAAATAAGATTTCCTCCGCGAGGGGAGCGGACTCGTTAATGACATGTTTTAACGTACAACGATCGGCTACATGAAAGTACTTACACCGGACCGCACCATGGTTATGATTTTAAACTACGTCATTAATGAATCCGCTACGCTCGCGGTGTAAATTGGGCTTTAGTTAATGGAGACTGCATTAATATCTGCCTCTGCTAGCATGCAAAAATGTCTGACACGTCCTACAGGCTCTAGGAATAGTGTCGTATCAGATATTTATTGCACGCTTTGTTGTGCCAGATATTGGTGCTGACGCCTGTATCTGTACAGTCACCAGCACCAATATCTGACACAATAAGCGTGCATAAATATCTGATACGACTCTATTTCTAGGGCCGGAAGGACGTGTCAGATATTTTTGCACGCTTCGGTGTGGCAGATATTAATGCTGGTGACTGTACCTGGCCGTTAAAACATGGAGATATTCTCCGTCTAGGTATGGTATATGTACCGACCTTTTGCCAGGCCTCATCGCTGTATGGCGTGAGCAAAATCTAAATAATAGTAAATCAGTCTCACTTTAGTTAACATCATTTCTTCTAGTAAAGATTTCATTTGCATTTGGCTATTTTTCGAGTTTTTTATCTGCTTAAGTTTAAACCTCGGTTTTCATTTTGTAGGACGTATTCAAATAGCCACTACAAACATGTTTACTCCCTTTGTTAATATTTACCTGTACTGCAATAAGCGATGCTAGTGGTGATGTTATCTCTCGTGGGGCGTTCGCCAGCAGGATAGGAGCTTTTGCAGGCGAGACATACCGTCACGAACAGACGGATGCAGCCGCCGGTGTTCGACTGGAAAACATTAGAGTTTGGTGAGAAATCAGGGTCATGGTGTGAGAAAGGTCAAATGATCGGTACAGAAATATAAATTAAAAATGGGATGTCATTGACTTTTTGGAAATCAATCTAAATGTATAAAATGTCGAATCAACTCCCAACTCAACTAGCGTAAAACACAGCGCACTTATAAACAGATCTCCAATCGATTTTGATACTTTTTTTTATAAATGATAGTTTAATCGAGATTGATCTTAGCTAAGTTGCAATAAAAGAGTTATTAAACTTTAGAATGACAATGTGGTTTTTGTTGGTTCAGTTATTATGAAACCTTTATTAAGACCACCTCACCTTTGACCTTTGGCCTCATTTGCACTTAACATCAGGTGAGATAGGAGTCAATTCAATTTCTATTTAAAAAAAAAAACATTTTTTTGCGAAATCCCACAATTTCCGTTCAAACGCCAGATCTAACGGTTAACGTGAGGGAAGCCGTGGCTATAAATATTCTTGTAAGAAAAAAAAAAAAAAACTAACACCAAATATATAAAAGCAAGGACCCAGTGTCTTTGGCCCTTAAAGGCGACTCAATCCAAAAAAAATAGACTTGTAAGATGTAAAGTACGTAATACTCACAGGATAATCGGCGTGCGTGGTGGAATGGTTAGTGACGGCGTATGTGTGGTCGTCGGCGGCGCGCACGTGCGACCAGAACAGCGCGTCCCGCTGCGACACCGGCCAGATGCGCTTGAACGTCTGGTGGAACACCAGCGCGTCCGACGATATCTCCTCCACCACCGTCATATTCTCCAGTGTCGCTGGAGAAACAGGAATATTTATATTAATAAAATTAAACGGTTCAACTCAAGATTATGTACTCGTACAAGTCGCGAACACTCCATTAAGTTTCGATCATCTCAGAAGATCTTTTTCATAGGTGAGGGCCTTCACGACGGTTCCAATCTCGATGTCAATATTTTCAATCCTGACGTTTCTAAAAATGTCGTTTTGTTAACAACTGGCTTCCACGCATGTTAAGATGCAGATGCATTTGTATTAATGTAGTACAGCTACCTACTTGCATTGATATCTGCCACAGCGAAGCGTGCAAAAATATCTGACACGTCCTACCAGCCCCAGAAATAGAGTTGTATCAGATGCACGCTTTGTTGTGTCAGATATTGGTGCTGGTGACGACTGTACTAACGGTTGCGTCATTTTTATCATACAGTACCTACTGTAACACGCGTCACAAAAATACCTATTCCTAAACTAAATTCTAATTCTCCGATTATATAAAACCGATGTCCAGATTATGATTTATATGTTACTAAAGTTTAGAACTCGCTATATTAACTTACTTTCCCACTCATATCGGTAGCGCGGGTTGAAGAAGTAATGGCACATCTCCCGCGCTGAAACGCCGCGGACTTTATGCATCGCTTTCAGCGGGTCCATCACCATGCCGTCTACTTCCATTTCTCTGAAAGACAATAAAATACGAATAAATAACAACAAGCAAGAGAAGAGTTGTTTTTAAATCCTGAATGTTTTGCAAGTTCGACTGAACAGCCCTGTAAGGGTTTTCCATCAGATTATTTAAAAAATACTGAATTTACAACGGGTGTTCAGTAAATCATGACTAACTAAAAAAACGCTTAAATATTAGAAAATGCGACTTCGCAACTATAATTTTAACCTTAAAATAACTGAAATTATACCTCCTCACACGTTGATAAAGGGATAATTTGCGGATTAAAATTGTCTGAAACTTTTCTTGTCCAAAATTATAGTTGATAGTAATTTTTAATGATAACAAACTATACGCGGGTTTTTTGGCTAAAGACAAAGGCTGGTTTGCATTCCAAAGACATAACTAAAATTACTTTAATCAAATGAAGTGAAATATGACGTGCCTGAACCGTGTGTTGATATTTGCGACAAGTAAATTATCTAATACACTTAAATAAATTAACTATGAACAAATTACACATGCTAACTCAAATATTATTTTATGTACCATGCCTTTACCCACACCCATGTTTCTGGGTGACTTAAAGTAAAAAAAAAAAAAATAGAAATAAGTTTTTATTTGGCCTAAATGATTGCAATAAAAGGCAATGTCGAATATAATATAACCGAACATAACCGTATGATGAGACCGCTTCTCAAACGATTATTTACTGTTTTCTCGTACAAAAACACTAAAGATATCATTGGAGAAACAGGACTCTGATAAAAAGTATGACTACAAACGAAATGTGGCCCATTAAGAGTCCCCTGTACACTCGCGTCTGCATACAAACGTAGTTTCGTTCTAATTTACAAGCAGTACTACGGATCAAAACGCAACTTTGCAACTATAATGGGAGCAGCCATAGTTTTGGTTAAAATAAAATGTAAGGGAAAAAACAATAACGAATTTCCATTCCTCATACAAAACTTAAAATTAATGTGATTTTATTGTTACATTGAATATGAACAAAAACTAATTATAAACATCAAAGTAGCTGCTCCCATTACAGTAGCAAAGTTTTGTTTTGTTTCAGTGTGTTGTTTGTAAATTAGAACGAAACTACTTTTGTATGAAAATGCGATCAGCGGCGAGCGTACTGGCGACTCTTAACATTGAACCAGTTACAACATCGCCCGTTTATATCCAGAATATAAACACATCGCGGCGTCGACCTTGACTACCAAACAAGTTAAACACCACCACGGGAGCGGTATTCAATTCAACGCGATATACTTAATAAAAGACACATTTAAATGTCTGGAGGAGCAATCTAAAAAAGCACATTACGTCGTTCCGTGTGCCTTCTACGGCGAACGTACTAGGTTCAAGCAAATTTCATTGACGAACTCTGCGTGTATAACAGTATGGAGGCAGTAACAAATCAAAAGTTTGGTCGTACTGATGCTTGATCAGATTCGAGCGACTGAAGCCGTTTTTATAGGTTTTCATCTTCCCGTATTATAGAAATAAGAGAAAAGAATAGTCAACAAAAATTGCGGTCAGCCAACTGCACGAATTAAAAATAAAATTATTGACAATACTTATTTTACTTTATGTTAAGGCAACACAAAAGAATTTTGATATTTTGAGTTTGAATATAATCATTTGAATAAAACCGTAACAATAGATAAGAAAAGTTACTCTCAATGTTGTAAGTCACGATCAAATGTTATCAAAAACTTTATCTCTATGACCACCAGGTACCATATATGCATTGGAAATGCTCATTCTATGCAGGGGACAGGGTATAATGGACCACAATAAAGTAAACACTGTATGACAGTTACGCAAATAAGAATGAAGTCTGATTACCTCCTGTACATCCTCATGTCTCCTTCCTCAGCAAACAATTGCCAGCCGATGCCGCCACCGACGCCCTCGAAGGCGGCCTGTATCTGTTCTGTTGATATCCTGTCAATCTGGAAACAAAGCATATCATTATACCTTCCGCCGCCCAACTTTGCCTAAAAGTTCATTGCCACGACTAGTACCAAAAAACCATAAAGGTATAATTCCAATAATTGAATAGGCACTATACCGTTAAGCGATTCGAACACAATCCGGGAGTAACGTAAAGACGTCGCATAAAAAATGTATCTCAAAAATGCGTCAAAACTGAGTATTAAGTAATGAACTTTTAGGCAGATTTATCTGGCGCGTGGTATACTAAAAATACGATATTGTACGATCAAAAACAATAACCCTACTTCCTCGTAAAGTATGTCATGTAAAATGTCGGAGCTGCAATTACAATCAATCCGACCTGTGAGAACCATAACCTGAAACATGCACTTTTCAAGTCTATGATCATATTGTTATTATTATTATTTTATTGGAAAAACCGGAAAAGTTAGATCACAATCAAATTTTACTATCCACTAAAAATTACATCACCGAAATAAAATATATCGCGATAGTTGGAGTTGCAGACATACAGAGCTATAAAAGGTTTTTTTATAAACATTTGGGTTAACTTTTAGTGTTTACCATAAAGTCACACTTTTCTAGTAATAGCCTGCTGTGAAAATTGTCTTTATGTCATATCACGCTGTTATTGTAACATTGGCAATTAGCCGTGTAGATAAAACGCAACCTTATTTTTCCCCTCCGTTCTATTTACACACCCCGACCATTCATTATTCAGGTGTAATTTCTTTCCTATTTATAGCGTAACGGAAAGGTTAACGACAGTGACAATAGACACCTCGACATGTCCCCATTGATGGCTTAGGAAGTAGGACACAACTTAAATGACCATTAGGTCGTATAAAGTTCAAAGAAATTGAGTCGACCTAGGCTTTGATTACTCCAGCGAACCAGTTCAGCAATAAAAGGACTGTAGTAGCTAATTAAACGATTAATTTGATGACTGCTACGATTTTCAATTATTTTTACGAGTATATGCAATGTTTTTACTTTAATAATATTTATTATAAAGACGGCTAAGGATAAGGTTGAGTCTATGAACTTACAAATTCCTTAAAAAGGCTATAACGTAATAATGAGTAATAAGTTGTAATTTGTCACTTATGGAATTCAGTTCACCGATTTAAAACGTTGGTTGTCAAATGGGATGACGAACTGGTTACGCGGTAACTAAATTATTATAAATTATAATAAGCTCCCATAATAACCTCTAGGGAGTTGGAGACGTTCAGCCGGGTTTATTAGCCGGTGAGAGTCCGGCACTGTCTGGGCCTTCCCTTCCCATTTTTCCATAATGTTTTTTTCCCGACTACACGCCGCCATTAAAAGGATTATAAAGCATATCATATAAAATTTAAAAACTAAAATAAGTAGTTTCTATTTGGGTAATAATTTTATTTAATTTGAAATTGTTTAGATTAATTTTATTTGCTTTAATTGATGTAATTTGTAATGATTTAGTGTAATGCCAATGTAATTTAATTTAAATAAATGGGCACTACATAAATTAGTGAATAAAAGCATGTACCTAGTGTTTTTGGCCCTCAAGGCGACTATACCCAAAAAATAAACTATTGCTAGTTTGTGCTTTCATCTGATGCAGAGTTAGCGTTACCTCGGTCCACAACGGGTGCACCGTGAGCCGGTTGTCCACAGCCGGCGGCGGCAGCTCGACCTGGTCGCGCGTGTGCTCGGGCGCCGGCACGCGCGCGCATCGCTCCTCCTCCATCTTGTCGAAGCCTGTCTCCACGGCATCGTAGAACTCGTCGTCGGGAAGCGTCGAGTGCGGGCCCTCCTGGAGACAAAAACGATTTATTAGCAACGCAAAGCGCATCATGGCACATGGTAGTGTCCGGTCACAGAAAAAGCTAAGCGATATTGCAGTTGGTGGGTATCACACGAACCTTGTCAAGAGCTATATGTAGGTATATCCCACCCTTGTAACTTTTTCCCAGTACAACTAAAACACGTTCGCGTTCACCGTCTCTTTCTACCTTTATTTGCACTAAGGGGCCGTTTCACCACCCATTGATTAATTTTATTTGACGGATATTAAATGTGATGCCGTCTCTGTTTGTTTTGTTCTAATAGACGGAGACGGCATCACATTTATCCGTCAAATAAAAGTAATCAACGGGTGGTGAAACAGCCCCTAAGTCGTCTAGTTGCGGAAAATAGCCCGCTACTACCTATATAATCTACCTTCATACTACCGTTTGATAGAAATAAGTGGTGAAAGCGATTGTGATTCAAACTGCGTTAAAAATACCTCTAAATAAGGACTATCAGCTCAAAGCTCAATTCCAACATGAAGATTCTACCCCTATTCCGTGTCATGACACCGTTAAGATACATTTTTTATTTTATTTTTTAGATACATGTTTTAGTGGGACAATATTACAAAATTTTAAGGCTTTAAATAACTAGAACGAATATGGTCATATAATACGATGTTGCCAATCCCGACGTTTTACGACCGTTTATTGTGGTCACTTTTACAAACGCCGGTAACCACCACCGTCAAGTTACATAATAATTAAGCATCAAACGTACTTTACAATCTAGTTTTCGTCGTAGGCATATAAATTTATTTAGTTTTAAGGTATATGATAGTGTAATAACGTCCTTAGGGGATTAATTTAATAAATGACGTCACATGTTCACATTTGAAGTAGGTTAAACAGAAGCGGGTTAAATTATTGTCATTATTGCGAAATAATATTGACATTGACTCAAACATCGCAATGAAAGAAACTATTATAAGGCAATGCAATTTATGCAGTGAACAATGTACATCGGGTATCCTCGGAAATACGACTAGACGTGACGTGTACCTTATTGACATGTTTCATGTATTGTTTATAACTTTATTATCAGCTTGACATATGACTTGACTAATAAACTTGAATATTAATGGACATAAACACGTCCATAATTTAATACAATAAATGATTACACTTGGTGAGTATTGTTCGATTATTGTATGTTCACAAATTTGACTCAAAGCAAGGCTCATATAACATAAATATACTTAAGCCCCACCCCATCACTACAAATGTCAACAGATAATAATCGAACATGTGTACTTACATGAATCCTAAAATATTCATACTTTCTGTGGTTGTTCGGTAGCAGATCATTATTTACCACGTCTGTCCAAGATGGTATCGTATTAATTCCCTAAAGACAATCGAATATGAACATGACCTTTAAGGGCGTTAAATTGTCTCGAGTCATTGCCCCATACCTTCGTCGAAATGGAATGATAAGCAGTCATCGACATATACCAGGGTTCCAACAGAAGAGAATTATAATTCATCTCGCCGTTAACCTAGTTACTACTTAAAGGACTTGTAGTGTGGAAACAATTCGGTTGATTACGCGTATGTCGTCGTTGTCACTACAGTACGCAGTGCATAATAATGTAGCCACCGACTGCTCGAGTTGACACTGTCTATTGATGCACTAAATAATACGCAACGTTATGGAATAAACTGGTATCTCGGGAAGATACTCAAAATTTATTGAGAAGCTTGTTAATTTTCACGTTCACTTCAAGCAATGTTTAAAACGAAGCTTGGATGTGCTTGACAAGCTACATGAAATGAAATACCTACCTTTTAGTAGTAGTTCATAAGTTCGTAAACAAACAATAAGATATTGCGAGGTGGGGTCTAAAGAAGCACAGACTAACCAACCAGCTAAGACGAACGTTTGTCACGAAAATACTAACATGATAAAAACGCTGATTAAAGTAAGTATTATATTATGTATCTAGATCAGAAACAATTAAATATGTGCAAGCTTCAGCAAAACACAATTTTTTACCCGACTGCCCGAAGGAGGGTTATAAAAGAAAACGATGTGTGAAACAAATCTGTTTCTGCTTTCTAACAGATTGACACGCGACTCGCACACTATTACCTCATTGCTATACGTGACCTGCAAAATGCAGGCTGTAACTACTTACTCGTATCTACGATGCAGAGCAAGCATCATGGAAATCTAAAGTATTGTCATCTGCCCACAAATAAAATAAGCGTCTAAGGTTAACGTTAGGCGTTAACGTTGAATGACGCGAGCAAGATGCTTCTTTATTGAGCATTAAAAATTCTATGCTAGAATAAAGTTTGCCAATCATTTTTTATTTCAATGAGAAGATTTCGGCTTTTTTATTCAGAATCACAAGTACAGACACCTGGATTAATATCTGCCACAGCAGAGCGTGCAAAAATATCTGGCACGTCCTACCGGCCGTAGAAATAAAATACCGGCCAAGACCCGAGAACAAACATTAGTATTATTCATACAAATATCTGGCCCGGCCGGGGATCGAGCCCGGGACCTCAAGCTTCGCGGTCAGGTTCTCTAACCACTTGGACATCCGGTCGTCAAAACATAACAAACGAGAAAGAAGATACATGTATTTTTTTATCCAGTTTTGTGACATTTTTATCTTGTATACTGTGATAACACGAAGATGCAATACACAATACATAAGTACACAGAATGGAAGTATTTCTTGGAATTAGTAATGGTATTGATAGACTAACTCATCAATTTCCCGATAAACGCTACAATGCATCCTCAATAAGTCCTACTAGCAAACAGAATATGCCACCATTGAAAGTGAACTCTATTGATGTCACGTTAACACAACAGTAACTAATAATTTGTATAAGTACATTAATATCTTGAGAATGAAAAGTTAAATAAAAAAAAATGTAAATAAAACATGCTTGTAGAGCTGACCGTCAGTGTAACAAATCGTTGAAAACTGTTATGAGACTATCCAAACTGTATAATCCATTCTAGTTTAAATAATTTTAATGAAGACTAACATGTCTTTATCCGGAGTTTCTGGCTCTACCCACATTTCAACCCCATCGGGAAAAATGAATAATTTTTCACGATCCCACTTAAACTCTCGACTCATCTCACTAAAATTATAAATGCGAAAGTTTGTAAGTTGTTTGTTCGTTACTTCATCACGTGTAAATTGCTGAACCGATTTAGATGAAATCCGGTATATAGATAGTTTGCGTCCAGGGGAAGGACATAGGACAGTTTTTATCCCGGAAAAATAGCATAGTTTCCGCAGGATAGCAAAAACCGAATTCTACGCGGACGGAGTCGCGGGTAACGGCTAGTGAAAGATATTCAGACAAAACACCTATCTGATTGCTTTTTCGTGAAAGTAGGTTAACCTGGCTTTGCACCGGTGACCTATATCGGTGAAATAATGGAATTGAATCCGCTCTGAAAGTGACCTCGCTCCGGTACACTTGGCGAACGTACCTGAGTATACTCGTAGTTCTTGTAGTAACTCGGCGACACCTAATAGATATGCTGAAATATATCGATTTACCTTTAACGCGCGATATTCGATACTAAGAATCTACGGGTCGGCGTACTATGGATTCTTTCATAAGTACTTGTAAACAATCTCGCCTTTTTGCGTCGATGTTTAGGTTTAGGGCCTGTTTTACAATCTCTGAAAATATTCTGATATTAAATTTATGCGACAAATATCTGTGATGCCGTCGCTTTTTATTTTGTTCGAGTGGTGAAAATGCTCTCAATTATTTAAAGATTTTTATGTGTAAAATAGAAATGTTCGCTAAATCTGGCTAGTCGTCTATGTTCCAGTCCTTCGAGCTTGTCAAGAAGCTCATCTTCTTAAGGACTCAAATGGAATTAAATGGGTAGGTGAATTCATTTTTCATAGGTTTTTCCTTTTTATGTTTACACGAGCAAACGCATTTTACAAGCGTATTTTTTCAAGCAATAACTGTTATGAATACAAACATGTAGCTGTAGTAAAAAGATAGTAAACTTTGTGTTATTCCGTAACGTGTTATATTTACTTTAGCTAGATAACAAAACACGCGACAGTCTCAATCAGTCATTCAAAACAAACAATATCTCGACCTTCTCCGCTAAATATAACATACAAAGGCAGAGTTAATAGGAGTTTCAGGGACAAGGGCTAAAGGGCCTACCGCATTTAACGAACCCGAAAATTATCTTCAATCGTTTGCAAGATTTCACAATAATCATGATTAAATTCATAAAAAACGGACTCGAACTTTGGTGCCGTCGTCAGGCTTCCACGCCCCTGAATAACTTAAAGTAGAAAAGTATGTAAATGGCGTTTGACTAAACAAATTAGTTAAAAAACTACAATCGCGAGCAGAAGCGCTAAGTTATCATCGTACCGAGGGAGGCACACCCTTTTATGGCGTGTCGGAACATTTGCCCCAGTGACGTCACTCCGCACCCCAGCTACCTTACATCTGTATAGTAACACTATACCTAACCTGACGACGTCTATTTTTGGTATTCGGACAGACAATCTAACTGCCCATGACGCGGACAAAATGCGGGGCGATCCTGTCTCATTTATGTGGGCACGCAATCCACATATCATTGGCACGTGGATGGTTGTATGTTCCACTTCATGCTTGGTTACGGTACTCCATCTATGTAACATTCTTGTATTTGTATGTAATTTTTCTGCGTCTAAAAAACAATCCCAGTCTTTATTAATTGGACACAGTGGTGCGGTTGCGGAGTAGCACGATGAAGGTTTCAGATTCAAATTTAATTGTTGCATTCATTGATATGGAGCTCCGCAAACACACACACAAACATCACGCCTGTATTCCCAAATGGGGTAGGCAGAGCATACGAAACGTTACGGCTTCAGAGCCACTTTTAGCAATTTTAGGTTTAAAGTTTGACAAAAAAGGTACAATAGTGACAGGTTGCTGCCTGTCGCCTACTACGGTATACCTTAACCTATATCCTCAGTCGCCTCTTACGACATCAACGGAAAAAATGGAGAGGTGTAATTCGAACCCGACACCACACGGGTAAGCTCCGTAAAGTAATGCCCGAATCAATTAGATAGTCGTGTCTAGACTGCCACTTAATTTAAATTAAAAGATAAAAAAACTTCTAACTCGCGGCATGATGTCACAGGTGGCGCAAATCGAATACGATCAATCTCGTTTTACCAACTGGCATGCGGATGCCTAAAAAGTATCTAGGACTCAGTACTACAAAAAATCAAAACAGGCACACCAAAACAGTATTACGTTTACTGTTCATAATGCCTATCTACATGGAAGCATACGCCAAGGTTATAGATTTACATTACATCACCACTGACGCCGGCAAAAGCCGTGCCAGCCACAGTACTATCTTTGTTCTGGGACTAATGTGGGAATTAGCGTATTTACCATACCCATCCTGGCAAATGATCTTAGGTGAAACATAAGTTCAAACATAACTTCTTAGCCTGTTAGTCATAGATTTCAGTTGGTACATAATTAAATTTCACATCAGCATTCACAACCCCAAAACTTGTGGTCTTCGTATCTATACCAAATTTAATTAGAGACTACATTATAGTAGGTACTCATTCTTTACTTTTACAACCAAGCTCGCTGACAAGAATTTTATGTACGAAGCCTTTGATAGTTCATTAACACCAAAGGTCAGTTTACCGTGTCGTACTTTAGCTGAGATATCACCTCTTCATGCATCACATTATTATAGTGTCGTTTACCGACAAATTTTCTTCTATATTTGAAGAGGAATTTAGTAACAACAACATGATAAGCAACTAGTAGCAACAATATAATAAATCTGTCCAATAATAACTAACTTAGTCACCGATGACAAGCCACGAAATCTTAGGAAGTCAAGCCCTATCCGCAACAATAATGAATAAGAAAATATGATCCAGATGCATGAGTCATGTCTTGAGTAACTGGAACAATTTTGTATATGGCGTGTTCACACAGAATATACGATTTCAGTGACACGTCCGAAGCAGTAAATGCCACGAGGTCAACGTAATATGAATCAATCAGGAAGTTGTTAGAGTTAAACGAAATGGATTCAAATCATCATCCGTTTCCCCGGTTTAGTTTTTATCGATCGAAATTAGATAAAACCTTTCAATAATGAAAGACAAGAGAATGCTTGGAAAAGTAAAAACATCAGACAAGGACATTTCCAAGACTGACTTTCATATTAGCTCAAAGTAAAATAAAACGTTTTAACAGATATTGTGGCCAATAGGACTCAAACAATAGGTAGCATTTTAATTGCATCATTTAAAAGCCAATGTAATACTCGTTAGTGTTGAATTCTAAACAACGATAAAACATCTATTATTATCTTTTGACAATTAGTATGACTAAGTTTAAAGTTAATTCCGGAAAAACTATGTTGTCAGAACGGGTAAGAGGAAACGCGATAAATTTTACCTGGAAGCTTACAAACAATCAATCAAAGTTTATAAATAGATAACGAAAAGGATGTTTCCATTCGAAATTCCATGGAATGAAAACAGTATAGTTACGAGAACAGATTCAAGTATTATTGCAGTTTATTCAGGAACCTGGTAGTATTGACACTCACCGGGCGACCTAGGCCCCTTGCCAAATGGGCACGTATATGATGTAGATAGACAAACGTATCACGTTACACTGCAGCCCTGTACCACTACCATGAGTTTACAGTGACCGTACTCTATAGCGACGGCGTAAATTATTTGTAGGGGCGCTGTACAATTCTCCATACAAATAATTTACGTCGTCGCTATCGAGTACCGTCACTGTAAACTGATGGTAGTGGTACTGCACTCGCGTAACAAATATGACCATAATGTTGTATTTATTTAGCAATCACACTTGTTCTAATGCACGCACAATCTAGTACAGTGCTATTGAGGAAAACATTGTTAGATTGTTACACTTCCGTGAATTTGCACTCTCGAATTTGGTGATGGTTATGCAAAAGCAAAAACAACGTCGAGTGGAAATTGTGTCACCCTTTAGGTAAAGAAACGTCGCTGATTGTGTTTTGACAGACAGAGCTATGAAAGCAAAAGTATTGATTTGACTTACGTAGAAATTATGTAGGTATTTCTGTTGGGTTGAACCTACAACTAACATAAACTAAAATTGTTTTGAATTAAAATCGCTGAGGAATGTTTTGATGCCCCGTTAATTGAGTTTACACGAACCTTTTAAACGCGTTAACCGCCTGTAGCGTGCATAACAGAAGCTTAACACATTCTTTCTAATCACCCAAACGTAAATTTGTGAACTTTGGATCATTATCATAAGAGCTATAACTCTTTGTTGCCATAGCTACGGACGGGACGGTTTGTGTGCGCGTGCACGAGGCACGATCATTAAGGAGGAATTTGGGCTAGTACGCTGACCGACCACTATTTTGGCACAATCGTTACCGTACTTAAGATTGCTAGGGTTACATCACTATTAGATAATAGTTTAAGTGACGTGAAGTAACGTTAGGAGGATTGGGAATTAAGCAAAAACTAGCCTTTTCAAAGCCGTGGTGGCTTAATGGTTTGACCTATCGCCTCTCAAGCAGAGGGTCGTGGGTTCAAAGCCCGGCTCGTACCACTGATTTTTCGAAATTCATGTGCGCAATTACATTTGAAATTTACCACGAGCTTTGCGGTGAAGGAAAAACATTGTGGGGAAACCTGCACAACCCAATCCGCACTGGGCCCTCGTGAAAACTACGGCCCAAGCCCTCTTGTTCTGAGAGGAGGCCTGTGCCCAGCAGTGGGACGTATATAGGCTGGGATGATGATGTTGATAGCCTTTTCATACAAACGGAACGCAAATGGAGATAACGGTTTTCACTAATTTCGTTAAATCAAAAGGTTTTTTTTACATTCTATTAATTGTAAACAGATAATGGCCGAAATTAGTTTGGTATGAAAACCCTAAAAAGAGTTGTAATTGTTGTTATTTGTGTTGCTTGTGTTGTTGCGTGTGTCTGTAAGTTTACCTGTTTAAACTCTTTTTTTATTAAAAAAGTAATCGTAACTACAAAACTAGACTTTAAATTGACTGACAATATAATCAGGCTGAATGTTAAATTACACCTAGCCCTCGCGGTCCCTTATGTGGGTCGATGCGTGAAACCGGCCCGCCGCGCCGTCTTGTGTGCATACCTGCATGCCACATGGCCTTAACCAAAAGAGAAAAAAGTTTTTAAGAAATTTAATGGTAAACTTTCGAATCCTGTTTTTTCGAAAGATATGTTTAAGTCACAGGATGTACGGTAGGCAATTCTGAAGAAAATTGTACTTCAGTAACATTGGTTCACAAACTTAGTCAATCAAATGCATTTAATAATAACTATGATATAGAAGACGAATCACTTTTTCGAGTGACCTTAGTTTTAAGAAAATAAACAAGTGAAGCATCGAAAATGTCCTACAAGCAACCCTTTACTTTTGCCATGTCCGTTGGTTTGCTTTCAACTGCTAGTTAGTGCTACGAGTAGAAAGCTGTTGGCTTGAGTAGGTACAATAGATAAAATTTTGAAAAAAAAAATATGGTAGGTCAAGTGTCTACAATCCCTTTACAAGCAAAACCGGTGGATTGAAAATAAAAAGAAAATATAATATAATGTCACACCTTAGCAGGCTTTACACGTTAACGAGTAGGTAATAGTAAATCAAAACTCAATACTGAATATTTCTCGCATGTAAAATATGTAGTACGGAACCCTACACCGCGCGTGGCCCGATACGAACTTGAGCTTTTTTTAGTTGTTAATTTTTAATTCGACAAATGATTAGAGTTATAGGTACTCCGGATGCCTGTTTCCGTGTATTAGGATAAGGAAACAAATTATTTTACAATATCGTTTTAAAATGTTTAAGTTTTTTTTTAGGTTCTACGTTAGCGTTATAACGATCTAATAATACAAAATATATAAGTAAGTTACATGATTAATATATGAAAGATTAGATAGAAAACTTACACTTCAAAAATATTGTTATTGGATAAATATTGATTCTTGCTCAATTAATGCTGGGCAATATAATGCACAAACTCATTTGTCTGAATTAGTATTATTTAATTTTAGACGACCACACATTGAGTTAGTGATATCATTTCAACAAAGTATGAGCATCCTCAATTTTATCAGGCTAATTATAACAATTGAGTTAATGCATTACGTATATTGTCAAAAATTAACTGAGTTAGAAACAAAAATTATATATAACTTTTAAAATTTCGCCTTGCATATACAAAAATGCAAGGGGGCCGAAGCCGCGACCATAAGGTATTTTTTCATTATTAACATTCGTTATACTACCTTCAGCTGCAACTAACCGTGTAAACAAATGTTGCTAGTTGATTTTAACACACTTTAAAATGTCCAATGGTCCAAATGACTTCGGTTTGTGTAAATCTGATCACAATGCGATAAGCAAGTACCTACCGTTAACAAAAAGGGCGATTAATTTACCTATTATTTTGTTGATTTTTTTGCGTTAGGAATCCCATGAATGCTTGTCAGAAAATACTAAATACCTACCTAGATAGGAAACTCGTGCTTTCTGTGAATATTATAACTCATAGGTCGTAAAATAGTAAGTTAGTAATGCTCCGAACATGATTCAGGATATAATAAAACCGCATGATAATACAAAGCGCGTACTTTAAAAATAATTTTAACTGAAAGTCGCAAAAAACGTGTGAAATTGCATCACACGACCAATTAGCTAGCGACACCAAAAATATTTAACACTGTTTACTTTCTAATTAATTAAAGTGACGTATATTCTGAAACGCATCTGTTTCAATAAAACAGCTCACCTGACGCAGGCTCTTCTTGAAAATTTTGAATTTCATGATGTCCAACTAAATGTATTAAACAATAACTAACATCACATAAAACACACAACAGAACTAATTTGAAAACACAAACAGTTTGAACGTTAAGCGATTCGTTCGGTATTGTTTACGGCAAGCTTGACTTCAAAATGTGAGAAAGAACACACGTGTTAGTCGGCCGGCGTTGCCTCGGCGAGTGAGGGGGAAAAATGTTTCACCTACTATGTAGCTCAGCGTATGTTTCAGGAAAGCTATTTATCTAACTTCACCTTTAGTTTATTGTTGCAGTTCACTATTGACGTAGGCGATAAGTTACGAATGGTTTAACAAGTAAATACTATGAAGTTTATGTGATGTACAACTAGCCGTAAGCTTGAGCAGGAAAGCTATCCAGCCACGTTGAATAAAATGCTTACAAACGAAGAAAACTACGTAGTAACTATTTACTATGAAATATAATAAACATACGCATTTCAAATTGTCTTTATGGTTTGAAAATCCGAAAAGCCACCGAGTTAACATGTTATCACGTACACAAACGACTCTGTTGGCAATCTTCTAATCTCAAATTGGAAAACAATTTTTTTATGACTGTATTGGTGTCGACAACATGCACATAAAAATGTAATACTTTAACGTCCCTAAGAACAACTTCAATAAAATACTATAAATAAATATAAAATATTCAGTAAACATAATGATACTACAGAAATAAATCAGGTCATCCAATAGTGTATTAAATAATTTAAAAAAAATATCAAAAAAAATTTTTTTTTAATATACCTAAGATGATGTATAACAAAACAATAGTTATTTGTTAAATTATACTTCATTTTCTTACTAGACATTGAATTATGACTCAAATATTTTCCAATGTCAGTCATGCGATCCACGTTATTCAAATTGAAAACTATTGCAATTTGCATTGGAACTTGACGATAGCATTTAGTTGAACTACATTAGAGGGTCAATGCCCCTGACAATATCTGATGCAGTTGCATTAAAAGTGCATGATGCAGCCAGTTGCTGTCGAGTAAAATAGGCGACACTAATGGAACCTAGCGATAAGATTTTTTAAACTTCAGCATTACTAAGGTGTTGTTTTAAAATCGTTGTAAAATCAAGTATATAGAGCTCTGCCAGGGATCAGAGATGGAAATTATTGGAATAAGTTTTTATCTCAATAATTATTCGAATAAAAAATACTTCACGATTTTTTTATTCGCAAATAAATAATTTAACCACTTTTTTTCACAATGACGAATGATTTATTCGGTTGAACCGCGACTGACCTGCTGACTGTCATTTGATCGTAATCGCGAGTGTCAGAAACGTTACGCAATAGACCCTTTGGTTCTTTCTGGTGGTCTAGTCTAGTAGTCACAGGTCAAAGGCAGTTGGAATTTGAAACATGACCTTGCTCATTCGTTCAAGTTACTTAGAAACCAATTATAGCATTGTATTTCATACCAAGTGGACATGCAGCTTAGCAGCTACGGCGGACAACGTCAAGAATTCATCATTACTTCTTTGCTGTAATAAAAAGTCGTGTCTAAAAAAACATTCTACACTGTGAATTTTTTTACATGATACAAAATTATTGGTTCCAGCTCAATTAATGCTAAACAAGATAATGCATTCACTCATTTGTTTTCAGTAGTCTTATTCAAATTAAGATAGACCCTAAATTAAATAAGATTAATTAAAAAAATGCATTACAGTGTATACATGAAAAGAGCTAAGAACGCTAATTTTATCTCACGTTAAAAATTACACCCTATACTTTGAAAAACGTGAACTCTTGTCAACAAAACAATAGCAACAATAAATAATATTAGAAGCGAAAATACTCAAGGGACAAAACCTTTTGTAAAGCCCAGTTCACTGCTGCAGCTAACTGCAGAAAAAATCGTGCAAGTTGCATTACATTGTGGCGCTCGATTGACCACTACAAACTGATGTAATGTAATGCAACTTGCACGATTTTTCTTGTAGGTCTAACCCAGGCTTTACATCTTTTCGTGGCATGTTGCAATATTCGATGTTAAAAACGACTGTATAAAATAGAATTTTAACATAACATGGTTGAATGGCAACAAATTTGTATGAAAATTCTTAATTCCTCTTTCCTCCGTTTTCTACATTTTACTTTTGTACTCCCTTCATGTTAGAAGTGGTGATATACCTGAGTAAATAATGTTTCAAAGAATTTCACTTCTAATATTCTTCATTGTTAAGCCGAGAATACACATGTATGAATTTTTCAATTTTTCAGTTGTCCACTTTAAAAAAAATCCTGACGCTATTTCACCACAAAAAAGTAAGTAATATTGTTTTTAAATATATACAAAACCAAAAATTTGTCAAGTTGATTCACAATTTTGAGTTTTAATCAAGCTAGAGCCGAGCAATGGTGTCTATTCCGCGCCCTCAAAAGGCGCCATCATAATTTTATTTTGCACTAATAACTGGAAAATGGCGCCCCTTGCCATCTAGGGCGGCGGGTGTGTTCCCACTAGTTCTCTCCACGAGCTCTATTATAGTACTGTCAATGGAACTAGTGGGAACACACCGGCCGGCGCTGGCTACGGGCACGTGTATTCCCGGCTTAATGGTATAATTAGTAGCTAACTACAACATACCTCGTGATCAGGCCCCGGTTTTGCCGCCAATCTGGCTTCTGTTAGTTGATTCTTTAATGCCCTAAAACAATAAAAACAAATCAGTACATAATTTCGCATGTTATAATAAAATACACGTTTGATTTGGGAAGAACAGCAAAGAGTTAAGTAATGATTTCAAAAAGTCCATTGTTCTTCCGGGGTATAAAAATACCGCATTCATTAGGGCTAATGTTGACCATAGTTTATTAAGGGGCTGTTTCACCATCCATTGATTAGTGTTAACTGACGGTTAAATGTGATGCCGTCTCTATTTGTTTTCTTCGAATAGACGGAGACGGCATCACATTTAACCGTCAGTTAACACTAATCAATGGACGGTGAAACAGCCCCTAAGACTTACGGATGATAAAATTAACTATAGTTAGTGCGTGCCACTGTATCGAAGACTACATCGCGTTTGCAAGGACTTTTGAATTCATCGCTCGTATCGTAACAATGGTTTTTCCAGAGTTAAGAATATAAATTTTGATGGATAAGTTTTATAAGAACTTTTCTGTGAAGTTCCTCATACTCGAGTTGGAAAAAGGAACTGATGAAGAGCTTACTTTCGAGGCACAGCTGTATTGTCTGGAGACTAAAGTAGAATCGATCCTTGCATTTAAAGCCTCACGATCAGAGGCACCCTGTCAGTCAGCTAACATGCTTGTTACGTGTGACCATTTAGTTCTACTATCATACTATCCGATACTAGATGGCGCTAGCGGTGTATACACTAGAGTATACGTCGCAGGGAAAAGTCCAAATCAGAAATTTGAACAAATGTCGCAGGGAAAAGACCAAATCACTAAACGTGTCTAGTGAAATGATAAAACGAGTCGACTTTGCGAGTTCGTTTCGTCAACTCACTGACGCGTGATTGGGATTTTATCAGATCGCTAAACAAATCTAGTGAAATTAAAAAAACAATTGCCCTTTTTATCTGATTTTGTCATTTCACTAAACAGGTTTAGGTTTTTGATCAAATTATTGTTTTTTCTAGGGAAATGACAAAATGAATTCCCCATCCTGCGTGACTTGATCATGTCCCTTAGAGATTTGTTCAAATTTCTGATTTGGCCATTTCCCTGAAACATATCGTGTCTAGGTTCCGGGCACCATGCCGCAGATTAATGCGATGTCGGGGACCACTCAAGGCCGTTTTGTCACCAAATTACTTTTAAATATTTTTGATTATAAATATGTAATGTTGGTTTTTATTGTATGAGCCAAGTCTCCCGAAATAAATGAATTTATTATTATTATATAGATCGCTACACTGACATGTAGAGTTCCTCGGCAGTGCGCGCGCGCCGCTCGCGCCGGCGCATCAGTTCGGCGCAGTGCTGCAGCGCGGCCACGGTGGCGGCGCACGTCGCGCGGAAGGACGTGCTCGTCGCGCGGACCGCGCCCGCGTGCAAACCCAACTCGTTACCTAACAACAATAATACAATCACATTGATATACATATTCATAATGCTGTCCTAAAACAAATATGGACCTATGGCATCCAAATGTGGTCCACTGCCAGCAAATCAAACATTGAATGTCTGCAAAAAGCTCAAAATAACTTCCTGAGAGTAAATGCAGGGGGGCCGTGGTTTGCGCAGAACAGCCAAATCCACTCCTATCTAGAAATGCCCACCATAATCTCGGAAATAGAGCGATACAAAAAGTCAATTAGAGAGCACCTTTCACATCATCCAAATCCGCTTGCAAAAGTACTGCTGCAACCTTGCAATACAAAGAGAGAGACTAAAAAGGGCAAATGTATTCCCTCGAAGACGTGAGAGCTGGTCGATGGTCCACCTCTCAAACGCCACCTTTTCCCTCCAAAGATCTGATTATAGTCTTGCGACTGATGGCAGACAATAATTATAAAAAAAAATACTTTGATATACAAGAAGTTGTAAAAATAATCTGGAATATTTTAGCAAATTGTTGGACAAGTTTCACTGATTAGGGGTGTTCCAAAGGTTTTAATAGAACCTTTTTTATTCAATAGAAGTCACGCCTTTCAGATCGACGTTAGGAAAGAAAAATTTCGGAACCTAAATAAATAAAAAATAAAAAAAAACTACAAAGAAAAAACAAGTCAAAAAATTTAGGTTTAAAGTATAAGTACCTGGCCGACCGACCTTTGCTCGGGCTAAAACTCGGTAATATAGATAACATATCTATTTGGAATGGTCTTATTATTATTATTAGCTTTCATTTGATAACCACGCGTTACAATACAAAACATTTTTTTAACATCATCTTCCCTCCTCCCCCCCCCTATTATTTTTGGAGATGCCACATTGTAATATTATATTATATACCTACCAAACCTACCCTTAGTCATTCCGACAGTTCTAAAACCTCATATATTGAAATCCATCCAGCAGGTTAGGCTACAGATAGGACCCAAGAGATAAACATACATACATACATACACTCTAAAAAGATAGCCCTCCTTTGGGCACTCAGGTAACAAAACCTAGCAGGGTGGTGTCCCCTTCAGTTGCTTAACCGGTCGATCGCGACTATTAGTCCAGTCGATCGTGGCAAGACAAAAGATATAAATACTGAAATACGCTGTTTCATTTAAGATTCCAAGAAGTATGTAATTGGTAGATCAGGGTCAGTAAACAGTAGATCTTGGGGTCTAATCAAGTTAACCACCCCTGCTCTATGGTATTATTAGATAGTGTTTTTAAATCTACCATCAGCCAGTTCAACAGCATCAATAGCCTCGGTCAGGTCGTCACTGATATCCGGCAGCTTGGCGACGCACATGTCGAAGTAATGTTGCAGTTGCTTCGCTTGCTTAGAGAGTAGTTCTCCATACGTGTCCAGTTCGGCGATCTTCTCGGCAAGGCGGCGGGATGTACGCCCTGGAAAATAACAGAGATTTAGTTATCCGACTTTCGCCTTCAATGAAAAAAATAATAATAATTTCAATTAAAAAAATGTGAGTGCTAGTAAGTATTATGAATACTAATAACAGTATAGGGGTCATTCAAGTATTACGTAAGCACACGAGGGGGTCTTTGCTTTGCTTATTTGTGATGACATGGGGGGGGGGTCTAGATGGTGCTTACATCGGCAATATTTATTAATTATCTCTTGTTTCTTTTGCATAATGTACTAGGTTAACCTAAATAGATTTAAAAATATATATACCAATGTTTACACGTGAGTATATTGGGGGAGGGGGGTAGGGATTTGCTGACTCGCTGACAAGGGGGAGGGGGTTAAAAATGACTAAAATTCTGCTAAATTGCTGCTATATGGTTTTAAATGAATCATATTACAATTTTCCTCTATCACGCAATAGGGCACATTCCGATGTTATCTCAACGTCATAACAATTGGGCGTCTTTATGCCATTGACATTTGTAATACGTAATAATAAAACTCAAATTTCAGTGTTTCGATCATGGAGTTGGCAGTCCGCAAGTCATTCATTATAAAGTTGATAAGTTAAATACAAAGTACTGGTTATGTTTAATTCCTTTGATTGCAATTAAACAGAACATACTTGTAAGACACAAGAAAAATGAAAATGTTTTTTTTTATTCAACACACACATGATACATATACAAATACTCTGTGGTTATACAACTAAAATTATTCGTATATTTGAGACTGAAACAAAACAGTGTGAATTTTAGAGCTAAGAAAAACCACATCCAAAGATTTTTATTTTTACCTCATGTTACCTAATTTTATTTTCAAACTAATTGGTGCGCCCAACTTTGCTTGTGTTCCGCAGGAACTTAATACATTATACCTAGAGCCATCCAGGAAGACGCGTGATTTTGTCAAAATTAGACATTAATTACATTTTATTACCACGGCACGTGCCATCGTGAATGACTCTACCTACATAGAAAGATTACCATGTGACTCTGACGACTGCAAGGAGGTAGCTGAGCCGTGGCGGCGCAAACCTCCTCCGTTGGTACTGCTGTCTGAACTAGTGCCATACCCTGACTCCATCTGTAAAAGAAAAGTTTTATAATTAAAACAAAATTATGTAATTACATTGTATAAAGTGTTTTGTTCGATTTCACGTGTGACGAAACATAAAATCATTGCGAATGTTTTAGATGGGTCCAATAAATTCCATAGTCTTTCATTTTGTAACACAACATTTAGATCAATTGCAAACCAACTGAAAAATGAATTAGTTTTTAACATTTTTCTTCACATATAATAAATCTACTAACATGGGGTATCTACTCTACATTTATGCCCAACATATCTTCTTTTCTTTGAACCATAAAAGATGTTAGAATGGTGAAGGAGTTACTCTTTTGCATCCTTTTGAATATTAATACAAAATTTTGATCTTATCTGAACCAGTTGATAGTATTGTAAAGTCTAAAGCCAGCTTGACTGATAACACAACTCAGATAACAGTCATGATAATGGTATGGGTGCACAATAAAATGTTTTGTCATTGAGTCACATAAATTATAATTGAATAACATAATAATATGTGAACACAACTCAATGCATGGCCTTGGTAACAATATATTACCATGTTGCTGCATAATGATAATAAACCTGCTTTACAGCCGTAACAAGAGAAATAATTTATTTTTATGTTACCGTCAAATTGGTTCTCTTGTAACACAATAAGACGACTTTTTGTGATGCAACTGTAAACATTGCTAACTTCTATTTACATGTTTTATCCTCTTTTAGAATGTGTTTTTAAACTGTAAAAACAGCAATTATTTTCCACTTAACTTTTAGGTACTGAAAACTAAAACTAATATATCAACACTTGAAAGGAGAAATTGACTACATTTTTTTAAGATAGTGAGTAAGTAATCAGTAAATTTTACTGATTCCAAACATGTATATATAACTCACAATCACACAAAAGATAGTAGTCAGTAAATTTTATTGATTCCAAACATGTATATATAACTCACAATCTTATAAAAATGTAGTCAATTTCTTCTTTCAAGCATTGATATATATCTGCATAGTGTTACAATTTATAATAGTCAAAGTAATTGTTGCTTTATATTAGTTCATACCATTTTATCTTAATAAATTTTACCAATCTGCAATAAATATATCCCTCGATCTGCCATCATAACAGGAAGTTTACTTGCATAACTTAGCATGGAAATAAGTTACTATAATATTTATTATTGCAAGGATTCATTGTTATCAAACTCCATCAGAATAAAAATATGACAAAGTTTTCCTTAGATAAACACAGTAACTACTGAATACAAGCTGGCAATTCAGTTTCAGTCTCATAAGTAAAAAATAATTTAATCTGTTTTCACTTGAACTTTCTAATGATAATGAATCTACAATACAGTCTCATAATAACAGTGAGATTTAAATGCAAAATTGTATATCATGGACATTGTTATGAGTGCTAATTAAAATCTATAAGATAAGATTAGTGCAACACATACCTTATCTAGGGATAAAAGATAGCTGTAGTCATGACATGATTCATAGTTACTCAAGTGTTTTCTGCATCATGAATATTCCAATAATTATATTAGTGTATTACTTAGAATTGTTAAAAATTCAGTGTTTCCCTTTCTAACCCCATTCACAAAAAGTTGTGAAGCTTAATCTAAATCGACTTTTTATAACAAGATATAGCACCTTTGGAACAAGTCGCGAATTCTCAATCTCCAAAAGTTTTTGCTACATGGAAAAAATTGTAGTGACCTAAAATTGGCAATTCTTGCTTTTGATTTGTAATTCATGTCAGCTGGGAATTACAAACAAAGTAAACTTAACATTTGTTTGACTTTCTTTCACTTTGAAACAAAGTGAAAACAATTATGATTCAAAGTGTGTCAGATAATAAGGCATCTGAAATTCAACATCGCACCGCTTAACAACATTAAAAGTTCTAACTATGTTTACTGTAAAGTCATTGACAACAAGTTAGAAAAAAACAAGTACCTACTGAAGCAAAAAATACAAGGTTTAGTCACGAGTTTGCAAAGATGAAACATTGAATTTGTATCTTATTGACATTGAGTTAAGATACTCTTCCGATGAAAAATAATCAGTAAAGCATGCCTCTAGATGAAACAATCACAGGCAATTAGAGGGAATTGCAGTCATGGCCTGATGCTAATGAGAACTATTGACACTTTAATAACTTTATAATGGTGTGACAGGTATTTTAAACGAGTTTACAAGCATTTTGTTAAATTGATATCTAATAGAGACAAAATAAATGCAACTATAATGAATTTGGTTATATTTTTCTTTACTTTTTTAGCACTGGGTTTTATGGGTAAAATAGTTAATTAATACTGTATGAAAGATTTGTGTAATTATCTAAGACATTATTGTACTAGATTATCCTGTAATACTAAGTCAAAGAATGGATATGTGAAATAGTTCTATACTTTAATATTTTGGGGAGTAATAACACATTTGACATAGTCCTGTAACAGAACTCAATACACAAATCTCACCAGGGATAAGATATTTCTACAGGTAAAGAACTACTAGGTCTTTACTTTTAAAGTCAAGAATTACTTTCTGTTTATGCTAATATTGGTGATAATGACATCATAATGTTTGAATTTGTACTTTGTACTTACTTTAAATGATTCCAAAACATCAATCCATTGCTGCTTCTCTTCGGGGTTGGCCGCTCGCAAGTACCAGACGCAGTCATTGACGGAAACATCGAAACGACAGTCATCGAATTCATGCGGCTGTAAAAATAATGTTTACATATTATAAACAATCAAGAGATACAAATTAAACGTCCAAGGCCAAGCCGACAATAATAAGCATTAAATAGAACTTGTAATGAGTAGGAAGGAAACTAAGCAATGCAAGGGCAAATCAATTTTTTGAGCGGCTCAATTTGGGAAGATTAATTAGCTTCAATTACCTTAACTTTAGCTTTCTTCAAACATAAGGCACCGCGACATCCAAGATTACTCTCTAATTCGCTTTTGTAATACGATAAAGTCGAATCCTTTAAAACAATAAACCTGTCCTGCCAACCGTGAATATAGTTTGTCCATTTACTCAAGTATCCACGAAGCTCCGCGTTTCCACCTTCCTCGACATCAGAGGTATCACTCACTGTTATATTTTCATCAGACATATTTGAATACTTTTTGAAATATTTTTACATAAAATGTACCCAGAACAAAACTAGAAAATAAAAATAATAACAAATCGTCCGACCGTCAGCTACACAAACGATTGAAAAGTTGCACAGATTACAAAAAGTGGGAGGTGATTGAATGAGGATCACAATTCATCACAACACGATTAAAAATAAACCAGAATGACAACCTAAAGAATCAATTTACTAGAGCTGTGTAGAAATGTGTTGAATTTGCCAAGTGGCAAGTAATATGCCAAAAACAATCGATTTAATTCTATCATTCGATTGTAATTTTTTTTATAACTGGGGGGGCTACTACGAAATTTGAAAATGAAAGTTCGTGTCTTTCCGTCTCTCTGACACTTATACTATTTAATACGAGAGTAAAAGGGACTGTGTGGGACTGTTCGATACGAACTTCAAATGTCATAGTAGCCCCGCTGCTTAGATTCCACGCATGTGCGATACTTCCGGATGTCATGTGCTGCTCTCTGTAAAACCAATAGGAAGTACGCTTGATTCCCAGATCTCTTTCATCATTGGTAGATACTAAGATGCCGCCAAAATCATTTTCAACAAACCAATCAGAGTTCGTTCTTTCAATAAACAACGCGCAATATCCGTTCAAAATGGCCGACAAAACTGTGCCTATTTCTGTTCCATCGGAAAAGCCTGTGAAAGTTGAAAAATGGAAAGTAAAAGAAGGTGCATTCGTATCACAAGGCCAAATTTTATTTTTATACAATGATTCGTCAGGCCAAAGTAGTGAATTAAAGAAATATAAAGCCGTTCGCGCTGGTAAAATTTCATGCATCAAGGTAAAGGAAGGAGACATTGCAGAGCCGGGGTAAGTGACGTCACATAAATTGATCTTTTAAATTAATTCTGCGTCTATTATTGTTACTTCTACAATTTCATTCATATTAAAATCACATGATGTCCCAAAATGCACATAATGACATCTCTTTCTTGCATGTTGCACCTGCCAATCCTATTTTCCCGCCAAATTTGAACTTGTTAACTTTGCAATCTAATGTTTTTGTGTAAACACTTTCTTAGAAACAAATGTTTATTAAAAAATAAAGATTTATAGATGTTAATTTCAGGTACATTCAGTTTCCTATGTAACTAAGTATGAAAAAGTAAATACATGAGTTAGGGCACTGACCATCAGTAATAAAGTTAGGTAGTTATAAATTATTAATATTTGTTTACAGTACCCCTGTGGCAGACTTGGAAGAATGTCGCCATCCAACTGTAATGAAAGAAATGTGCGCGGAGTGCGGCGCCGATCTACGAACCGACGAGGTTTCCAAGAGAGATGTGGCAGTCGTGCCCATGGTGCACTCTGTACCTGAACTTAAGGTTGGTAATCTGCGGAAAACAATATCGAAAATATATATTACCTATCGGCATTGATAAACATCCCAGTCGATTTAACATGCGACTTTGTTTTTACATAGAGAAAGACAGCTAAACAACTTGGAGGCTAACCCTGCAACTAAATTTGTTTAACACTACTTTATGGTGCAATCAATCCATTTACTTAGGAGCTTGAATGGTCCACTTTCTACAAATGAACCAGTTTATATTAGTTTAAAAAAAATACATTTCTGCTTTGTCATTCTCTAAATGAGTGAGTCAAAATATTATTTTTTTCAGGTTTCTGAAGAACTGGCGCAAAAACTAGGCCGTGAAGATGCAGACCGTCTACTGAAAGACCGTAAATTGGTGTTGCTGGTAGACTTAGATCAAACACTAGTGCACACTACTAATGACAATGTTCCACCTAATCTAAAGGTATGTTGGTATCTTTTCTGCATTAAAGAGTAATAACATGATTTTTGAGCCCATAATGACCACCAAAAGTAGAAAAATTCATAAAAGAGGAATGTAAGTCATAATGGTCAAAGTCTTTCTTCCAGGTATGGTGCTAAAAGCTGTCATTTTTAATTAAACATTTATTCTAACCACATTTCTAATTCAATACATAGTAAAATATGTATAAGCTTTAGATTAGAGACCCCTATGATATGCACTGATATTTCAGGATGTCCTACATTTCTTCCTACGTGGACCAGGCAGTCCTGGACGCTGGTGTCACACAAGACTCCGGCCTCGTACCCAAGAGTTCCTAGAATCAGCATCCAAGCACTATGAGCTCCATGTCTGTACCTTTGGCGCCCGGCAGTATGCTCATGCTATTGCAGATCTATTGGATCCTGAGAAGAAATACTTTTCACACAGGATTCTGTCGAGAGACGAATGTTTTGATCCTAGAACAAAATCTGCTAATTTAAAGTAAGGGTCATGCATAATCTATTGTAAAGGTTGTATTGTAATCCGCGCAAAGCGGATTCGGCGGCGTCGCGACAGATTAATCTGTCTGTCTGTTAATTCTTCATGTTTAAACTGCTGAACATTTCATCTAGGTGAAATTTGGTATGGAGATAGTTTAAACCCTGGGAAAAACATAGGTAGTTCTCACAGGAAAGTGAAAAAAAAATTCTCAAGCGAAGCAACAGCTAGTATTAAATGTCAACAAACACATTCGGGATCACTGTTTTGTACGATTGTCATAAATGGGAACTGTAAGGGGTCAAAAATATCTGAACATGGACTTTTATGATCCCTTAGCATATGGTAGCCAGGCTTTATCAGGGAGGGTTTTTACTTTTAGGGGTTGTACAAGAAATATGTTCAATACAATATTAATGTTATAATTTAAACATTTTGGGGGGAGTTTGAATCCGCAAACCCCCACCCATTGGCTACGCTTGTGGCACCTAGACAGGTCTAACATTTACAATGGTGAATTGGTGACTGATAGCTGTTGTGACGTCACTTAAGCTAAAACCACTATCCTATTCCCACCTTAACTGTTATCTTTCATGTGTTCAATGTACTTGAAGCAATGTGTAGCAAAAGAATGTTCAATATCAAAAGTTTATACCTAACCTACTTTCAGGGCATTATTCCCATGTGGGGACAACATGGTGTGTATTATAGATGACAGAGAGGATGTATGGAGACATGCTTCTAATTTGATCCATGTTAGACCATACTCATTCTTTCAATCGACGGGTGACATCAATGCTCCTCCACAAGCCGGTAAGTTTCATACTATGCCGCTATTTCTACTGCAGTAAAGAGCTATTTACATGCTTAATTTGTCAATGGATTGTAAAATTATTGAAAGGTACGCTGATATGTTTTTGTATCTTGATAACCAGTCCAGATAGTAAAAAAAGTCCTTTTGAAGACTCTCTTTTGTATTAAGCCTTAAAAGGGAGACAGATACGAGGACTACACATTAATGAGATAGATAACTAAACCATTCTATAATCTATAGTATAGTACTAATTTGAATAGACAACAAAACCTTCAAACCAAACCCCTTATTGTTTGTATGTCTTTTAACACAATGCAGTCAGTAGCTTTGCTCATTAAAATTAAACAATTTTCGTTTTTCACAATTATAAAGCAGCTATCACTTTCTAAAGTGACAGATGTTTTATGCGCGCAATCTAGTTTTTTCTGTTCTGTGCGCGCAATAGATGCTTGTGTGCTAGGGCCACTAGAATCTGAGGGCAAAAGTAGTTATATTTCGTTTCATCACACTTGCTCGTAAACAGCGTCCTAACAGGCAGGTTATCTTGTATGCAATGCTCTAAATAAAACCCGCGGGCTTAAGGGTATAACAGTTATTACAAAGCTTGACTCACAAAGCCCTCAGTCTTCGTGTTTGGGCTTCTAATTAATAGCCTCGTTTGTTATTCCCTACTTACCACCCTTAAGATACAATGTACTATTTTATTTGCAGTTGATGAAAAATCTAAGCTTATTAGCGGTAAGAATGGATCTCAAGTACCCCCTGTCAATCAAATGCCAACTCTGGATGCTGAGCCTGAACAAAAGAAAGAGGTTGAGAGTGAGAACAAAGACACAGATCAAGGAACTGAGAAAGCTGATGGAGATAACGGAAAAATTGTAAAAGATGCTGATAAACCTGAGAAGGGTGCTGCAGAGAGCGAAGATACCACAGCCGAGTCCCAGGAGCCTCGATGGGTGGAAACTTCAGATGGGCAAATTGAAGTTGAAGATCCTGATGACTACTTAATATACTTGGATGATATTCTCCTCCGAATACACAAGTAAGTTAATGATTCTACAGCTTATTACATTAGAACTATTGTTACGATGCGTGTCCGGTCAGAGAGGAATGCCTATTGCCTATGAAGATCTCCAGGTGATTCATGAGATGATCTCTAGAGGCAAGTCTGTTAAAATACATCGGATTCCTTCTCATGTAGGGTTGGCAGGAAATGAAGCAGTGGATAAGCTTGCGAAAGCCGCTGTAATGGATGGCTCTGTAGCAGACACTGTTCCCTTTGCCAGTGAACTTATTCCCAAAATTAAAAGAAGAAGTTTACAGAAGTGGGAATACCATTTTGGTGAACAGTGTGTAACCAGGGGTGTAGGGGTCTGCTACAGAACCATCCAAGCTAGTCCAATGTGGACACCTTGGTTTGACTCTGCCAACCTTACAAGAAAAGTGTTAGTATCTGCTTTCAGGGTACGTTCTGGACACAAACAAATTCTTACACATGATGAGAGTTAAACCGTCGCCTCTGTGTGAGATTTGCCGGAAGGTAGATGACTTGTCCCATTTGTGGTTGGAATGTGCTCGGAACTCAGACTTAAGGAGAAGGGTACTTGGGGGTTTGGGCCCCATGCACAATGGCCAGGTCAATCAGAGCCAACATCTGGCAAAGCCATTTGCATTTACCAATTTTTTAATATGTTCCTTGTGTAGGAAACATGAGCGAGCACCCATGAGGCTGACATGATCACCTGGAGTGTTCAAAACCTCAAAAAAAAAAGATAAAAAAAAAAACTATTGTTACGAAATAAACTACTACCTGCATTAGAGTTTTCCAGTTCAAAATGGCTAGGATGATTGCTAATTTCACGTGTTGCTTTTTTTGTTCAAGGCTTAAGTGCACTGCATTTTTTTTTTCGTATGCATACTATAATTAATTACATAACAAACATATCTTGGGACTTAATCACAACCTACTGTTTATTGCTAAAATTACTTCGACTTTTTGACTACACAGACCTGTTTATGAGTAGACTACTGAAGTACAGTCACCAGCACCAATATCTGACACAACAAGCGTGCATAAATATCTGATACGAGTCTATTTCTAGGGCTGGAAGGACGCGTCAGATATTTTTGCACGCTCCGTTGTGGCAGATATTAATGCTGGTGACTGTACCATTTTGTTTAGGGTCGCGAGTCTTTCGAACTACTGACACTTGATTTTCTCGTATGGGCACATAATCACTTCGACACTCAGCACTCAACAATATCCCCTGATTAAACATTTCAATTGCATTGCATATCACCACAGAAAATGTAATATATCACATGCAAAAGCTAGCTTATAATCCATCTTCCCAGTTACAAAATCAATTTCTTTGTTGAGTCCCCATTAGCCCATTTGTTAAAAAATAGCTGGTTTGAGTGTTTTAATTTTGATTGAAATTTCTTATTTCCAGGTTCTTTTATGAACTCTATGACAAAATGAACGGCAAACAAATACCAGATTTAAAAGTCGTTATTCCTGAAGTAAAAAGCAAAGTTCTAGAGGGAGCCAGTTTAGTTTTCAGCGGACTTGTGCCGACGCATCAGAGGCTAGAGACGTCCAAAGCTTACTTAGTGGCCAGAAGCCTTGGAGCTGAAATAACACAGGATTTTACTGACAAAACTACGCACTTAGTAGCTCTACGATCGGGTGAGTGTACACTATTACTGTCAAAACGATTTAACTATACTTTGTACATAGTAATAGGGTAGTTTCCGAGGTAAAAAATATTATTCTATTTCTATTCACACTGTCAGTTAGATAGACCCGTATTTTGTCGTTTGACAGTCAAACAATAACCTAACCTAACCAACAAAAAGTTGTAAATCCCCCGACTTGGTCACTTCAAAGTTCAATATCTCAAAAACGGCTGAACCGATTTTGATAAAACGTCTCTGTCAAAAAAAACTAAGCTAGAAAACCTGCTTACAAATAAAAAAAGTATTCAAATCGGTCCACCCGTTTATGAGCTACGGTGCCCCAGACAGAGAGACACACGCGCATCGGGGGTTAAAAAATGACAAAGATGATGCGCGCAAAAGTTCAGTAGTGTGGGCCCGTGACGACACGCGGAAGTCGGAACCTATTGCACTTGACTGGTTATATCTTCATAATTTTTGTTTAATAGGGATAATTACTGCAATTTTCTGCCCTCAGAGTGCAGCACTGGCACAAACTGTAATCAGTTTCTTGAGTATGTCCGTAGGATGCCATAATATCTCTATCGTTACTATCGCTATAAATATCATGTTATTTTGTTACTAATAAATATGTCATGATTTCTATAGGTACAGTCCAGTTCATAAACTTGTGAGCAACAATTTGATCAAAAATATCTGAACATGACTCTATTGTTAACGGCGTAGGAGCGTGTTCAGGTAATTTTTGATTAAATTTTTGCTCACAAGTTTATGAACTCGACTGTACTAATATGAAAGCACTAAAGAAATATCATATCCGTATTTTTTTGTAAAGGAACAGCGAAAGTGAATGCCAGCAGGCGTATGGGCGAAGGAAAAGCTAACAAACTGCACGTAGTAACGCCAGAATGGCTATGGGCTTGCGCCGAAAGATGGGAAAGGGTGGAGGAAAAATTGTATCCACTTCAAAGGGGAGGCCAGGTAAAGTACAACTAGGTATGCCTGATATTTATAGCAGTGAAAGTGTAATAGAGAATTTGACAGATCTTTAATTTTTGACATCTTGAGTTGTGGAGGAATTTTTTAAATATCTAATGGACTATGTATATGAGCGTTTGTAATCGTGAATTATTTTGTCAGTTAGGCAATGGGATTCAATATGTCATAATGACATGCATGAAGTACAGTGAGCAACAGTATTAGATAAGCAGTTGTGGTGCTCAAAATTATCTACACACTCTTGGCAGAAGAAAAAAAAGTTGCATACCTTAGCAGGTAGTTAGAATTACTATTAACTTTTTTATTTGTGACACGAAAATTAATCACACATAATTTGTATGGATAATTTTCGTGTCACAATGGAGAAAATTGTAGTAATACAACTGTGCAACTTTTTTTTCTTCACCCTAATACGTTTCGGTTTGGGAACGCGTGCTTGTGTCAATGCGGGCGCCACAGTAATAACGCATGTAAAAATATTATCTTAAATAATTTAATATGGTTTAAAAACTGGAAAATAAACATGAATGACGAAAGTAATCAATATCTGCTGTAAAACAAGGAAGATATGAATGCATGAAATTTTGCTCAATCTCTTTCTAGAAAATTTGATTTAATGTACACTTAACAGCAGAAGTGGATGAGCAGTTATGGTGCTCAAAACGACCTACACACAACAAAAAAAAGGTGTGTGTTTTTGGTTCCTCATACTTATTAATTTAACAATGCACTATGGTCCACAGAGTAGTGCGCGACGACCGCCCGCGCACTGCAGCAGCCCGCCGCCCGCGCCTCCCGCCGCTCTGCGCAAACGCACCCCTTCCGGACGGTTCATGGACACCATTAACCCACTGCTATCCTTCTCTAGCGATGATATCGCTGATATGGATAGAGAGGTGAGCGTCTTGGGTTACAATATAAAACAAGTACAGTCCGTCCCAGCTTGAGATTTAGAGAAGGGGAACAGAAAGACAAAGTCGCAGATTAAAATTTTTAGTTAGCCATCACTAAATTTTGGGGGTATGTCACAGTCCCAAGTCGATGAGCGAGGGCCTACGCTAACTTAAGCATTTTGCACAGAGCGGGTGGACGCCTATTGAAAAATAGTAGGAGTACTAACTGCACGCGTCACATAAGACGGATTTAACCTGTACCCTGTTACCCGTAGGTATGCGCTTCCGTGCATCAGCGCCAGCTAGCGTAGGGCCCGAGTGTGATTTGTTCCCCATGACCGCCACTGATAATAAGCCAAAATCCGTCTATTTTTTAACATCCCCCGTCGAACTTAGTTTCGATCAGATGCAAAAATAATCTGTAGGTAATAAAAATGTTTATATAACATTTGAAGGACTGTGAAAACTAGCACTATATTTAAAAGTGTCGCGTCGTGCGATGTGCTTGGTGATAATTTGTTTACTTATATGTAAAAATATACCTGTTGAAAAGTATACTCAGTTATAAAATCTATTTAGGTGGAAGATATCTTCAATGAGTCAGATGAAAGTTCATCTGATGCTGAGGAGGCAGGGGCAGCCGACGACGACTTAGACGACGAAGAAAATCCACCTGAAGACAGGCTCATTACACTAGAAAACGAAGACAGTACGCAATACAGGTATGTTTTGCCAACGTAATGTAGTGTTTCTTAATCAAAGAGTATCTTATTCCTTAGAGTTTTTAGTATACTATAGTACAGTTTAATTGCCAAAGTTTGAGCTTCCAAGTCGGCCGTTATGCAGGAACTGCATTTTTGGCAAGATCTGGCAAACACAGATTGCAGTCATATTTTAGTAGAGTATGCAGTGTTGTTTTATTCTATCATATGACTGCGTCCTGTGAGTTATATAAAGTGAGTTAATATCGAAAAACGCCGTTTTCGTTTTATTCACAGGTTACAAGACTTGCAGCATGGTGATAGCTCCAGTGAATCAGATACAGGTTAGTTTCTGTAACCAAACCGTATTGCTAAAGATGGCGACTCCCCCTTTGAATATAAAGTTGCGATTTCAAAATTTCCAAACCATTTCTCAACCACTTCTTGCCTGGTATTTGATTGAGATGAACTTTGGAATACTTATGTACCATCAGCCAAATAAGTGGTCTATCAATTTTTAAACAAGTTCTATCAAATGAAATGTCGCTTAAGTCGAACTTTCAAGTTGATTGACAGACATGTCTATATTGGCTTTATTGTTTTATGACATGCAAACTATTATCAATTTTAGGGTGGTAGACCACATAATATTTGGCTGATGGTACATCTGTGCCGTAAGGTACATAGATGTCAATGCTTATGTAATTCTTCAGTCTGTTCAGTAAATAGGTCGAGTAATTTTAGTGGTTCAGCCAGATCATAATATGTCCTCAGGACAGATTCTTCAACCGTTAATGAAATTAACTTGAAATTTGGTACAGAAACTTATACCTACTCAACGCCGTATTAGATTTAAAAAAACTACTCTTGTGTTACCAATAAAATGAAAAAGTTTTGCATCGGCAAGTTTTAACTTTTCTAAATAATGTACATAGTAATTAATTTATTTATATATAATTGTAAAGCTAAAATTAAATGCAACTGAATAAATAAATAATTTAATGTACCTAAATATTAATTTCGGATTACTAAAGTGTGGGCAAAAAAACTTTTCCCAGAGTATCACATCCCAAAATATTTTAATCAAATTATCACTTGGCAAAAAATTATTTGCCAAAAAAAGTTATCGCAATTTTACAGTTAATATTTTTTTTGGTAAATTATTGTTTCACGAATAATTACTTGGTCATGTTTCATATTACCAAGTATTATTTAGTCAAATGTATCGTTTGGCATATCGTTCTCTTCCCAAAATATCGCATGACATAATAACTTAACCTAACTTAACCAAACCTACTTTTCTGATAGCAGTTCGTTTTTGCGGGGGACGCAGTTTTAACCTAACCTACTTTTCTGCTAGCAGTTCGTTTCTGTGGGGGACGCAGTCTAACCTCATCTACTTTTCTGATATTAGTTCGTTTCTGTGGAAGACGCAGGGTCTAACCTAATCTAACCTACTTTTCTGCTAGCAGTTGGTTTCTGTGGTTGTTTTTTGCGAAATGTCATCTTGAACAAACATTTTTTGGAATACAATATTAGCCAAAAGAAAACGTTTGTCGTAATAAAATTTGACAAAGTAAAATTATGCCAAATGATAATTTGACCAAATGAATAAAATGCGAAATATATGCTAAAGATTCGTTTGGGAAATGAAACTACTGCGATAAGTTTTTTTGGGAAGTGAAATTTGGTGAAAAATATTTTGCCGAAACGGCAGTACACCATTAATTTCACCAACAGATATATGGTTGAAACTGTATTGAAGAAGAAAAGTTCATATTACAGTGGCAATACTTCAGGTTTAAACAATTTGGATACTGTTTATAAATATTTTTGATATGCACATAAATATTGATAGCAAATCACGTATGGAAAACTATGGCAAACATGGCGGCCACAGGGCGAAGTTTGAATTTTGCAGTTCATAGTATGGCCTGACGTTTGGATTGACCAAATCTTTCTATACTCGTGGCAATTTTCGTTCTTGAGTTTTTGTTTCCTGTTAAGTTTTCTGCTGCCGGTACCCATTTAAGGTCTAAATTGGTCTAAATAAAAACAAAATATTATAAGACTATTTTTTTATTAATGTGCATGAGTTGGTTATGTCTGGAACGTCACAATTACAGTGACACTTGTGACAATGACGTTCGGCCATCTTTGGTAACTTTTTTGGAATCTAAATACGGCGTTGAGTATAGGTTGGATGACAAATTGTCTTTTTTACCCGACTGCCCGAAGGAGGGTTATGTTTTTCGAGCGTATGTATGTATGTGGGTATGTATGTCCATTTCTTTGGTCCTCGCTGCAGCCTTAACGGCTGGACGGATTGTAACATAGGCTAAGTATATGGCGTCTGCAAAAAAAAATATGGCGAAGGAATAAAAAAAAAATTGTATTGTAACAATATGGGAATCAAATGAAAGCTAATAATAGTCCATTGATTAGTGTTAACTGACGGTTAAATGTGATGCCATCTCCATCTATTCAAACAAAACAAATAGAGACGGCATCATAGTTAACACTATTCAATGGATACTGAAACAGCCCCTTAAGTGGATTTCGACAGAAATATCAAAAAAAGTATAATAATAAAAAACATTAAATTTAAAAAATCAAAAATCCCGACTGCCTTAAAAACTAACAGGAAGAAAATAAGTTTAGTGGTCTAAGGGGCTGTTTCACCATCCGAATTGCAGCGTGCGAATTGGACCTAACAGCAGCTTTACTATAAAGCACAAGATCTGTAATTCTCAAGTACATACTGATATTTTATTTATTACCCAGATGGCGAGCCCCGTCCCCGGAAGAGACCCCGGCGGTCACCGCCCTCGGACGAGGAGCCACCCGACGACGCCGATGATGACAGCTCCTGGAACCTCATGGGCGCAGCCCTAGAGAGGGAGTTCTTAGCTGAATGATGCCACCAGTTTCCTTTGATTATGTTCATGCTGAATAAATTAATGATTGCGTTTATTGTTTGTTTTATTTTTATGTAATGAAGTGAAACAAAGATTTGCTTGCCCTGATTAGCTGAAAATTGTTACCAGTCATATGAAAAACTTTTGTTAGGAAAAAAATATTGTGAGTTATTGGGTCAGGGAAGGTTTTTGAGAATTTGCAGTGGACACCCTGTGTCCCAATCAGACAATGATACAAGTTTTGAACAATAGACTCAAATTAAATTTGAATTATGTAAATTATCAAAAATTGGATGGAGCCACTTTTCCTAATTATCTATCCTAATCCAACCTTTAGTAGTATACCACAATGTATGAGATAATTAATTTTTTAATATTTTGGAAAGGAAAGCATTAAAGCAAGATATTAACATAATCATGGGTTAAATAAATAAAGAGATAACACCTAATTCATTTATTTATCTACCATTATTATAATGATTACAAAACTAAACAACAAATTACTTAAATAGCATATGGATCGTTTTCATCGAATACATGGAACTTTGTATATGTTGGCTTTGAGGAGAAATCCTTCTTATTATCCTGCCAGCCTCTAGGGGGTGCTTTCTTATAATCAAATGTGGACTTCAGCTTGCCATACAGTTCCACATCTCTGTCAATATCTTCTCTGTACCTTTCTTTAGCAACTTTTTTGCCAGTCACAGGATCTGTGACATCACCAAATGGATATACCACTTCTTTAACCTCGTGTGTGATAAGCTTCGTCAGCTTCTGTGGCAGTGCCTGTATCAGGACTATATCTCCAGTCTTACATTTTTTGTCAGGATCATGGCAAAAGTAGAATTCGTCTTTTCTGAAGTACTGTAACCAAAAATGTTTTATTTATAGAGAACTAACCTAAGATATCATAACTAACTATAAAAAGAATACCCCGTCTAAAAGATCTGCCTGTGGCAGGGTTTACATGATGCTGGCCACATTATCCTTTTGGACTGCAAGTGAGATCCACTGGGATAAGTACGCGCCAGCTCTTGGGTCCCCCCAGAAGCGTCAACCAACCGGGACGACAGGGCCTTTATAAAAGACTTCATATCGGCTGACCTAGGGTCTCAACAGCAAGCGCTGCAAACTCGTAATCTTTTAATAAGGAGTACTAGCGGCGCTTGAATATTATAGCCTGATCAGCCGCAGCGCCGGCTTGTGAGCTAGTTGCCCGTATGTGGGACAAAGCGAAAGTATCAACGCACGTAGCGTCCCACACCAGGGCCCTACCGAGCTTCCATGGCACCAGGGTAACCCCGTCTGGACGCTTGCCATCGTCCCTTGCCATGCCGGCTGGCTTAAGCCGAAGGTACTTACTGAACTGAAGCAGTGGCAAGCGACCGACGTACCTACTAAGTCATTGATGGTGCCATGACGGAACATGAGGCCGGCCAGCGCTCCTAGCACATGAATTTGTTTTTAATTATAATTTAATTTCCGAATATTTGCAAAATTCCAGATTTTCATATTTAAATATAAAATTAGTACTAACCATTAGTAAATTTTCATCCAATTCTAACCTCTTCACTCTTATTTTTGCGGCATTTTGTTTAACAGCTGGCACGCATTGGCCCATCAAAAGGAATTTCCTTGCTGTTTCAGCAACATTGCGAGACATTTTTACCCAAAATTAAAAAGGGACAGTTTTTCGTCCCTTTTTTATTTTATTTGATTGACAATATTTCAATTTCAATTGAATTTTTGGGTGACACTCTTTCCCGGCCAGGATAACACCGACATAGAAATACCGGCCCTGTTTTTTGTGTACACGCCCATAGAAACTGACAGGTGCTTCTATTGGCATGTATACGAAAAACAGGGTCGGTATTTCTATCCCAGTATTATCCGGGCCGGGAAAGTGTCACCTAACCAAGTGTCACCCGAATTTATTGAACAGACTGACACTGACAGTGTGAGAGAGTGCCAGAAGATCAAACAGAGGATCCAGAGGATTACATGTGCGCCGTTCCCGGTGTCGCGGGAATAGGAATGCTGACATAGCTAAACGCTTGTCGCTGTGCTGCCACAATAGATAAAGTTTTTTATTTATTTTTCCTATAGGCAAAAGAAAACATTAACTATACAGCCAACTGAGGCACAAAACTTACATAGAAGCCATCATTCAGTTCCCCACGGTACCTCGGTTTGTACTCCTCACTTACTCCTGCGCATTCATGAATGGTTTCATGCCGCGAGCTGTTTGCACATGATTGCTCAGCATGTGAATCTGAATCGCTCACTGAATAATTTTGTAAATTATAAATGTTTGTGCTGTAATCTGTATTATACGCATTATGCGTCGTAATCTGAGTATTCATTTAGAATTCTAGATAAATACTCAAAGGTAATACTAATCAAAATCTGTTTTTTTAAGCAAATGGACCAAAAATTACAAAAATACCTTTTAAGTCGTAACATTTATTCAACATGATTAGAAATAAAGCTAATAATTAACAATAGCTTATTTGTAGTAATTACAAATATATAGGTAGTAATAAAATGTCAAAAATAATGTCCTCCTACAATACAAACCTAGCAGAGCTGCAGGGCTACTACGAAACTCGAAGTTCGTGTCGTGCGGTCCCTCTAAAACTTATACTATTTCATACGAGAGCGAGAGGCACTGCATGACACGAACTTCGAGTTTCGTAGTAGCCCTGCTGGGCACAATAAAATGGGAAGTAGTGTCGCCGAAAAATCGATAGTTTTAATCGGAAAAAGGCCATGCTTTTTACATTATTAGACATCAAAAATATCGATAGTATTGCACGAAAAGAGATATGGATACTATCGCTTTTGCTCAAATTATCGATAGTCTATCGAAACGCTATCGATCGGCAACACTAATGGGAACTATATTTTCTGTCACTTAAATTTAGATTTGTCCACAGACTAATAAGAGGATTTGTCACTAAACTGCGATATCATAATTATTATATCTATCCATTAGAAATATATTGGTCATCAAATTAATCAAATCTGTCTCTAAGTATGAGTCATCAGATTAATGTAAACCTGTATCCTAAATTATAGTTTGATCATCAAACTTCGATCACCAAAATAATAGATCTCTCACGTAATGAATAGATCAGTTCCTTAATTCGATTCTTCTACCTATTCTACTAAGGCAGGTCTGGTTAGGTATGACGACGAGCGAAGCGAGGAGTGTTAGGTAGAACTGCGACCCTCAGTGCGTAAGGCGAGCTTGCCGCGCAAGCGGCCGGCAAAGTGCCAGAACCGAACATTTTTTGCTAATTCTTTATGATGAATATAAATGATTCGTATTGAGTCTTGGATGTTTGTATGTATTTAAGTATATATGTATGTATGTCTCGGGCACGAGAGTGAGTCTCGTATTAAATAATATTAGCATAAGCGAGACGACAACATACGAAGTTCGAATTTTGCACTTACAGACAAAAAATTTCTTGAAAACCATCAGTTTTTATAATTATGATATGTTTTTATAATATTAGCTCTAACATTTATGTACATGCAATTTCCGTTACATATCGATATATGGACATATAACGTTTACATCCATTTAACAGATTTTAACAAATTTAACCATTTAACACAGTAAATATTTTTTTAAAGGTGCCAAGCTATGCTAGCAAGGGGAATGGAATGGCTTATAAGGAATAACACAATTCTTACCCTGCACCTTATCAATAACCATTATATACCAGGCTTAAATTGTCAGTAACATTATATCTTATGGAACCAATTTTGTGATTGGTTTTACAATAGTCACTAAGGCAGCTAAGGAAGATATGGCACCTAAAGTACCCACAGCACTGGGACTTAGTTTTGTAAAACCCAATGCTGTCAATGGTATGAATAAGTCACATGAATTTTTTAAACTATCAATGAATATATCTTTGTGACAGTTTATGAATGCATGTAAATGTTTCAAACTGGAAGATAAATTGAAGGATCTTGCAGAACCTTCGAGTAATTCAGAAGGTTTCAAGAAAGTAGACGCATTTAAGTCTAATACATGAAGTATCTCATAAATATCCCTTGCAAGGTTTACAATAATGGAGAGAAGCCAAAAACGGTTAGCAGTTCTGTTCCAGCTGTCAGAATCTGTTTTTAGGAAACCACTTTTAGTGAGCCATACTATGTGGTCTGCGTATAAATAGAGCCCGTGTGCTAGTTTGCTGACTGTCAGAGTGAACCTAAGGAATGGATCCTCAAGGTTCATGCTATCGAGAGCTGTGTAGCAGATGTCTATGCACCTTCCCAGTCGTAATACTGAAAATAGGAAAAATCTATTTTAGTAGGTCCCAGATAGTTGAAAAGGCATGTTGTGAATAAACCAACACTAAGTTTCAGAAAAAAGGTACCTACTTCTTGTATGTAATTGACTCTATTATTATTTATAGAGTATATAACTTTTATGGCACATAAGATGTTGATAGACTATGGAATATTAAGTTGTTTCTATGAATTTTACTATTATAATACAAGTAAGAACCTCTTGTTTTTTCACACATAGTATTCTTAATGGTTGTCCGGTCTCTATTAACAATATACTTATTAATCAAAAACCTAGATGATTATAATAAATTGACAATCTGGAACTAACATTTATGCATCTTCAAGTACCTATTTGGAACAAAAGCTGTTAACTCTTGCTGAGTAAGTCCATAAAATGAAAACATTTTATAGTAATGTAAACAATTGGTTATCTTATCTATAGTTTGCAATAGACTTCACACTTTTTACTTAAGTACAAAATAAGTAAAAAAGTAAGTTAAGTAGTAAATAGTAGTTAAGTAGGTAGTAGTAGTTAAGATTATGTGTTACTAACAATCTATGGACCCTGGTCTGCAATAAATGTTTATTATTATTATTATTATTGTTCTTTATTTTTCTTTCATTCTTAGGTTTAAGTTTTTATAATAGTTATAAAAATTAAACTACAGAAAAGTACATACAAAATAAAAATATAAACTACTATTATTATTAAGTGTCCTTTTTTTGTATCAACTACATATGTATATATTTATTGTTTTGTTTAGCTGTATTATTGTACTCATAGTTGTTCAAAAATAAATATTTTCTATTCTATTCTATTTCTATATACTTAATTTATACTAATAATACATAACTTACTTAGTTTATACTTACTTTTACGGAAAGAGCTAAGTGTAAGTTCTAAATTTCTTATTCTATCTATAGAATATTTGTTGGCATTTCTTGCTTCTAGTTGATGCCATACTAAACGGCTGGTGTATTGAAATAATCTAAAAATTTAAAACAAGAAATTATACATGAATAAATTTAAACAAACATGTTATTTTTTTTGTGTAAATAATAATATTATGTATGGGCAGACTAGCAACAGTTGATATTTTGTGGCACGAAAAGCGGATGTAATAGCTATACATTATAAGCGCTTCTCTTGGAAACTTAACAATTGTAATTATAGATAGAATGTTAAGTACTTAGACAAATCTCTGAATGAGATACTTAGAACATAAGATTCTGTGATTGTACTAATTACCTGGCTAACTTATCCCTGCCATTAGACTGATTGTTTACTTTTATTATTATATCCATATCGGAAGTGAACTTTAACCTCAGCTAAGTTTTAAAGAATTGTTTCTTAGAGTACTTCTCTCGTTTATGACGAATTTCTTTAACACTTTCTTTTATATTACACAGAAATTCAGTTTATCCGGTTCATTCATCCTCTATTATTTATTATTGTTCACCGTAGTCCAAGTCCTAATTTGCTCCTAATTTCATAAACTTTGTCAATCAAATTCAAGCAATCAATTTTCGACGTTGTGCGTGTCTAGGTATTGTACTATTTGACAGTGAGTTGACGTTGACTTTGACTGACACTAACCAAGCCATAGTAAATAGTTACGTTTTTTTAGAGAGTTCCTTTTGAAAAAGACATAGGAAAGAGTCCAGTCAGCAAACTATGCACGGTCACATGACACATTGTCTTGATTGGTCACGCAACATCAGGTTTCATATATCCATCTCCGTTGCTCGCGCTTAAAATTGTCAAGATTTCATATTTCTAAGACTACAATTTGATTCGTTCTCTGTATTCTGGTTGGAAAGAGAAAGACGCGAATATTTTTAAAATTTCGCTACGATTATTAATTTATTTATTACAATTTTTTAAGATGTAAACTCTTTATTGTACAGTGGCTGCTCCAATTGGTCTGAACATATTTTCTTTATTAAACATAACTTTGTAACAGTAACTTAAAATGTGCTTATTCTAAAAGGGCCTAACTCCAAAACTACCACACAATAGAACCATTACTTTTGTCTAGTATCTATAAAAAAAAAACACGACACGAACTTCGAGTTTCGATTTTCGGAGTTGTCAAATTCAAAACTATGAGAGCTCCTTTTTCTGGTGAAAAAGGCAAAGGAATCATATCTATTCTGCGATAGTGTTGGCAAATTCAGTTTTTTTTTTTTTTGTATTTTTTAAAATATGGAGAAATAAATTAAATACATATTTGCCAATGTTCAGGAGGCGAAACTCTTTCGATTCCTGTACTAATTTACAGGTGTTCAAAAAATGAAATCTTGTCAATTATTTGCTATCACACTCGTACAGACCATAAACAACTTTTTTTTTGTGGAGACGTTATGTTTCCGCCTTATACTTTGCCAAGTTTATTTCGTTCGATTCAATCTTCAAGTATCAACCAATCGATTGAAGGCAGATTACGAAAAAGTGTTTTTTATGTGGGCAGCACTTAAATTAAGTAATGGCAAGAGAGAGGGCGAGGGGGGCGAGGATAGGGGAAGGGGAACCGGCTGGCTGTGCAATGCTGAACAAATGCCGAAATCCGTTCCGTTTCGTGATTGAGCGTGACACCCGCCATTTTGATTTGTCAAGAAGAATGATAGTGACGCCTTTCCGTGTTTCTGTTTCTGTGAACTTGTAGTCATTGCAATTTAAATTGTGGAGTGGGTTGAGTGGTTGAGGAAAAGTGACTGTAATAGTTTGTGGTAAGACTAGTAACTTTCGTGGGTTGCAGTGTTAAATGTAATTTTCTGGTCTCTGGAACAAAGCGACATTTTGAAGTGACGTGTAATGTTGTGCATTTCAGATAGTGGTTCATCGTACTGAGTTTTCATGATTGGATTACCGCGTAGCGATAGAGATCGTATAACGGTGAAAATTCGTAATATGAAAAGGAGTTCGTCGCGGGACAGTATGCCGCGTTCGAAGAGGACTCGCAGTAGTATAGGCAGGTACGACGACAGCTCCGATGAGCGGGTCACGCCGGAACGGGTGCGCCGCCGTGTGCGCTCGCCGAGCCCCCGCGGCCGCTACGTGTCGCCGCACCGCGACGACTACGTACGTTCCCGCGAGCCGAGAGAGGAGTCTTCCAGACCCTACTATAAAGTGCTCTGTGTCAGTGCTCTCCACCCTAAAGCCTCCGATGAAATCGTGAAAGATACGTTGTATCGAGAATATAAGAAGTTTGGTGACTTCAGCATTAAAATTTCCCACGAATTAGACGAAAGAGTAGCTTATGTCTGTTTCCGTAGTGTAGAAGACGCGAGAGACGCCAAACATGCTAAGCCCAGAATTATTTTGTATGATAAAGTAGCTATTGTAGATCCAGTATATGAGCCTGTACGATCTGAGTACAGGAGCAGGCCTCGCAGTATTTCACCACCTGATTATGAGCGCCCTTATTCTTACACATGGTCTCCTGTACCAGAGAGACGTAGGCCACCTCCAGATGACAGAGCATATGGTATCCCACCTACTGTGCCTCCCCATCACAGAGATTTCCGACCACCTATGCATGAATATCCGATGGCCGGACCTCATGGACCACCAATGCATCATCGCCCACCCATGCATCACCCCCCCCATCCACACTATATGCCTCGGCCTTACATGCCCAGACCACATCATCCTCCTTTTGAGAAAATGGAAAACAAGAAAGATAAATTTCCTAACTATTTACACCATGTTCATCCAGAAGATGATCCACTAGCCACCAGAACCCTTTTTGCGGGAAATCTGGAAATAAACATATCTGATGAAGAGCTAAGACGTATATTTGGTCGATATGGAATTGTGGAAGATATTGACATTAAACGCCCTCCTCCGGGCACAGGAAATGCTTTTGCATTTGTAAGATACCAGACTCTTGATATGGCCCACAGGGCTAAAGTAGAGCTTTCTGGTCAATATATCGGTAAATTCCAATGTAAGATTGGATATGGTAAAGCCACACCTACTACACGTGTATGGGTTGGTGGCCTTGGACCATGGACTTCAGTGGCACAACTAGAGAGAGAGTTTGATCGATTTGGAGCTATTAAAAAAATAGAATATGCAAAAGGAGAGGCTCATGCCTACATTTTGTATGATTCCATTGATGCTGCTCAAGCAGCAGTAAAAGAAATGAGAGGTTTTGCTCTTGGTGGCCCAGATAGGCGTTTGCGCATTGATTTTGCTGATGTTGGCAATGGTGGTCCATATAGACCAAAAACATATGTCCCTCCAGTTGGTGAAGATGGTAGACCTGTGGAAGGCTATGAAGGTTACGAGGGAGGTACTTGGGAAGATGGTTATGCTTATGGCACACCTGGTTATAGAGGTAGAGGTGGACGGGGCCGTGGACGCGGGATGTACCGAGGTGTTTATCATGGTAGTGGAGACTACCGTGATGACGAGTGGCGCCGAACTGCTGCAGATGGCGATTATGAAGGGCGCATTCGTCGTTCTGGATCTCGGGAGCCTGGCGTGGACCGTTCACGCTCGCGTTCGCCTCGCCGTCGATCTCCTGATAGTGATTCTGATGGATCCCCACGTCGAAGTGGTGGCATGCTGGCTTCATCCAGAACACTGCCTGAAGTGGTACGCAAGGCCACTACAATTTGGAATGGAGCTCTAATACTTAAAAACTCGTTATTCCCGACAAAATTACATCTCACTGATGGAGATTCTGAAATTATTGATAGTCTCATGAAAGATGAAGATGGCAAGAACCAGCTTAGAATCACACAGAGACTGCGTTTGGACCAACCAAAATTAGATGATGTTCAAAAACGTATTGCTACTTCTAGTTCACATGCTATCTTTTTAGGTGTGGCAGGATCAACTGCATCTATTACCAATGAGGATACAAGTATCCAGACAAGACCCATGAGAAACTTGGTATCATACTTGAAGCAAAAAGAAGCAGCTGGTGTTATATCCTTACTAAATAAAGAGACTGAAGCCACAGGTGTGCTATATTCATTCCCTCCTTGTGACTTCTCAACAGACCTTCTTAAAAGAACATGTCACAATTTAACTGAGGAGAGTCTGAAAGAGGATCATCTGGTCATTGTTGTGGTGCGTGGTGGTTCGGCATAAGCAAGATAAAATAATCCATGTTAACTTGATTACTTAGCATAAGTTTTTCTTTAAGAATTTCTATATTTTCAAATATTTTTTTTATGTATTCTTGTGATGTGTAGTGCTGATGTGAGGTGTTTGGCAAAATTGTTTAGTGAAGGTTTAACAACCCATAATGATAGTGCAAGTGCTGTGTTAGTTCACAGTTTTGTGTCCAGCAATAATTGTTACAGTTAAATGCTTAGGTGTTGTTAGGATTTACTTGCAAAACTGCAATCAAAATTTGATAAAACTAAATATGAACTAACAATTTTTAAGTGTATGTCTGTTTAAAATGATAAAAAATTCAGTTATAGTGTAACATTCAGTGTAAATTGTAGGTGAGGTGCTAGTGTAAGTGTGTGAAACTGCTAATAGATTACTTATTTCTTCCAAAGTTGTAGTTTTTTTATACCTTGTGGCAGTGAAAGCAGAAGTGTAGTTAAGTCTGTCCAGTGTCCAATTTGTGTGGTTAAAACATGTGTATTCTGCCAAAAGTAGTGTCACCGGGTAATTCTGAGGGGTTGTGATTCAGCTGCTAACTAAATGTGTTAACATTTCCAAATCCCACTGGTGTTGTGCTATTTTTTGTGCTTATAGACTTCATTGATGCCAAGGGCAAGTTAAAGTTTTGTGCAAAGGTGACTGAAAGAGCATAACAGACAGAGGTGTTAAGTTTGCAGTGATTAGTGCTCTGGTTAATGTTTTGTGTAAAAGTTGACTTTCATTGGTAAGTTTCACAAGATAACACTGGACGTGGGAAATCTGACTTTAGGACTTCAGGCATGGGATTTTTTTACTACGAAAGAGGGTCTTTTACGTGTATTGCCTGCATAACAAATACATATTTATACTATCTGAATGCAAATTAATTCATATTAACCAATAGAAACATAGGTTAGTGACTCCTGACTAGAGATGGGCCGAACATGGGTTTCACTGAATACGAATATTCGGCCGAATGTTCGGTAAAACTTTCACCGAACCGAATATTCGGCATAATTAATTCCTAACTAGAAACTAGAAATACGATTATTTTTTTGTTGAAATGTAATTTAATCATGCAACTCTTGATAAAAACAATTATTTCTCACCATAACGACCTGATTGATTAAATAAATAAATATCAAATAAATATCATAGGCACAGAAGAAATAATAGTACTACGTACAGAAGTTGCACTCCTTTGATCTTGAAGAAAGCCGCCGTTTTAATAGCCTACAGTGCTGCCTATTGTTCCGAACATACCTACCTGGCCAACTCGAGTGTAAGGGTTATCACTTTGTCAGAAAATTAAAATAAAATAATCCAACTAAACGTTTAGAAATGTTATTTATTAAGCGACTTCAAAAAACTTCTTTTGGTAATGTAAAAAATAGATAACCTCGAGTTCTTTCTTTTGTTTATTTCGAAATTCGTCCACGCAACAGTTATAAGTATTACGATTCGCCGTTGTTACAAACAGTGCAGTGCAGTGTAGGTACCAACAGATGTAGTGAATAATGTTTTGCCGTCGTATTTTGTCGGAAATGTTCGTATTATGTTGCTTTCTCAACTAGCTTACTGAAGTTTACTGAAGCTAATTGAGAAAGCAAGATAAATACGAACTTATTGGACAAAACACGATGGAAAAACATTATTCAGATCTGTACTGGTCTCACAAGCGATAACACAGATATTTAGGTAAGGATCGAAATATTCAAAGCAAGTGTCGCGTTCGCGTCACGCGTGTGCTCGCAGGCGCGCGGCAGCCCCCACAGACAATCTCAAGTTGTCGCGCGCCGCGCTGTAGGTGTTTAGCGCTGTAGGTATGGACGATTGACGGATGCCTGTCACGGGACAATTCATACCAATTGACCTAGTCCCAAAGTAAGCTTAGCAAAGCTTGTGTATGGGTACTAAGCAACGGATAAATATAATTATATAGATAGATACATACTTAAGTACATATTAAACATCCAAGACCCGAGAACAAACATTCGTATTTTTCATACAAATATCTGCCCCGACACGGGAATCGAACCCGGGACCTCAAGCTTCGTAGTCAGGTTCTCTAACCACTGGCCATCTGGTCGTCAAAATTGATTATTATGATTATATTACCATAATATTTTATTATAAAGATCACTGTAATCTCACAACAGCTAAGTACATAAGCTACAGCACAGTATATATATAAGCTAAAGCAGTATGGAAGCTAGGCATAATTTTTGAGATAAATACCTACGCTCCAAGAGAGCGTTAGGGTTGTCCACTTATTTTTTAAAAAATGAAAAAAAATATGTTAGTTCGCGCTGTATCTCGGACGGTCGAATAGCTAAAAATAACTATTCTGAAAGTTCCGTATTATCAGATATTTTTCACCACTAAAACACGCGCTTAAAAAAGGCAGATATTCAATTCGTTTATTCCTATAACAATGGACAGATATTAAAATGTAGTAAATGTAGCCTCTTTTTGAATCTAAATGTAATAAACATATAAAACAAAAAACAACAACTGAGAAACTGGTAAGCGATAGTTAAGTCTCATAGAGCTCTAGTCAATACTCGGTTAAGACGTGAGTTATCCGTTACAAGATACAGCTAAACAGCAGCTACAGCGCAGTTATCTACAGTTATCAATATCTAGTTATCATAGCTATACACTGCACAATATTTCTAGGCATGGTTTTAAATCGCGGATTGTCTTTGGCGCACGCGATTGAAACAACGCAACGCGGCCACTACTCGTCTCGACGCGTCACACGCGACTGCACTGCAGTAGCAGTTGCAGTACCGCGAGTCCCCCTTCGGGGCCGTGTAGAGCGCGCGTCTGTGTGGCGTTCGTTTCGATCGATTTGTTCGTAGCTTCCATACTGCTTTAGCTTATATATATACTGTGGCTACAGTGTCAACAAAAGCATAAAGCCTCACTATACCTACCTCATAAAAATAACACATTGTCATTTAACACTCAACTCATACATGGCTCAATACATTAAAAAGTTTGACTTTGCCGAACATTCGGTGATTTAGCCGAATATTCAGCTGAATACGAATATTCGGTAAACCTGCCGAATATGCCGAATACCGAATATAACGAATATTCGGCCCATCCCTACTCCACTCGTGATTGCTTAAATTTATTTACTTTACTGACATATGTTTTCCTTACTTTTAAAAAGCTGGGACACACTATTACACTTCTTTTTTTTCTGGGATATACACTTTTTACTGACGTTATACTTATACATATAGTAAGTAGGTAATTAAGGAGTTCCACAAGTTAGAGTAGAAAAAGTTGAAGGAGAAATCAACTAAATATCTCCTACAAAATTTATGTTTTAGTTTTATTAGAGAAATGTTCTTCAGCTCACTGCAGACGACCTTAGTCAGCAACAGCATGATATAGCTCTATAGTATTATACCTAACTTGACAAGTTCGTGTGTGACACTCTGTACTGTACATACAACCAGCCCTGTCGCAGGGAGCCTCTGCTTTTTTTTATAAGTGTGGCACTAGAGGCGCTAGTGTAGCGTGAGGTCTCCGAAATGTCAAATGTCATAGTTTTGGGTGAGCTACGCGGGTTTATTTATAATTGGAATAATATTGTGAATATTTTGCAATATCTGAAATTAATTATGGCAAATATGCGTTCCGGGGCAATGAATGTCTGTGTTTTGAGACAGTTTTGTCTTTCGGAAACCTTTGTCCTCCCTTTTTTCCGAACAAAACGGGGACTATGCAATACTGTGGCATACTCGATATTTTTATGGTACGGTTTTAGGGTGTATTAAATATGATTTGAATCTAAACTTTGTTTTCACGCCCGTAATAACAGACTTTGAAAGCCATACTTAAAAACCTCACGCAACAGTGCGCCATCTAGTGAGACAAAAAACGATAGCCCTCATTATCAGGTAGCCCAAAAAGTAACCGGACTCTATTGTCTTAAATTCATGTTGACAAATTGGCAATTCGTCTAAAAAGTAAAGTAGCCTAGAAGTTAATTTAGTATAAGCACCTAGTAATTTTTTTTTATCTAAGCGTCGTCGCTCAGCGGTGTCGGGGGACCGCTAAAGTTAATACTTTAAAAAATACAACATATGTAATTTAGTTTTCCGTTAACCTTAGCGGTCCCCCGACACCGACGACGCTTAGATAAAAAAAAAATTACTAGGTACTTATACTAAATTAACTTAGGCAAATTTTGCGGTAAATGAGCATAGTCCCTGCGGGATAGGAATAAACGAATTCTTCGCAGATGAAGTCGCGGGCAACAGCTAGGTAGTACATAATTATTTTTTTCTTTTTAGTTGTCTTTTCGGCGGCGTTTTTTTTTGGTGTCGGGTTTTTTTAATTTAAGTTTTTCTAATAAGACGAGTTGCTTATTAGGCGATCAACCTATTTCGACCACTCACATATACGTCGAATTCATAATAAGACAGTAGACAAAGTGATTTTCTGTCGAGTTGCTTCATAGACGAGTTACTTTTTTAACCCCCGACGCAAAAAGAGGGGTGTTATAAGTTTGACCGTTGTGTGTGTGTGTGTGTCTGTGTCTTGTCTGTGGTACCCTAGCTTTTAAACGGGTGAACCGATTTGAATGCGGTTTTTTTATTTGAAAGCAGGGTTTCTAGCGATAGTTCGTAGACATGTTTTATCAAAATCGGTTCAGCCGTTTTGAGATATATTGAACTTCGAAGTAACAATGTCGGGGGTTTCCAACTTTGTTGGTTAGGTTATAGCCTAGTTGCTATTTCGTCCAGATGATTTTACGACGAGTTGATGCTGTAGACCGTAGATAACAAAAAATACATTTATGACTCATAGTACAATGAAATGTTGTCAATTGATTATTTTGGCTTATTTGCATAATCACTAGGACTAAATTAAGAAGGTAATTAATTACTAATTAATAAGGTAATAGTTAGGGCATAAAACGGTTTGATTTTTTTTCAGATGTTTAGAAACTTTACACACTGTTCCTCTAATGACTCTCTAAAAGGGAAGTAAGTATTAATTTGATTATTTAAAACTAGGTATTAAAATTGACTAAAGTATTGAGTATCTAACGTCTAACGCTGTTCAAAACATGATTCTAGGTAAGTATATATTACATTCAACTTTACTTGATCAAACAGAAAATAGGCAAATCATGAACTGTTTTGTTGGTTTTACTTTGTTTATCGATTTATGAATCAGTTTAGTTATTATTAAGTTCAAACAAACATAACTAAGTACATAATTAAGTTAATTAAGTAGGTAGGTACAACTATTTCGCAGGTCTTCATACATCCTTTTCATTGGGTATTCACTATTCACGAAAGTAAACAGTACGTAAGTAAATCAATGGCGCGTCTTAGAATTCCTAATAGGTATCCAGCTCAACGCTGCTGAAATCTGCAAAGAAGAAAATGTAACCGGCTGACAATGGAGTTAAATACCTAGGGCACTAGAAAACACAAAGTGCAATTGAGAAAATTTTCTAGTCAAATCTGTGAATAAATAATAATAAAATATTTTTATTATATAAAAGTTTTATTTAACAACTCTTCCATCTTAAATTTAGAGCTTTGCACACCGCGTTTCTTCCATATAGCAGCCATACAACTCACGTGCGTAACGCGTTGGTATCGATAAAAACGCGCGTCGAGCGTTTTAAAAACGCAGTGTGCAAAGTCCCTTTGGAATGCAATCTTTTAGAAACATTGGCTTTATACAAGCAACTTTTTTTAGGTTGAAACCCCGAGCTTGTTTTCTCGTTTATACAACACGGCTTGCGAGGTTTTTCAGAAGTAAATGCATAATACAAATTGTATGAAGTATTCAATACAATGTCCGGAGGGGGGTGGGGGGCTGCTACTCTAACTCACAGACTACTCAGAGAAGCTACCCTTCTCTGCCCCTCCCCCCTCCCTGGGTGAGTCCATGCAATTGCCATACAAAAGATTCATGTGAACTAGTAGGTAAGGCGGTTATCATACTTATCATACTGCCACCGTTCGCCGCTATGTGGTGCGCGGAGCGACGAAATTTCTAGTCAAAGTGAAAAAGCTTGTAAAAACCGTAGCACCGAAGTGGCAGTATGATGATAACCACCTATGGACGGAGCCACAATACACAACTAAGTACTAGTACTAGTTGTTACGTATATTGTGACGGAGCCGTGCAGTTGCAATCATGAACATTGAACGTGATTCGAACTTTAGATGCTCGACAAATCTGATCACGTCTGTATTATCTATCAATCGCGTAAGTGCGTGTTTATTGCAGATATTTTTGAGCACCTGAACAGCTCCAACTCCAATGTCTATGACGAACATTGTTATGATACTGTTTCGTCGAAAGTCTGAACGCAAATTATATGAAATGGTCCTACACGATATGCCAAGCAATTGGAGTTCCATTAAATCAAATTTGGTTTCTAATAAACCTCTGCATCTGCTACCCGGACCCGGCACAACTACCCAGGCGGCAGCTGCTGGAAGTGCAGGGCTTTATAGGTAAGGCGGCATTCTTAACTAAACAGACAAAACCTGGCATGCCATCTTTGACCGGTCTGTCCATGAAGCTTTGGATCCCGTACGGTCAAGGACTTTAATTCCTGAGCCTCCATGGAACCATTTCACAGTAAACGTCATAGTGACATCGCATTTGGAATTGGGAAAATTGTAATGACTTCTTTTGAAGTTTCCATGGTGGCTCATGAATAGTCATAGGACCTTGACCGATAAGTATCATATACAATTTCAAATCTATTCGATCACGAGTACCTACCTATATACTGTAAACATGGTTTACGAGAAAACAACTTGGTAAGTAAAGACTTAAAAATGTTATGACGAATCATCAGAGCTAGCGGTTAACACCTTATCTCAGCCTATATGACTATATTGCTTATTATAAGTAGGTACGTCCCACTGCAAATTTCTCAGAATCGGAGGGCATGAGCCATTTTCACGCGGCACGCGAGTCCAGTTCGGTTTGGGAACTTCACCTATACCTACTAATACTCTTTGAACTTCACGCTTACCATTGTTTTTTTTTTCACGTTAGACAATCAGCAGGGCTACTACGAAACTCGAAGTTCGTATCGTACCGTCCCTCTCGCTCTCGTATAAATAGTATAAGTACGATAAGAAAATTCGAGTTTCGTAGTAGCCCTACAGACTTGGTCCAACTAAGAACAAAGATAAGTCACAATGTAAGAAAAAGTTCTTAGACTTTGGTAAAGTCATGTGTTTATGAAAATAGGATATATTTTTAAAATGTTATTGTTTGGTTATTGTCAGTGGTTCACGAGAGACTTCTGTCAATTCTTGCACAGGTGTGCTTGTTTCATACTAACTGTATTTAAATAAAACTTATCTGTCTAGATATTATTCGATGAAAAAAAAGCTAGTAAAAGCAGCACGAGCAGTAAGTAAGACTGTGTATATTTTACAGATAAAGCTACAAATATCTATATTTAGTAAGGTATGTAGGTACATATTTATTATATAATTTACCTACCAGCTTTTGTCCCGAAGACTTCGTGTAAAAGTATCGTTATCCCGCGGGGACAATGCATTTTTTCGGATAAACTATCCTTCGTCCTTAGGTCTCGAGCTACCTTCATTCATACCAGTCCATTTATATCAGCTCAGCGGTTTTACTTGTAGATGTAGCAGACAGACAGATACTTTCTGGTTTTGTAATAATAGTAAGGCTAAGGATATGGCAACTGCTCGTGGTAGGTGTAGATGGTGAAGCACCTTATTTGTTCGTAGTGAAGCACGCATCACGGAATGATGAGGAACGGGTTCGATTCCCAGCCCTAATAGTTTTTTTTTTGTTTTATAGTAAGTAAGTATAATTTGTAAAGGAGTAACGTAAAAGTAAAAATGACAGTCCATTTATTCTCTTTTCCATCCATTTTCTAGATACTCTTTATTGTAGGTATGCTCAGTACTTACCGGAGCCATTATAGTAGGTACAGTCACCAGCACCTAACACACAAAGCGTGTAAACTATCTGATACGACTCTATTTCTAGGCTGGTAGGACGAGTCAAGATATTTTTGCATGCTCCGCTGTGGCAGATATTAATGCAGGTGACTGTGAAGCGAGCTACTACGAAATTCTAAAATCGAAGTTCATGCCGTTCC
>NC_133485.1:6008686-6011038 GCF_025370935.1 Choristoneura fumiferana | reverse complement strand
AGAAAGCTCGAACTCAGTACGTTTTTTATAGAGATCAGAACATAAAAATTTCATAAAAGCTTCAGATTATTATCCAAACAAATGGTCGTTTTTTTAATAATAAAAATTAACCATAATAATTTGCTAATGTATCCATTCATTGAACGGTTACGCAAACTAATAGTAGTTGCCGCGTGGGCATTGTATTCGTGTTTGGTAGAATGCGGAAAATTCGCGAGCCGCGAGTATGGCGCAGGAGTCGAATGTTGAATGGAGCGAGGCCGGTGGAAGTGCTGCTGTTGTGACCTTCACGCTACGCCGCCCTTCCACAGCCACAGCGCATCACGATCTAAACCTAATTGCTTATTTTCCCATAGTATATGTTATAAAGTTTTTTTTGCAATCAAAAAGCTGTAGCTAGCCCACTCATAAGGTGAGCAGATCCACTCGTTGGTAAGGCAATTAAAGCGTCCCGCGACGACCGTTTATGCAACTATGTCTAATTTCGAAGCTCCTCCGCCGCGCCCTAACGAGCGTCTAACCCCAGTCATTACCGCGCTCACTTTTATTTTAACCCACATTGCATAAAAACGGTGCGGACTTATCGCAATACTCCTCATGTTTGGCCAATCGTTGTGTAAATATACTGTGTGCAAAACAATTGTATGTTGGAGATCCATGTAAGGGTTCCCTTATGCGGATTTGACTACGTTCATATCATACCATGACGAATAACAGTCCGAAAAGGCGCAAAGGCAGAAGTATGTAAAATAACAAAGTTTATTTCTGTTCTTAGATAGATAGATAGATAGAATCTTTATTCAAAACAGCATACAAAGCTCAAAGTACAATAGAAAATATACAATAATACCTTTTAACTTAAAACTAGCATCTAAATAAAGTTCACTTATTATTGTTTCAATTGATAAATTGAGAGCCCTGCGACGATGTCTAGAATAGGCGCTGACTCAGCATATACTGCAGTAACCTGCAGTGCTGATATTCTGTCAGAAACCCATGGTGTTTGCTGTACAAGGCAATCAGTCTGTGCCTCTTTAATTATTCCATATGAAGGATAAGGGACAAACAATGACAGAACCAACTTATTACATATTACAAATCAAAAAAACAATGTTTGTGAGCCAAAACAGTTATACAGTTAAGCATCGAACCGGCTAATAATGAAAACATCTGTGAAAAATGATGGCAGTGTCTAATCGACAAAAATATACATATATACATACATTCATGGACAAAAAGAAATAGAAATAGAAATCAGGGTAGGAGGCAGATTCAGATTCAGGACGTTTGTAACTGGATGGATAACAAGTACTCTTTATATTTGCTGCGAAAATTGGATCTCGATTCTAAATTCCGAATGGGTGGCGGTATATTATTCCAGCACTTGGTTGCCTGGTATCTGAAACTACCTCGAAAAGCACAGGTTTTGTGGGCATGGACGCATAGCACCTGGGCGCGCGTAGCTCTGACCCTGTGATATGAAGGTGACCATTTAAGTTTCTTATACATGTAACTCGGAAGTTTTGATTTTATACAGTCAAACAATAGACATGAAAGCAACAGATCGTGACTATAAGACATTTTTAAAAGTTTGTATTTATTCAAATATGGGTAACATGAGTGCGGGGTGGAAATTTAAAACAAAATCTTGCGCATGCATTTTGAATCCTCTGAATAAGACGGCGCGAACGTTCCAGGAGACAAGGCCAGTAAACAGTGAGGCAGTAGTTAACTTTTGATAAAATAAGGGCTTCGCACAGCCTCATTCTTAGATCCACGCTCAAAAATCCACGGATCTGGTACAGCACTTTCAATCGATAAAAACAGCCACGGGCAACCTCAGCAACATGATTCTCAAAATGCAGATTCTTGTCAACTAAAAGGCCTAAATTGCGCGCTTCGTCCACACATCTCACAGGAACATCATCAATGGCTATCCGAAGATCAAAAGACATTACTTTTGATATTTGTTGTCTAGTTCCAAGCAACATATATTTAGATTTGTTAGGGTTCAAGACTAAACAGTTAGCAGTAGACCAGGTAGTTATTTCCATAAGGTCTTCATTTATTCTATCTAGTGCCAGTTCAGTATCATTGGGATGAAAAGAGAGATAAATTTGGAGGTCATCCGCGTATAGGTGATATTTACAATGTTTAATGCATTGAATAATATCCGCACTATACAATATAAACAAGAGCGGTCCGAGTATTGATCCCTGGGGCACTCCTCTCGTAACGGGAGACGGGTCAGATGAAACGTAGTTCCCGTTAGGACCTGGAATCCTCACCAATTGAGACCGATCTTCAAAATAACTTCTAAACCACTCAATAGATCTACTGTCGAACCCATAG